>NC_142501.1:23122487-23428687 GCF_057876585.1 Rhinolophus sinicus | reverse complement strand
CATTGCCATTCATTTCGTGGTTAAGGAATAAGGAGTAATAAATGCAGCTTGGCATAAATACGTAAGTAAATAAATAAATAAGTATACAAACTATACCCAAGAAACTGTACTATCTATGTGAGTATATGCAAATAACTTATAATTTATTTAAACACATATGACCCACCCATTTCCTTTTTAAGAAAGGAAATACAAATAGCAACCTACCTGTCAAAAAAATGGTAAAGTGTTAAATAAGTAAAAGTATAGGAATTTCCAGAACAAATTTACCACTTACTAACAGTGAATTTTTAATCTGTTACCAAAAGAATAAATGACTACTAAGTACAGTTTGGTGTCACTGCCTTGATTTATACTAAGGCACCAGTAATTTTACCCCTTAATGCTTTTGGATCATCAGTGCAAACAATAACACAGTGAAAGAGGAAAATAACATTTAGTATAATTTTGATAACATATTATACCTTTGGAGACCCCCTGAAAGGGCCTTAGGGGTCTATGCATCATACCTCAGAATGGTGCCTTTTAGCAATCCCAACATAACTCACCCACCAAAGTTTTGTCAAATACCTTATTCTATGGTCTACAGAGGAAATTTCCACACCCACATAAAAGCAATTACACAGTGTCAACTGTAGTTCTTTGAAACTTAATCACCCAGAACTATTTATAAATATCTTTCATACATTCCATACCAAAATCTGCTAGCTTTAATTCTCCTTTTTCATTAATGAGGAGGTTCTGTGGTTTCAAGTCTCGGTGCAACACTTTTCTTCTGTGGCAATATGCCAAACCACGTAGAATTTGGTACAAAAACAGCTATAGAAACAAATAAATAGAAATCAGCCTTACAGATATACTGTGGTATATAAGCATAAGTTATGGCAGACAGAAAAGCAACTGGCCTAGACTAGCATTTAAAAAAAAAAAAAAGGAACCATATCCTTAAGTACAAAACATTTTCCTTATATAGTTGTTTTCTATTTGAAGGATCTACCTATGTTTTTTAGTCTGACAGTATCTATGAAAATAAATATTGAAAATAAAGTGAAATGAAACTTCACTTCAGTTTTCAATAATAACAGTTCAGTTATTATTGAAAAATGATTTAAAATAAACATATCCTGATAAACTTGCAAGCCTACCAACAAGGCTTACAGTTTGATTATTAAAGTCTGGCAAAACAACCATCCAAACTCTACCCTCCAATCCCCGCCTCCTCCCACCAAAAACGCCCCCCACCAAAAAAAAAGAAAAGAAAACCCTGATCTGGAACACTGTCTTTAAAATAAGGCATTGGAATTGGTGGTTTTATGAAAATTCTGAGATGTCAAACAGGATGGTGCTGCACAGCTCTGGCAAATTACGTGATATAAATATAACCTAAACCAGCTTCTATCACCCACCTCCTGGGTACTTTACTTTCAGCACCTCCTACTCAGCCTTCAAAATCTGCTATGGTTCAGAAAAGGGAATTAGCACTGTAGAGCTCTGAATGACTCCTTGAAAGAAGCAATCCCTACAAGGCTAATGGTAGACTTTTTGTTGTTGATTTTGGTGGAAAAGGGATGTGGAACATGGTAGGTTTTCTGATTCTTTGGGGTAACAAAAAGAGCTTCAATACAGAGGACTGAAGAGTGTATCCTTGGTTTACTTGTAGGTGAAAACCAGAACATTAGAACATTGAGAATAAGCCAAGGCAGCAGGTGAACAATAGGCCTAAAGAAATTCTAATCAGCAGTTTTTCTACACTACATATTTACGAGCTTTGAAAACTCTAAAATTACTATTTCCATGTATTCCTGTTAATTCTTAGGTTTGGAAAATACAAGTACAGAGTTAAATTTGCCATTTAAACAAATAAATACTTTACACCTTAAGCAAGCCATGTAGACCTGGCTTAAAAGAGAAACTTCTCAAATCTTTGTCAAATTATGATAAGGACTTATTTTCTTTCCAAGTTATTGCTAATGTGAAAGCAGGAAAAACAAAATGAAAACAACAAACAGAAATATATGCAAATGAATCCACAACTTGTAAAACAAAATGTAAAATATTATGAATTCTCATGGAATGTATAAGGAAATACACTTAAAGCCCTATTCTAAAATTCTTAGCAATGTGTTATCCGTATGTTCTGAGTTGTCTTTTAGTAAAAGAAACTTCTTCTCCTTTCTATCCACCAAAATTACTATTTTTTTAAAAATGTAAGTTTAAAGTTACTGTCTACAGAATTGGAAGTGTCTCAAAACACAGCTGGGACAGCCTATTTCCAGAATACTTTCTGGACAAAGTTTAGATAAATAAATCTCTGCTAAATTTGGAGTATATCACTCGGGTCAAAGAAACCTACTGTAAGAACCCAAGTGTATCAAATGTTTTCACTTGATTTTACTCTTATCTTATTTTTGCATTTCATCTGACACTGATTATTATGCCAAACTTTTCTGGCATCACATCACGTTTTTAGATATACAGGTAAGAAACCATAACAATTATCTTCCTTTTCCTCTTGACAATATAAATTGGTATTTCCAGCCTAGTATTCATAATACTTTAGTTGTGCATGTTCCTGGCGTTACTCATTAGATTAGTAACTTGAAAATCAGTTGGTGTTTTATACTTAAATAGCATTTAAAATATGTTAGGGGAGTTTGCCATTTAAAGAAGGCCTTTTACAGAATGCGCTAATCATTTGTATTTATTTTAAACATTTAGATTTTGATGTATTAGGTTGGTGCAAAAGTAATTGCTGTTTTTGCAATTTTTTTTAACCTTTTAAACCACAATTACTTTTGCACCAACTTAGTAAGAGGCTTGTTGGATTTTCTAAAGCAGACTATACCAGTAAATGTACTCTATGTCTAAGAGAATTGGCATAAAAGGAATATCAAAAGTGTTTAACATTTTTAAAATAAAGTAGGTTCTACAAAATGGTCTGAGCCTAAGAGACATTATAGTAAACAGAAGTTCTGAGTAAATTTGTTCAGAGGACAATAACCTATTTAAAATGCCAAACAGAAAATTCTGAAGCAGAATAGTTATGCGGATGGTATATTTCATCAAGTAATGTACTCTGTCTATGCTTAGTGTTTGTCTCTGCTTTAAACAAAATTTAAAATGACACATTAAAACGTACCTTTACATTGTGCATACTCATGATGTTTCCACAATCATCCATGTACTGTTTTAGGTCTTTATCCTGAAAAAATACAGCACCTTATTATGTGGTACATAGTTTTCAGAAGGCATAGCTGATTTACTTAAATACTATTAATAAATACTATTAATTTTTAAAAATAAGTTGTTTTTTGAGGGAAGGTATTGAATGCACCACACATAGTTAAATTTAATACCAATAATTAAGCAATAATGTCCCTGATGCTGTTAAAAAATCCAATTGATGTTTTATTAAAGCAAAAGCAAATACTGAGTTTTTATTATGCTTACCAGATATTCAAAGACCAGGGTCAAAGATTTATCTGTGTGAACAATGTCATGTAAGGTAACTATATTTGCGTGTTTTAGATCCTTTAACAGTGAAACTGCAAAACAGAAAAGAAAGTCAGTTATTTGGTCTGTGGTAGCCAGTCTTTATAAAAACCTGAAGTAAGTTTAGCAAACAAATGATTGAGTTTCAGATTCTCTTAAGTTTACAACAATAATTGACCAAGGGGATTTGTAATACTAATTTCAATAGAATCAAATTTTGTTCTTCTATAATTCTGGGTTTGATATTTTTAATTGACCCCAATATTATAATAATACCCTCCATAATATCTTGTGTTTTTTTTCTCTCTCAAATGTTCATGTGCTGAGAAGTTCCAGAATTAATTTAGATATGAAGTACTAGGTATCACTTCCCTCTAAATTGGTAACCAATTGCTTCAAAGCATTTTCTGGAAACTCTATCTTTTTTAAAAAATACCATTATAGGAATTATTTAAATTCTGTATATACTAATTTATAGTTAGCTTTTTCCCATGTGCCACTATATAACATTTCACAATGTCAAATATTTGCCCATGACAATGATTTTTAATAACTCAAGCTACACAATATAATGAATGAATCCCTTTCTGATGAATATTTTGGCTTTAGATATTAGCTTTTTTAAGGCCTAAATATATCTTCCAGTCATCTGTTATCTCTATATCTGAGCTCTTCTTAATTACACAAAATGAACTCTTATTATACAGCTTTGGATTT
The DNA here is from genome assembly GCF_057876585.1 of Rhinolophus sinicus. Taxonomy (NCBI): domain Eukaryota; kingdom Metazoa; phylum Chordata; class Mammalia; order Chiroptera; family Rhinolophidae; genus Rhinolophus; species Rhinolophus sinicus. Next base: position 23,424,478 of record NC_142501.1, on the reverse strand, counting down.
AAAATGTTCTACAATAATTTCATAATACATTTTACTGACAAAAGATCAAATTATACCTTCTCTTATAGCTGTGCAGGGTGCACCTTCTTCGTGTTCCAACCGGATCTCTTTTAATGCCACCAAATTCTCTGTCAATTTACTTCTTCCTTTATACACTGTTGCATATGTACCCTATAAAATATATTTTTGAAAGACACATCAAAAGTATCATGAGGGTCTAGTTATACCACCTATACAATAAAGAGCCTTAATTAAATTTCTAATTTCTAAGCATCATGTTAAATTCATCTTGCAAGGAAAACGTCACAATGATTAGTCTTGGTTTTCCTATACCTAAAAAGGACTTTCAGTTCCACATGCACTGCTTCCATACTTATAACCCTAGAGTGCCTCTCATAGCAAAATATGAGAATATTTAATTTACTTTTCATACTTGTGTATCAGATTAACCTATGGATCAATAGCTTTGGAATCAAAGGTATTCTACCTGCAATGGTATGCAGGAATTGAGGAAACTGAATATATTAACTGAAAACTGAAATTGTAACTAACATATTGTTCAATTATAAAAATTATACTGGTTTGCAGACTTTTCAGAATTTTAAACATTAACTTTCCTTTAAAAAAACAAAACAAAACATACTCTGGAGATTTCTTCTATCATTGCCAGGATAGCCCTCAAATTCTCAAAAGGATTCCCTATTAACTAGTTCTATTATTTTCTTCAGCCTCTCTTACCCTGGGAAGGAGATCACTTCAAAATTAGTCAGTAGTAGTAGCGAATTCAAGAAAACCAGGTTCTTATTAGCCAAGAATTTCCTTTTGTGACATGTGTCTTTATCTTCAAGATAGTATTTTGATTTTTCACAGGTTTGAACTCATAATTCCCCACATGATAGTACAGACAGCAGATTGCCAGGAGGCTAACTAACAAATAGATACCCATTTTTGTTACTTTATGCTTCAATAAAGATTACAAGGCTATAAAAAAATACTCATTTCTTCTCAAAATGATGGGATCATTTCAAGAACTTAAGGGTTTTTTTCTTTCTTACATTCTGTTGCCTTTGCAGGACAAGATATAAACTTTCAGACAACAGAGATTACATTCCCCCACCACCCCAGGTTGGCAAAAACTGTAGACTAATAGAGAAGTTTAGATGATGAACAAGAAAGAAGTCTTACATTTACGAAATACGTATTTACTTACCTCTCCAAGCTTTTCCAATTTAATGTAGGTTTCCATTTTCCCAAACCCAATTTCTGACTGAAAGCAAACAATTATAAATTTAGTATTCTTAAAATTTCAATTCATCTCTTAGAAAAAGTTGATTATAACTGTTGAACATCTGTCAAGTTTTAAAATATACCTGATGTTGGAATAGTCAAAGGTTCAAAAATATCAAAGTTCACAATTAAAACTGTCAACTCATTTTTTATATAGATTAGTAAACATCGTGCTATGAAAAAGTTGTTTTAAGACCCTGAGATTTTAAGATACCAGACATTTTAAGACACTAAAGAATTTTATAAAAGATAACATGATATGTGTAGTGTCAAATGAGTACTAGACTTATTGGGGGGTATAATTTCATTAATTATATAACTGTAAAACTACTATGCTGTACACCTGAAATTAATATAAAATAACACTGAACGTCAACAATGATTTTAAAAAATAGTCATGGGGATATAAAGTACAGCATAGGGAATAGCCAATAATATTTAATAACTATGTATGGTGTCAGATGGGTAATAAACTTATTAGGGTTATCACTTTGTGAGGTATATAAATGTCTAATCACTATGTTGTTTTCTATACCTCAAATAAACAAATAAATAAATCTTTCACAAATTCAAAAAAAATACATGATTTTCTTTTTAATGGAACTGCAAAATAAACAATTTTCCTACATATTTTCCTTCACTAATCTTTAAGTTCCCTAGGAATGCCTTCAAGCAACAAAATACTATTTGTTTCAGTTTTCCAACCAAAATATAATGAAAAAGACAACTGCAAGTCACACTGTTATTATGGATCAGGAAATAACTGACACAAAAGAAGCAATTTAAGTCTAAATCTGGCCAAAAAAACCAAAAAGGCTTCAAAAGTGAGTTCTCAAAACCATTGCTTTTAAACCTTGAACTTGTTTACCTATTTTGTATGGAGTCAATTAATGAGGTAAATGGAATGCATCCAAACATGTAATGAAAACCTAATATTTAAAAGCTGAAAAAACAGAAAAACCCTAACACAAAACATGTAGGGGGGAAAAAGAGAGAGAGATGGAAATTTCGGGACTGGGAGAGCAAAAATAGGAAAAAAGTTAACAAGCAGAAGAGGAAAATGAGAATTTTCTTAAAATTATTTTCTAGTACCCCTTGTAGATAGTGGAAAAGGAAATAATAGTGAAAAAAAAAAAAGAAAATTGCCTCTCAGAGTGGTGCTAATACCCTTAAATAAATAGCCAGTGAAAGCAAATAATGTTCTTCCATATAACCTCAGGTCTCAAAAGTGTTTCAATTATGCTGGATCATTAAATGTATGTTTTAGTCAAATTCTGGACGTACTCAATAAAATTTGACAATCTGACTGAACATCAATCACTTACCACATTTTGAACAGGATAAACTGCCTAAAGTTAAAAGGCCAAAAGTAGCAGAGGCCCCTTAAAGGAACTGTTTTTATCCTTTTGTTACAGTGATATGTATCATGTTTAAAAGCCATGAGAACTGCATGTCCAACAGTACTTAATTCAATTTTGGTAAACTAATAACTTTGTTCACGGGTGATATTATTAAATGACTGAAAAATTGCTTCTTTTTGCACTCCTTATGATTTTTTTCTGTATATAGTGTTTAAATTTTTTTTTTATTAAAAAGATGAAGTTTTGGAGCCACTATACAATATCTACCCATGTATTGGCTTGTATATTACTCAGAGCTATTCAGTCCTTGCATTCTATTATCAACAACAATGCAGAATAAAGTAAAATTACAGCAGACAACTTTCCAAATACAAATAGTTTTTAACTTTAATATGGAAAACGTGGCAAACAAGCCCACTATCTAGTAGTACATGAAAGCGTGATTCTCAATAATCTTTTAGTTTATGTATGGTTTTTTTTACAGTCTATTTACATATGATCTTAAATAACTTAGTTTAAAAAAAGGCTAATTGCCAAGGTAGCACAAACTATGACAGAACGTCTTTATTTTCTTACACCGATTTCTGGAATTCAGGTGTTTAAATTCACAAATGTGGAACTATTGCATTTTTGCCATGAATTTTAACTATTGTGTTATATATTTTATGAAAGAAAAAAAACTATATTGAGAATAAATGGAAACTAATATAAACAAAAACTGTGAATGTGTCTGAAAAATAAACATTAAAATGTCATCATCCATAACAATGAGAAGCACATAGAAAAATATGACTGCAAGCTAGGAACTTTTTCTTATCAGTTGCTGGAATATTAACTTATTCATTCTATTTTAAGTGAATAAACCCTAGCACTCCCTCCCTTAAAACATCAAATACACTTTGGTCCAATAGCGGCTATGACAAAAATTCTGAGGTTTACTTTAAAGTATGTATAAGTAGACCACAAATTCAAGACTGTAAAGATAAAAATGTTATAGATTACTGTTATCATATAAAATATATAAGGAATAAACTGTAAGAGATACATAAAAAATTAACATTATAAAGAGTCACTTTTCAGAGAATGAGATTTAGTGAGATCATTACAATATGCTAAAAGTCTGCTTTTAAAAAAGAAAGCAAATACTGTATTATAATTGTGAATTTTTTTTTTTAAGGAGGGTGCAACTCACAGTGGCCCATGCGGGGATTGAACTGGAAAACCTGGGTATCATTAGCAACACAGTCTAACCAACTGAGCTACCCACTGAAGTCAAATTTAAATTTTAATTATTGATCTATAAACAGCATAACTAAATTCCACCCATGCAGAAGGCAGAGAATTCAGGCAAAATGCAATTTTACTAGTAAATTGTCTGTCAGAATCTAATTCAAAGAGTAAAGCATGTCTATTTCTCCACTCTTCTCTCTCTCTTTTTTTTTTTTATGGTGGGAGGAAAAGCAGGTTTATTCAAAATGCCAACATTCTGGGAGGATGGCTCACTTCTGTCCAAGGCCATTCCCCTCACCATTCATTTTAATAATTTCCAACCTTAAGGATTTAATAATTGCATCCAAATATTACTGAGTCTTTAAATGGGATTTTTAGAAAATTTTGCTTGTATTTTTATCTGTTGAACATGACAAGATTAATAATAAATATAATGACTAGCTTGCTGACATACTCTCCTACAGAAATTATTCAGAGGACAGAGGACACAGCTCATTTATTTACCATGTACCAGGCACAGTGCTAGGTACTGGGGATACAGTGAAGAAAGGCGATATGATTCCTGCTTTCATCAGTTCACAATCTAGACTGAGTTCCAAATTAGATTATTTTAGAATATTTTAAATTTCATAAAAACAGAAATAATAGCTAAAGGAATGGAACGATAAGCTTTATATTTTAACATAATAGAAAAAAAACCTTAGTTCTGCTTTCCCAACATATGAAGATGATTTTTTCTGATACTTCATTTCTCCAAGAGAATACTTTGCTTTTTGGTAGCCCCAAGCAAATTCCTGTTCAGATGGCTCTTACCAGCATAAACACATAAAAAATTTTTTTAAATAAATTATGATTTGTAATAATAGCCTTCCTATAATTCAGCGCAACTTATATGTGGTATCAAGCATTATGGGAGATTTCTTGATTACTTTGGCTCTAGCGACACAATCACTGTATTACAGTTGTAATGATGTATTAAAATACTGGTAATATAATTCTAATTATGCTTCAAAACACATGAAGTATGCGCAGAAGTTGTGTAGATGCCATTCTAAAAGTCAATGTATGTATAAGAAACACTGGGGACAAAGGGAGATTTTTTCCAAACACTAATTTACCTCCTGTGAGAATGACCAAGTTACCGTTACTGACAGAAATGCGTTCTTAGATATGTGGGGGGCAGAAAAGAGGTTGAGAATCTCTATTGTACTTGGTCCTTTTGTCTTAGAAAAACTGCTGTTACCATCATCATGATACTATCTTAATCCTGTAATTGGTATGCCAAAGGTAAATTAAGTTGTGGGCAGACTTTGACCCTCACTTTCACATCCCATAATATATATACAGAAGGTGCCAAAAAAATGTATACACATTTTAAGAAAGGAAAAACCTGTATTAAAATTATAATAATATATACTGATAACAAAAGTTGAATACAAGTCATGTGTATACATTTTTTTGGGACCCCCAGTATTATTTCTGAAAGAGATCAGGACTTGGTACCCTGCTTTCTCATCTAAGCAATACAAAGGACTACGTATGATCTATATTGGTAAAGCCACGAATGAGGAATCTAATACTTGTTGTATAGGAAGAAACAGATTCTTAAAATATGTATAACCTATAATTTCAATATGATGAGACAGATTTCCAAATACAGATTTTCAGCTTACTGAAATTGCCCATTATAGTCTCACAAATCTTCCACTGGGTATGCCCTCATTGTAATTGCAACAATGCTCTTAGGAAACCTGACTATCCGCATATGGGCATTCCCGCTACTCTAATGTTTAAATATGTTAAGAGTTAGAATATTCTATTCCTTATTAGTCATAATGAACATTAACTGGCAGTTCGCCGATCCAATAACCAATACCTTTAACATGAGACATGACAACTAAATGTAGTGTGGTGTCCTAGATGGGATCCTGGGACAAGAAAGGACCTTAATGAAAAACTAGGGAAATTTTAATCAATTGTGGAGTTGAGTTAATTGTACCAGTGTTGGTTTCTTACTTGTAACAAATGTACTAAGTAATGTAAAATGTTAATAAGAGGGATAGCTGGGTGTGTGGTAAATGGGAAGTCTCTATAGTATCTTTTAAATTTTTCTGTAAATCTAAAGCTATTATAAAATTAAAAGTTTATTTAAATAAAGAGTCAATTGGAAGGATTCAGTTAAGAGGAGAATGAATATACTTGAGTGTACAAGGATAACAAATATTCTAAGCACCCTGAGGAGATGAGATAGGAAGGACAATTCCTCAATATTAAGAGAAGGAAAGAATAAAATGAGTTGTGGGTAGAACAGGTGTAGGTTGATTTGCACATTTGTTATTCAGGAAATAAGGGGATTTCTGGTTAATAGCTTCTCCCTTTCTTATCATGTAGGAGAAGAGATTATCTGCTTAGCGTGAAAGGGAAAGAGTTAACCAGAGAAAGACAATAGGGTAGCCAAGCAACACTGAGGGCCCATTTGAGGTTGACAATTATAAATTTATAGAAGAACCAATTGCCCTATTGTGTCTTTCACCACCAGAAATGAATTCTGTGACTTGTTTCTTAATTCCTATCCAAAGGATCTGTTATTTTTACTACTCTTATTATACATTGCTATCGAAAATACAAAACATAGAATTTTATACTTTTAGACAAAACTAAAATTTTATCTTGAAAAACTGTTATTAGATAAAGCGTATATTATTCATAGAAACACGAACTCTAACACATGTGAAGAATACATTTCTTTTCCCATCTCCTTTCCATTTATTCCCTAACCAGCGCTTTTATACATAAACCTAAGGTACTGAAGAATAATTTTCTAATACATTTCAAAAGATATCATGTTTTATAAAATAGATGAATAATGAAAGGGATACACTGATAGAAACCAAAACACAACTGCCATGATTAATCTGAAATCTATAAGCCATATCAAGATAAAAAAACAAGGTAAGTGGCTAGGAACACCCAACCACAGTAACAACTCCCGTCACTTAACATTCATTAGAGGGCACTGTTTTCCTTAATTTCATGTAGACTGAAAAATATAGCTCTTAAAAAACAGCTTTAAGAATTACATGGTGATTAAATCATACTTTTAGTCCCAATCTGAACATTTAGTAACTCCAAAATTTATCCTAAATATCAATCTTTGATAAAAATTGATAGCCAAAAAACACCTTAACCAGTAATCAAATGACAAAGTTATCTGAATAAAAATGTCTTTAAGCAGTGATGCAAAACTACGACAATGATAAATCTATACCAAAATCAAAGTGGCATTACTTTTATATAATATACAGTAAGGTACTTTTATACAATATACAGTAAAAGGTACTTTTTACCTTACTGTATACTTATTTTACTGTATATTATATTGATGAATGTTAAATAACAATATGTTCATATTATATTTAGCATAAAGTAATTTTATTCTTTAGAATATGTAACCCAAAACAGAAGTTTTTCCATGATATAGTATATAAAAAGGAGATATAACAACTGCCAGCACTCCAGGAATCCTCATCAATTGTTCCTTCCTCACACACAAAGTCCAACTGGGTACCAGGTCTACCTTATTTTATCTCTACATGACCCCTAGGATCTGTGTTCTATTTTCCATGTCCACGTGATTGCCACATCATCCCTAATTTTTGAACAAATTCTTAATTCATCTCCTGTCTCTAGTCTCTCTCCTATTTCATCATTTATACTTTCCCTGAAGCTAATGTTCAAAACAAAAATGTCATGTCAGCCCTTGTTTAAATAAAAACATCTGAGGTCCTTCCATTACACAAGATGAAGTCCAGACTCCTTGGCCTGACATCTCAGGCTTCTTACAGTCTGGATCCATCCTATCCGTTTAAGCCCTATTCCTTAACATGATTCCACATTTACCCTTCATATCAGTTATAATGATATTCACATTCATGCCTCTGGGCATGAAGTTTCCTCTGCTGAGAACACTCTTCCACCCATTGTCAACCTGACAAATTTCTACCCATCCTTCTAGAGCCAGCTGAAGCAATATCTCTTTTGTAAGCCTGTGATGTGCAAAGACATTTGATTTGCTATCTCATAGCACTTTGTCTCAAAGCACTTTTTATGTACCTCTGCTACAGGACTATAGCCATCCAAAAGAGATCCTCACATATACAGCCACCTGAATTTATGTCAAAGGTGACACTGTGACAGGAAAAGCTGACCTTTCAAAAATGACTGATGGGTCAATTGCTATTAATACATAATAGAAGATATTTGCAAGACTTATACCTGACAAAGGTCCTTTATACAGTAGTCTCACAAATCAATAAGAAAAAGACAGAAAAGACAATAGACCTGAGAGTATCTAAATGGCCAACAAACATTTAAAAGGTGTTCAACTTAGTTACTGGGAAAATGCAAAATAAAACCACGATAAGATAACACCAGAAAAGTCAAAAATTTTTATAAAGGGACAGTATCAAAAACTGGCAAAGAGAGCAACTAGAACTATCATGTACTGGTGAAGAAAATTTAAACTGGTACAACCATTTTGGAAACTGTTTTGACAGTATCTAGGAAATCTGAACATATGCACATAATCTTACCCAACAATTCTACTCGAAGGTACGTACCCAACAGAAATGGTTCCATATGTTAACAAAAATACACGTACAGAAATGGTGATAGAAGCTCTATCTGGTAAGAGCCAAAAATTAAAACAATCCAAATATAAATGCCCATCAACAGAAGACTGGATAAAGTATAGTATACTCATACAATGGAGTACTATGTGACAATAAGAATAAATGAACTATAACTACATGAAACAACCTAGATAAAACACAAGCATAACACTGAGCAAAAGCTAACTACAAAAAAAATACATATTGTACACTTCTATACATATTGGGATACATATTGTATAATATATATAAAAACTTGAATACACATTATTATACATGTGTATCAATTGTATTTTAATATATATATTCATAATTATATAAAGTTGAAAATTTAAATAAGAATCAGAAAAAGAATAGCAAAAGCACTTTTAAAATAAAAACATGCATGTAAATGTGGATTTTAAAGTCTTTCCAGATATTTAAACATACTATAAACATAATATAATCAAAACAGTAGAAAACATGAGTAAAACTAATCTTTGGCGTTGGTAAGTAGGGATAATGGCTACAGTTGAGGAAGTGGGAGGTAGAAAGCAAATAGAAAGGTGGCAGGAAGGGGTTTCTGGATTTTTGGAATTTTCACTTATTGATCTAGGTACTGGTTATATATATTAACTCTGAACTCAAAAATTCATTGAGCTATACAATTATGGTATATGTGCTTTTCTGTATACTTAGTATATATCTATGTAGAGGACATATTCTGTACATCTAGCATTTATCAATAAAACTTACCAAAAATAAAATAGAACATAGCTTATTAAATCCTATTCTTATACGCATCTTTAAACCCTTAAGAATGGAAAACAATAAACTCCAGAAGGAAGTGTAATAAAATTTAGTTATTCAAAGATTAAATATAAAATTTAATATAAAATGTTTACACCCAAAAAATCAAACAAAGCACATCTGATGGTGTAGGAGACTAAAAACTTACTAAGGAAGCTCTACGAGACCTTCGGCTCATTGGTTGATCAAATGGTGGACTGTTTATCTGGAACTTTTCAAGATACCCATCAGGTATTCTGATATCTGCAGGAAGTGATAACCGCTTATTTAAATCCTTTAAAAAAGAAAAAGAAAAAAACAGTTTTGTAGGTAACTACAAATAGAAAAAAAGGGCATTTGACATTTGAATTCATGGGCTCTAATACATTATTTCTTAGTGATAAGTAGTTGTCAAGTTTTATAACAGTTACAAAGTCATCTATATTGATTATATATAATATGTAATACAAACATATTTACTCTAAGCAAAGTATACAATTCAGTTTTACAGAAATGGTACTTTGCAACCCACTTACTTCTGAATTCCTTCCATTGGTAAATTCGACGTGGAATTTACCTTGATATTATTATATCATATGGTAGCAACAGACAAAGATTACCACAAAATGTGATTGATTTAAATTAACTAACCAAGTAGATACTATATAATTTTGTATGCAACACAGCAATTGAAATATTTTATTATTGCTATGACAATGGAAAGAAGTAAAAGGCATTTCTATTTCATTTAATTATAGAATTGGAACTGGAAGAAACTTGAAAGGGAATCTTGCTTACATTATGACACCAAGAAACATAAATCCTATAAAAATAAATCCGTATTATTCATAATAGTAACCAAACAATGAAACAAAACTGAGAGGTACAGGAACTGTATAAATATTTGAGAGATATATGACTTAAGTATAAAAATATAACCATGTTCCCAAAAGACAGGATGAAATAATTGAAAGATAATGGTTTTCCTATATTAGTTTTATATTTTAGATAAACTCAGACAAATCACAGTAATACTATTCTTGGAAGAAAACAAAATATTTAAAATTTATCTAGAAGAATAAACAAATATGCAAAAAACATTCTAAAATAAATAAGAGTATGTACGTGGGGGGGGGATGCTGAGAAAACAGTCCTTCTGGATATTAAAATATACAATAAAAAGAATAAAATTAAGAGTGTGTCACCTTTGGGAAAATAATAAATACAGCTCAATGGAAGAATGAGAAAGTCTAGATACAGATCCTAATAGTAAATAAAACTTAAACATATAATAAAAAAATAATATATATGGTAAAGAAAAACAAATATTATTTTTATTATTGTGATGTTATATCGTGATATAAACAGATATCAAGTTAATCTTAAGAGATGAAAATGTTAATTAATCACTCAAGAAACTGATACTGCTTTCCTTAACTGATTCAGAAGCAATCTTTATTATTATTGCATTATGAAAATGCAATCAACCAACAGGACAGATACCCTAGTCATCATTATCTCAACACAACAGCACTGAAAAAAGTTAACAATACTCTTATTTTAAAACATGCTCAATTTTTTTTAGAAAAAACTATTTTATTCTACAGTATATACTGAAATGATAACATTCATAATCAACTTCTGTCCTCAAGGTTATACATAACATTGACAAAGAAAAGGAAATGAATTCTTCATTCTTTTACGTGAAGAAATAACTTATATGTGCTACAGACATTAGTAGGTATAATGAACCATAAAAGAAATGATACCCATATTTATAATGTAAAGAAAAAAAAAAAAAAAAGCTGGTGCTTATTGTATGTATACCTTTTGGAATTGGAAATATTTATAAGATAAAGTATATAGATGAATCTCAAAAACAGAATTAAAATCATATTTTCTAAAAAGACTTTGGTAATATATTATTTTGATTTCCAGAATTTTTGAAAATTCATGTTTCCTTTAAAGAGAACCTACATAGTGTTTCTGCAAAATTTTAAATATAATTAATGTATACTTGTCTTGGGATAGTACATAACTAGAAAAAGGAAATATTCTCAAAACTACTCTTCATTAATGCAAAGAAACAACTTTCTTACAAGTTTCATTTGCCTTCACGAAAATTTTCAAATAGGCATTTAATCTATTTCATATATGTGTGTTTTCACACACACACACACACAGAGTCATATTTATAGTTCTTAAATGGTTACCTCCATTGAGATCCGTCTGTGTATACGATTTCTAAGACAAACACCTGTAGGTGACTGGACTTCATCAGATGATGTCCCAGAAGCTTGGTCGCTCTCACCATCTGATCCCATTTTTAGATTTTCATGAACAATATCTGTATTAAAAAATGAGACATTTATTTTATGAGGTATGTATTATACCCTATGTCACATAACTTATTAACACTACAGGTAAGATGTAGACAGCCAACATGTAAAAAATCATGACATAAAAAGTCTTGTACACTCTGGGTACCAAAGGTATGCAGTTAAATAGATCAAAACATAATTAAAATGTCTTATGACAGTAGTAAGAAATCCTTTTATACTTTCACATTATGAAAAATTATGAAAAAAACTAACACTCAAATTATTATCAAGATTGAATAAAATTACAGACAGGAAATAACAATAAGGATTTAGTTAGTTCTCTCATTTTCCAGATCTGGGAACTGAGACCTTGAAAGGTTAAATGACTTTCAGAGGTCACACAGCTTAGAGGTAGAGCTAAAACAGAAACCTTGTCTTTTGCCTTTTATTTAGTTTAGTATTAAATAATGTGCCATTGGATCTACAACCAAATGAGCTAGTTCTCTGAATATTCTTTAAAAAATTTTTTAAAGTTTAGACCAAGGGTCAGCAAACATAACCTGTTTTTGTATGACCCCTGAACTAAAAATAGTCTTAGTATCTTTAAATTGTTATTTTAAAAAGACGAAGAATATGTAACAGAGACCATATATGGCTCACCTGAAAAATTTACTATCTGGTCCTTTACAAAAAGTTTGTCAGCTCCCGACAAAACAGTAAATCAAGCCCTCATCTAAAGTTTTCCAATTTCTGTGGGATAAATACTTCCTCCTTGCCAACTTCAAGCTACCAACATGACATCATTTAACATGTAGTGGGAAGAAATGTATACAACATTACATAGTACTTTGACTATACACATACAACAGAAACAAATAACACCAAAAGCACTGGCAATAGTAAAGCATAATAAAATAACTGGAAAATAATTACTTTTAAGTATTCATTACCTTTGTTTTTAATTTAGTTCAATTGTAAGTTTATGTAATTTAAATTTACATATGTTTATGTTTAACAACCAGACTGCAAAGTTGCTAAAAATTTAACAATCATCTCTTGTGAACCAGTGTGAGCCAACTCCAACACACCATTCTGTAGGGTAACACCCATAGGAATAAAGGGTACATACATTTCCCATAGAGAAAAACCCCACTGTAGATAAGCTCATACTCCCCAAATTAACAAAACACATGAGGAAATAATCTACCAGGGCTAGAGTAAGCAAGCAGCAGACTAAAGCCCTCTGAAACTTCAGTAAATATAATTATGTCATAAGACTACAAAATAATTGTGTTCAAAATTATTTTAAAATGAAAACATGATAAATAAAAACCATAAAATAAAACAGAGAAATAAACAGAATCTTGCAGATATCCATTTTTCCTGGATATTAAAAATGACATTGTGACATAAGAGTAACAACTCAGGTGACAATCTTATACACTAATTATTGTACTGAGCTATCATCTGATGATAATCTGGCATTACTAAGGTATGACTCTAAATTAAGCACCATCTCAAACTGCCACATCTTGAAATCTTGCATCTACCTCTTAAGGGTTTTGTTTTCTTCCTGGTGAACAGGTTTTCAAGTGTTATTCCTCTGCAGTGACAGCACGACTACCTCTCTCTAACCTTCCATCTTTCTGCTACCTTTCTTATTCCCAACTTGATTTTTATAAGACAAATCAGATAATATAATACAATAAAGACTAGCTGACTTCCATATACCTAAAACCTAGTAGCTATGTACATAACCTACAGTCAGAAAGTTAAAAAACAAAACAAAAGACAAACAATTAAATTACCTAATCTGCTTCCATTTCTGGGCATTGCCATAAAGGAGCCAAGGCTTCCTCCAATAACACTATGCGGTCTCCGCAATGGGGGCTTCTTGAAAGACCCTGTGTACTGGTGGAGGAAGGAATGCATACTATGAGAGGTTGGAGGCCTGCCATTCTTCACAATAGGCTCTGTGGTTCACAATATCCAAAAGTCATTCCAGTAACAGCCCACGATCCAGGATCAAACGAGAAGGATTGAGAAAGCAAAACAGAAAACAAAACAAAAAGTTATAGTATTACATTTAACCTCATTTGTTTGGCTGTCTACACAAAGTACTAGAATTAAAATACTTCTGACAAAATACTTATAGAAAATACTTTAATATTTGAAATTTGTCTCGTAAGTTAATTATCCATTTCTCATATAATCAAAATTGGTTAGCAATTACAAAACTACTAAGATAGCCCATAGATTTTTTTGGTCCATTTTTTTGCTTATTTTAATGTGTCTCAAGATTATTTCCATACTACTCCTACATTCACTGAGAGCCTTATACATGCTTTAAGAGGCACGCTGTAGAATATGAAAAATATGGCCCTGGATGGAAGGAACTTACATCCCTATTTGCTCAACATTCAAAAAGGTATGTCAGTGAATAAAACAGAAGTATTTAAATACAGATCAATGCAGAAGTTCTGAAATTTATTACCCCAAATTTGGGATTTTTAATACAGGGGTGTGTTTTTTTTTAAATTGCAGACCTATAATTAAACAGAAACATTTTAAAAATATTTAAACATTTAACTATAAATAAGGGAAACCACAGTTTGTAATGTTTACAGGGAATCTCCAGACTCCTTTCCACCTCCAAAAAAGAGCTCCGATATAGGCTAAAGACATGATGAAGTCTTCTGTGACATACCCTAATCTTTCATATTAGAATATAGTCAAGGAATTTCAAAAGGAACTGGGCTTCTCTGAATATCTTCCTCTAAAATGAAGCCAGCTCTTCTTTTGTAGCTGATAATCAGGAGTAGGGATATTCCCTGCTGAGGGGATTGCCCTACCTGTAAAGGTTTATCAAACACCAAGAACAAGTTGGCAGGAGGGGGTGGCTTGGATCCCTAAGACCAAGGTATAGGCTTAGGGCAAAAGGGCCAAGAAGACTGCCTAAAAGAAGAAGGGAGAGGGAGGATGTGGCAAAAGTGTCCTCAAGGCTCATACAAGGCCCAACTCATCTAATCTGGGTAGATGCCAGACTGGAGGTAGGGGGAGTACCCAACTAGTAACGGAGAAAAATCTGTGCAAAGTGTCCCAGACTGTACATTCATTGGTAATAGCTGGCTGGTCAAGAATTCGGGGATCTTTATGTAAAGTTTAGTAAAATAATGATCTAATAATGAATGGAGAGGGGCAATCTGATATAAATGCATAAATTAAATAGTTACAAACCCTATGGGATATACGCTAGAATGTATAATAAAAATTTTCACTTTCTAGGTTATAATATTTCATATCTAAAATCATAAAAATATATATATTCTGCCCATAGACAACATTTGTTTTAGTTGTTCTATAAGGCTATCCTGGAAAATATGGCTTTATAATCCTAGAGAATATAGCTAAAAAACATGGAGATCATAACTATTAATATATTCAATTTTTCAAGGGATATTTGTTGTGTGTGTTACCATTTGACAAGCACTATTACAGGCCCTGGGCATCAAGAGGTGAACAAAACAAACAAGGTACTGCTCTTTGAGACTACAAAATCTAATGGAGGAAAAGACAGATAAGAAACTAATGAGGAAGGAAATATCAGATAATGACAGGCAATAAGCAAAAGATTAAAATGAAGATATGTGATAGAAAAATAAATGAGTAGTGACTTTACACTAGCTATTGAGAAAAGTTCTCTCTGCAGAGGTATTTTTAACAGAAATATAAATGCAAGAAAGAGCCAGTCATGGGAAGATAAGTGAGTGGTGGGTTATAAGATATTCCAGACAAAGAGAAAAGCTACTGCAAAAGTTGACACATGGCAGTGTTTGACTTGTGAAAACAGCAGTCCTCAAACTTGAGCATGTTTCATAATCATATTCAAAGACTTTTTAAAACACAGATTGTTGGGCTCCACCCCCAGACTTGCTGATTCAGCAGGTCTGGCATAGAATCCAAATATTTCTCTCTCTAACAAATCCCAGGTGATGCTGATGTTGCTGGTCCAAGGATCATACTTTGAAAACCACAGTGTCAGAGGAACAGAAAGAAGGCAAGTGTAGCTTCAGTACATAATTGTGGCGGGAATGGTGTTATTAAATGAGGTCAAAGAGTAAGCAGGTTTGTACATCACTGTAAACATTTGAATTTTATTCTGAGATTGGAGCAGTTATGGTATCTTTGAAGCCGGCAGTAATATGATCTGATTCATGTCTTAAAAGTACCACTCCGAGGAGTAAAGGACAATGGAAGGTGAGGAGGTAGGATGACTGTAAAGGGGTAGCATGAGGGATCTCTGTGGCAATGAAATAGCTCTTTATCTTGATTCCAGTGGTAGTTACATGAATCTACACATGTGATAAAATGACACAGAACTATACTCACACTTTACTCCTGTTAATTTCCTGGGACTGACAATAGGAGATTCCTATTCCTATAGTTACAGAAGATGTAACTGAAGGGGGGGCTGACAAAAGGGTACAAGGCACCTCTCTGCATTATCTTTATAACTTCTTTTGAATCTATAATTATTAAAAAAAAATTTAAAACATCACTCTGGTTGCTGTTGGAGAACAGATGACAGAGAATCAACAGAAGGGAAACAGAAGAAGACTATTACAGTACCCCAAGCAATAAATAATGGTGGGCCAGACAGATTTAGGATATATTATTACACAAAGGCAGAGCCAAAAGGCCAGCAAAAATGGCTGCGAAATGACTTTCACACACTCCCACCCAGCTTTTAGTGAGATTCTGCATTTAAAACATCTATCCAAGGAACATTTTGAAATCTCCAGCAGAGCAACTGCTGAAAATATTATGAAATATGATATGCGAAAGGACAATAATTGGAATCATGCATCAATGGCTATCATTAACAGTGAGTTTTAAGAAGTTATTTATGTAGTAAATATACAGCAAGCTAAAATGGCAGAGGAGAGGAGAAAGGGAGAACAGAAAGGTAAAGGAGAGAAAAGAATCAAAGATAATACCCAGATTTTGAGCTTTAAGTTGTTTGGGTTAAGTGTGGGAAGTGGAAGTAAAAGACTTGGGGGGCAAGGATACCAAGAATTCCGGTTTGGTTATATTACATTTGAGATTCCTATTAGATATCTATATGCAGAAGCCAAGTAGGCATTTTAATATGAATCTGGGGATCCAGACAAAAATCCTGACTAGAGATACCGATTTTTGGAGTAGTAAGCATAAACACAGCAGCTGAAATTACAGGACGGGATGAGGTCACCAAAGGAGAGTAGACAGAGAATCGAATGGGGCCCATGAGAGAATCATAAAATATTCTAACATTTCAAGATTATGACAACAATTAACTGGACAGTTCAATAAGATAATACTCTGTATTTTTAAAAGTAATGGAAACCTTTAAGATATTATGTGAAATGAAGTAAGTCAGACACTAAAGGACAAATAATGTATGATTCCACTTATATGATGTAACTTGAATAGGCAAATTCATAGATAGGAAGTAGAATACTGGTTACCAGGAGCTGAGGGGAGGGGATAATGAGGAGTTATTGTTTAATAGGTACAGGGTTCAGTTTGGGATGATGAAATTCTGGAGATGGATAGTGGTGATGATTGCACTATGGGAATGCACTTAATGCCACTAAAATTGCATACTTCAAAACTGTTAAAATAGAAGCCTGTGCTTTCAACCTCACCCTCTCTTGGCAGGAGTTAGCACTACTTACAATATCCTATGTCATCCACTATTGTCAAAAACTAACCATAACTGCTACCATGTGTCAGACCAGCAGGAGAAAGAACTACCTGGGAGTAAGAAAAAAGGCTTGTAATATCCACAAAAGTAGACTTGCTGACTCAAAAAAACATGATAAACTGACCCAATGCAGAGATTGAGGAGTAAGGACAAGAAAGTGGAATATCTGGAAAGTGAGACCATTTCAATCTTTGCCTTTTGGGGTTACTTGAGATCCTAAAAAGTCATGAGAAGTGACATTCTGTTATATCTGTTTTTATACATCCTGGGAACACGAGTATGCAGCTCATTTTCTTGAGCGAAGAATTTCGGTTGTGTCAAAAGAAGTAACTTTTGCACTTGGAAACCCCAAATATTATATGTATTATAAAACATTATTTTTGCCTTTCTGAAAGTATAATTGTGACCTATTCTCTGCCTTATATTTTAAATTGTCACCTAACCTCATCAAATTGAATAATTTAAATATATCTTCTGATTACAGAGAAAAGTAAGTTCAAGGCTAACTACTAAAAGACAAGATCCTGAAGTATCGTAACTGTGATATGTCTAAAGTAGTATTAAGACTTTTATCAAGCAAATTGAGACTCTATGAGGAAAAGCTATTTCTCAGATAACTTGTCTGAGATGAAATTCACACAGCATAACATTAACCACTTTAAAGTGCACACAACTCAGTGGCATTTGGTACATTTACAATGCTGTGCAACCATCACTTCCAGTTCCAAATATTTTCATCACTGCCAAAGGTGATCCTGTACCCATTAAGCAGACTCCCCATTACGTCCTCTTCTGAGTCCTTGGCAATCGCTAATCTGCTTTTTGTCTTCATGGATTTACCTATTCTGGATATTTCATATTAATGAAATCATAGAATATGTGACCTTTTGGGTCTGGCTCCTTTTAAGTTTTCACGATTAACCCACATTGTATCATGTATCAGTACTTCCCTCCTTTTTGTGGTTGAATAACATTCTATTCTAGAGCTATGCCACATTTTGTTTATTCATTCTTCTCTTGATGGACATCTGAGTTGTTTCCAGCTTTTGGCTATTGTGAATAGTGTTGCTACGGATATAAACATTCATGTATGAGATTTTGTTTAAATACTTGTTTCAATTCTTTTGGGTATATCCTTAGGAATAGAATTGCTGGGTCTTTTACTACCTTTTGAGGAATTAGGTAAACTAATTTTAACAGTTTTTTTAAATTAAATATTCATACCTTCTCAGTTACTTAAAAAAAATCTGATGTATTCAGAATTCTTTTTCCTTGAAGGAACTTTAAAAACAAAATTTCTTATCTTTTAATTTAAAAATTTGTAGAATTTGTGCAAAAATTTCATTTCACATTTAAGAAAAGCTACATTAAGTTAAGGCCAGTATGCTTAAATTAACCAAGTTTGCAAACTGTCAACTTATTTTTAACATAACATAAATTCAAGATTCCTCTTTCCCTGGGTTCCAGCTACCTATCAATGTGCAAACACACTAGCTTATCTAGACAAGCAGGCTAATGTGAACTGTAATTATATTATATACTGATAACTGAGTTAAAGCCTTTACAGTATGACTCAATTATCAAAATGACAGAGTTAATATATCAAATTCTATTTGGATGGAGGTAGAATATGTATGAGTGACAGTATATGTGCCTAAGTGTATAACCAAATGTATATGAATCACAATTTTTCCAAGATTTTTACAGTATTATCCTGATACACATTTACTTCCCCATTCAATTCGTTCTAGAGTATTCATGAGAGCCACTTGCCTACATATATATCAAGAGTAACAGGACTCTGCTCATGAATGTGACTGAACAAGACACAGGAGATTAAAAATTGGCATAAGAAAAAAAAAAATTGGTTCAAAAGCAGTTTACTTAGGGCAATTATAAACTATGTTCTTCCTCTCCCAGCTAGCATTGCCACTATATGGCTGTCAGACAAAGATCACTTTCTTCACAACTGGTTACATCATATGTGAGAAGATCGTTTAAAAAGTATAATCTACCACCTCTCACTCATTAAACCATGTTAAGACTGTGTGAATCACCTATTTTTAGGAGCTTTTTATGCTTTAAGATAAACTTCATAAAGAAAGAATATGTTAAAACCAGCTATCAGACACTGATAGATGGCCAGAAAGGTATAGTATCATTGTCAAAGCTATTGGTGAAATCCATGTGCTGTTACACATAGGAAATAAGCAACAGCAGATTATAACTCAGAGACAGCTTGCGCTACCACCAATCTCTGCAACTCAAGAGGAATCAACGTCTATTATGACATCTTCAAGTATCATTTCAGGTAACTCAGGTTAAGAGGAAGCTCAACAGAGTTCCTATTTTTCCTTTTGCACTACCTTTTAAAGTTACTTATAAAAGAAAGTTTCAATAAACTATATGTACTACTTGAAAAAAATATTTTCAATATTTCACCACTAGTTATAAATTAAGACAGTTAAAACTAAGATATCCCACAAACTATGCAATTTATCTAAAATATTAATTAGCGGGGCCGGCCCGGTGGCTCAGGCGGTTAGAGCTCCATGCTCCTAACTCCAAAGGCTGCTGGTTCGATTCCCACATGGGCCAGTGGGCAATCAACCACAAGGTTGCCGGTTCAACTCCTTGAGTCCCGCATGGGATAGTGGGCTCTGCCCCCTGCAACTAAGATTGAACACGTCATCTTGAGCTGAGCTGCCACTGAGCTCCCAGATGGCTCAGTTGGTTGGAGCGCATCCTCTCAACCACAAGGTTGCCGGTTCCACTCCCGTAAGGGATGGTGGGCTATGCCCCCTGCAACTAGAAAACGGCAACTGGACCTGGAGCTGAGCTGTGCCCTCCACAACTAAGACTGAAAGGACAACAACTTGAAGCTGAACGGCACCCTCCACAACTAAGATTGAAAGGACAACAACTTGACTTGGAAAAAAAAAAAAAAAGGCCTGGAAGTACACACTGTTCCCCAATAAAGTCCTGTTCCCCTTCCCCAATAAAATCTTTTTAAAAAAATGAAATAAAATAAAATAAAATATTAATTAGCACTCCAAAAAGTATATATATTTTCTTTGACTCACAACCTTTCTTTTTAAAGAAGAGGTTTATCTTATACTCAAATACCCATTAAGAATGTGTCCCAGGAACCAGCCATCAAGATATACACTGTGCTTATTCTACTCCTGAACATCACTGGCAAATAGCTGGCAAGATTCTTCAATCCTAAGAATGAACACACTGGGCTTAATTAATACCAAGAATTCAAACAGGGGTCTGAGAAAGAATGAAGAATTTTACTCTTGGCAAGAGGAATAAAAGTATGACGTGATAAAACCATCTTTGAGATTTGACTCAAATGCAAAATGTTTCCCTCCTACATATAAATTATATTCAAATTATTATTTTCTATTAAAATTATTATTTTAAATTTTCTAAAGAACTCATCTATATCTCTTCTCCCATATTACAAAGAGCCATATAATCTTTGATAATGACCTTTCTGAGGAAAAGAAATAAGCTAAACCTTGGGTAGGATAAATTATTTACCCAGAGTCATACAACTAAGTGTGTAAGTATGTTAGTGCATCCTCAATTCCAACCCCCGAGTTTAAACTTAAAGTCCAGAGCGCTTTCCATTATCCCATTGGCTCTCACAACAAGGACACGTGCATTCGCCAGGAGGGGGTTGGGGTACTCATGCTTTCACACAGCCACAAATCTCTAACAGAAGAATTTCAGGCACAGACAGGAAAGCCTGCCAAAGAATCTGCACATCATGGCACAACGGCAGCCATTCCTGTAAGCTCCTTTCTGGTTATTATTATGACATCCCTAGGGCTATTTCAGTTTTGAATATATAATCTTGTTCTATAAATTTCATCAGGATTTTATATCTTATTCCATTCAATTTAACAGGCTCTTTTTATATCAACATCTGTGTACTACTACTTTACATTATTAAAAAAGAACTGTCAAATGTGTGAAACATTATATGCCTATCTACTGTAAGTGCTCCCAATGCTATGACAAATTCTGTAGTAAATATAAAACAACAAAATAGTAAGATTCACTCATTTGAATAACCTTATTCTCTATGTGGATAGTCAACATGCATACATAATGTTATAAACAACTATGATGAAGCCTCAAATAGGAATCTCATAAACTTACTATATACTTTTAAGTTATATTAAAAGTGGGCTATAAAAATAAGAATATTTAAATGTTAATTTAAAAATAGTTACTTAACAACTAGGATACTCTTATACAAGGTATTCTTATTTAAGAACCAATGAAAAATAAAAAGATAAATGAGATAGAAGAATTCATCAGGTTAGAGACTAGGTACAGCAACACTGCTAAAGTAAGAGTTGAACATTCCAGAAGCAGGCAAGCAAGCTGTGTAGTCTTCTGCTTCCTAATAACTAGGGACCCAGAGAAACAAATAAAAGGAAGCTATAAGAAACTAATTAGAGAAGTAAATTTACATTCTATTTATAAAGTAACCAAAAGTGAAAGCATCTTTCCTCCCCTCCTCATCCCCTAAATACATACCATTATCCTTGCTGCTATTTTCTTCAATAGTCATTTGTTCAGCCAATTCAGACAATGATTCATCAATAGTCTGGCTTCCTCGAAGCGTGAGGGACAGCCTTCTCTTAAATTTTTTCATCCTATCGATTGAATGTGAAAAATCCTGAAAGAACAGAATGAACACAAAATTAAAGCTATGAATATTTTACAGCTTAAGACAAATGCCGTTCTCGGTTTACTAAGAATGTTCAAAATAGAAATATAATGAGGAATTCATACTCCCGCCAAACATCACAAAATCTAACCCCTTCCTTAAAAAGATGTACTCACTCTGATTAAGGCTATATTTATATAGCATCATCAAAAGAGCAGGAATTCTACAAACTAAAGATTGAGATTTTAGTATCACAATTAAGTTTAGAAAGATAGGAATTTTTTTTTAAATCAATACAGTGAAAACAACACTATTTTGATGTGTGGGTTCTATCATTACGAATATTAACCATATTGGAACCAGTCAGTGGTACCTTTAAATAGAACTCTGGGGACAAGACAGGTGGAGCGGGTGGGGGAGAAAATAATGAATGACGTTTGACACTTTGTTAAATAGAAATTTTCTTTCTTAAATTCTTATTTAGCCACTATATTGGGTTTTGTTTTGTTTTTCCTTTGGTCAGTTGTCAGGAGTCTCTTCCTATTATTATAACAATGCCAAGCTTTACAAGGAAGAAATGAAAGCCAAATTAACTGGTGTCAAATGCCTACCCCATATTAGACACTTTCATATCTCTTAATTCATTTAGTCTCCCTAATTCTAAAGAGTAGACCACACTATTACATTTTCACAAATAAGCAAACAGGCTCAAAGAAGTTCTCTGACTGAAGTCAAACAAACAATAAATGATAGAACTGAGATTTAAAACTACAATTACTACATACTTTCCCCCCACATTTTAACATCTCTGAAATCATGACGTATTGCACAATTACTGGGATATCAAAATATAATTGAGACAGTTTTCTTTTAATTTAACGGTATACAAATCAAATCAATGGTAAATTCATAGTGGAGTCTTAGACATGATCAAACAAGGTATTTGCTACAATAACTTACCCTCAATAACAAATTCCTCAATAACTTACCCATTACTTCTTTTCTAATTTACTATCTCTTATTTGTGGTGACAGAGTTAACCTGATTACCAAGCATGTTATTACCATTAGCCCATCTAAGAGTCAGGGCCTTATAACTCCCCTATATTAAAATACATGTTTTACCATCCAGTTCTGGATATTTATTTTGAACTTGTAAGTATTCTGCTTATATTCTAATTGTAAGGCTGTAGTCTAAGTAGCTGACTGCTCTGAATAAGTAAATTCTGCATAAGGTATTAGTTATGAATAATCTTTTGTTTCCTTAAAGGTTGGGGGATATAGAGTACAAATTTACAAGTGATAATATCATATTTACCAACTCCATACTTATTTAAAAAACAAAACTACTGTAACAAAAATATTAAAAACCACACACATTAAAATAGCAAAACTTTTAACTACACACTAATAAGGGCTCTTTCACCCAAAAGTTTAAAAACAAGAGTTATACTTTAGTGAGATATTTAAAAGTTCCTATCCCTTAGCTTATTTTGATCATAGCACCAAAAATACAAATCTATGTTGGTAAATATTTTCTACTAACTTATCTTCCAGTTGACTCATCCTCTTTTCAGCTGTGTTCAATCAGCACTTAAACCCATCTATTGTGTTCTTAATTTTAGTTACTGTATTTTTCAGTTCTAGAATTTCTATTTGATTCTTTTCTATAGATTCCAGTTCTCATGAAATTCTCCACTTTACCATCTATGTTCATGAATAGATTAGAATATTCTAAAGCTCTCGTCTGCAACTCCAGAGTCTGTATAGCCTATGGATACCTGTATAACCTGTTTCTACTGCTGATTTTTCTGTGTTGGTCCTGAGTATGCCTAGTAATTTTTTATTGAGTGCTACACATTATATGTGAATGACTGCATTAAAAAATATATGGAAAAAACGTAGAGGCACTGGATGATTTTACTTTCTTCCAGAGAGGATTTAATTTTTTTCTGGCAAGCAGTCAGAATAGGAGCAGATCACCTCAATCCAATCAGAGATTGAGCAGACTTGAGACTGAGTTTCAGACACTATAAAGATTGGCCTATGTGTGGTTTATTCCCACTCTTATGGTGTAGCCCTTCAGAGAATTCCAACTGCAAACCTAGGACAAGAACAACAACAACAAACTATTGAAAGCTCCACTCAACTTCCTTGGTTGCTTTTTGTTTGTCTCTTACACACTGCTCAGCTTTTATTCAAAACAGCTTACGAGTTCGAAAACATCTTCAGAGGGAACCCAGCACAGTGTATATATATCTCCTTTCTCTTCTGAATCTTGATTCCTCAAGTTTTGACTGATTCAGAAGCTCTACAATGCCTTCAAACGGATTTTTTTCACTAGCTTTTCAAGTAGTTAGCAGGAGCCTCAGTCTCCTCAAAGGCAGAAATGGAGGTTTAGATGAAAATTAGAAGATAATATACGTATTTAACCAAGCAAAGTGAATTTATAGGAGGCATTCAATAAGCTGTTAAGAGTTGATTCCAACTAAGAAACCTGTAACTGCAGGGCTGTCCCAAATGCTAAGATTCTTTACTTCTCACAGTCAGCCTTTAAATAGCTCTAACTTGAGTCAGTAATCTACGCCATTTGTTTAAAACATATTAGACATTTAAGGTGAATTGAGCTATTGCCAATTTCATTTACCATTTTGTTTCTGTAAAAATTTATAGTAGAAACACCTTCCTTTGTAAGGTTCCAGAATTACTCTGTGCAGTAAAGGGGTAACTCTTCAAATTTGGGCAGGGGAGGGTGCCTCAAACTGCAAATTCCAAACAAAGGACTAGCCAATGACAGGCTCCTAGGAGATAATCTCTGAGCCCTTGGAAATATCCTGTCTGATAAGTCTCTTTGTGTACCTGAAATCTTGGGCCACACCAGAAAATTTATGTTAATAATGTAAAGTATGGTAAATGCCTATTTTTGTATGCCTGGAGCTTTGGATAACACTGAATCAGTTTGACCTTTGGGGAGAGGAGGAATAAGAGAAGCTGGGACTAAGTAGCTAGAGACAATCATGGAGGTATTTCCAAGCTTATGTAACCAACCTCCAATAAAAACCCTGGAAACTGAGACTCAGGTAAAAACCCTGGTTGACACTTTGCACATGGTGTCACACACGGTGGCTGGAAAAATGAAGCACTATCCATGCAACTACACTAGGAGAAGATAACTGAAAACTCACACATGGTTTTTCTTGGATTCTATCCTACACACCCTGTCCCTTTGCTCATTTTAATCTTATCTTGATGCTATAATAAATCATAATCGTGAGTTTAACAGCTTTTCTATGACTTTTGTGTCCTTTTAGCAAATCATCAAGGGTGGTCTTGGGAAACTCCAACACACTCTCCTTCAAGAAAATAATTAATTTATGTAACAAAGTAGCATTTCATTCTGACCATTTCAAAAGTGGTCAGTCCAAACTGCTTGTACTATAAATATACACGAAGATTTTTAAGACTTTGTATTTTAAAAGAATGTAAAAATAAACTCGTTGTTATATGGATAATATGATTAAAAAAACAAACATTCTAGACATATTTGGTTAAGTAAAATATATTACAAAAATTCCACTTTTTTAATATGCCTGCAAAATATTTAAAAATTAAATATAGAATTCACATTATTTCTATTGGACAATGCTGGTATAGATCTCAGTGGTTTTAAGTGGGTAGAAAAAAATTACCTAAGATGTAACCTTTTTTTCATACAATGCATTTGAAAAGTATATTAGGAAACATTTTATGCATTTATAACTCAGACTAGTATGCACTGCACTTATTTTCCATCAAGAATGAAAAAAATTCTGGGTTGTAAAATAATGAACTACATGTATTTACAAGTATTTTACAACTACATGTAAAATTATTGTATAAAACAATGACAGAACACTGAATTAAAATTTCAGTCATGATTATAGGTTTATTAACCAAAATAGTTAAATATCTTAATCTTTTGTGTTGAAATCTGAGGCTGATTCTTTTCCTTTGATAGTATGAACAGTCAAACACACAAACCAGGGAAACAAAAAGTACCAAGGATTTTCCTCTATTCATAAACACATTAGACATATATGACTATTATGACACTTGAGATGCAAAATGTCACAGTAGAAAGTTATTGGGTTGATCCCTTCACCAAAAACAACCAATAAACTGGGGTAAACGACCAGAATCAACTATCCTGGAACTCTGGAACCTGATTTTTTGCCCCTTTTTCTCTTTCGTGAGATTTTTACTGATGCCTATTGTAGGTACATTTGATGGTGTCCTACAGGTCCCTCAAGCTTTGTTCATTTTTCTTCATTCTTTTATTAATAGAAGTAATGGAACAGAAACTTCAGTGACCACACATTGCCAGGAATTACATACCTGCAAAAATAGTTTGGAAAAATCACAAATGGATGGCAACAGCCGTCAACAACCATGAAACACCAATGGAATGGGAAAATCTGGTTTCCAGAGTTACCAATGTCCAGGTCTCAAAAAACATAAAAAAATTACAAAGCACACAAATAAGCAAACAACAAAGCATGGCTCCTTCACAAGAAAAAATGCATGGCAGAAATCAATCCAGAAGACCAGAATCTGAAATTAGTCAACAATGTTAAATCAAGTGTCCTAAATATGCTCAAAGGACTAAAGGAAACCAAGGACAAAGAACTAAAGGAAATCAGGAAAATGATGTAATAAAAAAAATCAATAGACAGAAATTATAGAAACCAAACACAAATTCCATAGCTCAAAAAGTACAAGTAAATGGAAAATTCACTAGAGGGGTTCAACAAGAGATTTAAAGTAGACACACACACACACACACACACACAAAATCAGTGAACTTTAAAGATATAAAATTCAAAATTATCCACTCAGACAAATGAAGAAGAAAAAAAAAGAAGCAAAATGAACAGAGCTTGAGGGACCTGTAGGACACCATCAAATGCACCCACAACAGGCATCATAAAAGTCTCAGAAGAGGAGGCAAAAAAATTGTTTTTTAGGAAATGGTGGCTGAAAAGAACCAAAATCTGATGAAAAAATGAATATACATATCCAAGAATCCCAACAAATTCCAAAAAGAATAAACTCAAAGAGATCCATACCAAGACACTGAATATTATATTCAGTGTCAAAACTCAAAGAGAAAAAACCTTGAAAGCAGCAAAAAAGGAACAATTTGACACATATAAGGGACTCTGAATAATATCAACAGCTGATACCTTAATCAGAAACAATGAAGATCAAGAGGCACTGAGAATGCTGTATTTAAAGTCTGAAAAGAGAAAATAAATTGTTAACCAAGAATTCTATGAGGGTAAAGGGGATCAAATATATGGTGATGGAAGGAGAACCGACTCTGGGTGGTGAACACACAATGGGATTTATAGATGATGTAACACAGAATCGTACACCTGAAATCTATGTAACTTTACTAACAATTGTCACCCCAACAAACGTTAATTAAAAAAAAAAAAAATTCTATATCCAGCAAAACTATCCTTTAAGAGTTAAGGAGAAATTAAGGCATTTCCAGATGACCAAAAGCTGATGAGGTTAACTACTACTAGAACTGCCCCACAATAAATTCTAAAGGGAGAGTTTCAAGCTGAAATGAAAGGACACTAGCCATCAATCAACTCAAAACCATAAGAAGAAATAATACCAGTAGAGTTATGAAAAACAGTATTATTGTACTTTTGATTTGTAACTTTTTTCCTTTTCCTACATAATTTAAAGGGCAAATACACATGAAAAATGATAAGTCTGTTAATGGGCACACAATGTATAAAGAAGTAATCTGTGACAATAACAATATAAGTAGGGGGGCATAAAGATACATAGGATCAGAATCTTTATGTATTATTGAACTAAGTTGTTATTATTCAAAATAGGTTGTTATAAGTTTAAGATGTTAATTATAATTCCTAAGTAACCATTAAGAAATTAACTTAGAAATATTACAAAAAAGAAAAACGGAAGGGAATCAGAATGGTACACTACAAAATTATCAACAAAGTACAAAAAAGGGTACTAATGGAGGAACTGCAGAACAAGAAACAAAAAAACAAGACATACAGAAACCAGAAGCTATATGGAAAAAGCATGTCCTCCCTTAGCAGTATTTTAAATGTAAATGGGTTAAATTATTCAATTAAAAGGCAGAGATTGGCAGGACAGATTTTTAAAAACACAGTCCATCTATACGCTGTCTACAAGAGACTTATTTTAAATACAAAGAGATTGAAAGTAAAGGCTAGAGAAAGGTATTCCATGCAAATAAAGAGAGAGAGAACTGGAATTATTATATCTTTTAGAGAGAGAACTGGAATTATTATATCTTTGTCATATAAAATTGACTAAAATAGTAAAAAACAAAAAGGTTACAGAAGACAAGAACAGTATATATTAATAAAAGAAGATAAAACAATTATTATCATATATATACTTAATAACAGGGCCTGAAAGTACATTAAGTAAAAACTAACAGAATTGAAAGGAGAAATACACAGTTCTACAATAATAACTGGAGACTTCAATACCCCATTTTGAACACTGGATAGAAGAACCAGACTTAAGTTCAATAAAGAAATAGAGAACTTGAACAACATTGTATACCTAGTGTATTAGTCAAAGCTCAATAATCAAATATTATGATACTGGCATAAGAATAGGTACATAAACCAATGGAGTAGAATTAAGAACCACAAAATAAACCTACATATCTATCTATGATCAAATGATTTGTGTCAAAGGTGCCAAGACCATTCAATGAAAAAAGACAGTTTTTTCAACAAATGGTGCTGAGAAAACTGGAAATATTCACATGAAAAAGAAATGAAGTTGGGTTATATTCAAGAATTAACTCAAAATGGATCAAAGTCCTAAATCTAAGAGCTAAAACTATAAAACTGTTAGAAGAGAAAATGGAGGAAATATTCATGATTTTGGATTTGGCAATGATTTCTTATGTATGGCACCAAAAGCACAGAGAACAAAAAATAGATAAATTAAGGCTTTATTAAAACAAAAAACTTTTTCTACATCTGGGACAGTTTCAAGAGAGTGAAAAGATAATACACAGACTGGGAGAAAATATATGCAAATCATGTATCTTAAAAGGGTTTAAATATCCAAAATATATAAAGAACTCAACAACAACAAATTAAAAAATGGGTGATGGAGGTGAATAGACACTGCCCCAAAGAATATATACAAATGGCTACTAAGTACATGAAGAACTGCTCAACATAATTACTCACTAGAGAAATATAAATCAAAACCACAATGAGACACTGCTTCACACCTACTAGGATGGCTGTCATCCAAAAACAAACAAACAAACAAACAAACAAACAAACAAAAAACCCAGAAAATAACAAGTGTTCATGAGAATGTGAATAGAACACAGCTGTATTGCTGGTGGGAATTTGAAACACACAGCCACTGTGGCAAATTGTCTGGGAGTTCCTCAAAAAGCTAAACACAGAATAACCATATAACCCAGCTATTCCACTCCTAGGGATATACCCAAAAGAAATGAAAACAGGACTCAAACAGATACTTGTACACCAATGTTAATAGCAGCATTAATCATAAGAGATAAAAAGTGAAAACATTAAGCATCTATCAACAGGTAAATAAATAAAACTATTCTGCCATAAAAAAAGAATGTTTTGACACATGCTACAACATGGATGAACTTTGAAAACAATGCGCTAAAGTGAAATAAGTAAGACACAAAAGGACAAAAATTGTATGATTCTATTCATATGAAATGTCTAGAATGGACAAATTCATTGAGAAAGTAGAACAGAGGTTCCTGGGGGTAGGAGGAAGCGGGTAATGAGGAGTTGTCGTCTATGGGTACAGTCTTTGTTTGGGATGATGAGGAAGTCCTGAAAATAGACAGTGGTGATGGCTACACAACATTTTGAGTGTGCTTAATGTCACTATATTGTACACTTAAAAATGTTTAAAATGGTAAATTTTATGTATATTTACCACAATGAAAAAAATTTTTAACTATTTTGTCAGCCAGCATTTATATCAGTTTTTCACCAAGTGTAAATAAAGCTAATAACTCGTTTTAGAATTTTATTAAAAGAACTAGCTAAATAATTTCAATGTGAACAGTCAACCTATATCAATTATTTTAGACACAATAGAGTAAAATATGAGGACCACTACTTATGATTAGGATGCAGAAACTCCCAAAAGACTATTCTCCCATCTCAACAATCAGAACAAGCCAGAGAAAGTAAAACCATACGTTTTTGGAGAGCTGAGATGCAAAGAAACATAAATGAACTAAATTCTAGAGAACAAGCCCTTTCCAGGAATGAAAACAAGGCTGGGGTCATGGTAACAGAAGTAAACCTGCTATAGAAGGGAAAAACTAGTTCAACTTTTAACCAATTTTTAAGGGGTCCACGGGAGCTGGCAAGCCAGATTAGCATTCTGAGCAGCCTTGTTCACACGGCAATCTGCACTTTCTCAAAAGGAGTCTTTCCAAGTATTGGAGCTGCATCGGGGTTAGTGGGAGGTAAGGCTGCAAAATGCTGGGAATAGGGCAGCAGATCTAAGAGAAAAATCCTATCTCCAGGGGGCACAGGCCTTCACCAAGCGCAAGCCCATCCATGCCCACTACAGGAACGAGTCAGGGTACTAGGTGAATGCTTTCTCCAGAGGCCAGAAAAGCCAGGGGTAGGGCTAAAGAGAAAAGAAAATGTCCCAGCTGTTCAAAATCCCAGCAGCTGGGCTGTGAAACAGACCTAGAGCTCTTAATTTTACCAACTGTTGACTGAGCTGGAAAGCATGAAGAGTTCCTGAGTCTCACAGGTGCTCAGATCCCAAGCCCTAAATGAGGGGAAGTCCCGACGCACTCAAAACATTTGATACCAGTAGTGAACTAAATATAATTAAAGCTGTAACAGCGTTCTCACCTACATTAGGCTGTTTTCCTATGAAGTATTATATTTCAGCTTTCCCCCCTCAACAATGTCATCCATTTGTGTAAATGAATGCAACTATACAGCATACTTTTAAATGGATGTTTGCTACTCCCTTGTATGGCTATACCATGCCAGCAGAAATGTTTTATGTTACCTATCTTATCACACAGAATATTAAGAAAGACATGTACTCAAGGGTAAGATTGAAGAAAATTAATACATTTCATTGCTTCATCAAAAAACTTAAGTGAAAGTCTTTCTTTCCCTGTAAATCCATGTAAGGGAAGACTGTCCCTGCTATGATTTGAAATGAGGAGCCAGTTGTTTCATACACCAGTGCATATGCACCATCAGAGCAAATGTCAACACAATTTTTGAAAATCAGCAAATGATACTTTAGTATTATGACAATTAAGTGTTGACCTTACAGGCACCATGAAAGGGTTTTAGGATCATAATCACACTAAGATCTGATAGGTTAGTTTCCCAAACTTATTTTTTTTTTTTACTTTTTAAGATTTTTATTAAAATATAGCTAACATACAATATTAGTTTCAGGGGTACACAATAGTTACTCAACATTTATGTACCTAAAGAAGTGATCACCATGGTAAGTCCAGCAACCATCTGACACCATACCACACTATCACAGTATTACTGAGTATATTCTCCGTGCTGTACATTACACCTCCATGACTTATTTGTTTTATATCTAGAAATCTGAACTTCTTATTCCCCTTCACCTTTTTCTCAACGTTTTAATTTTTCAATTGCAGTTGACATTCAATATTTTATATTAATTTCAGGTGTACAGCACAGAAGTGAGACATTTATGTAAGAAGTGATCCCCCTGACTAGTCTAGTACCCACCTGGCACTATACATAGTTATTACCATATGATTGACTACATTCCCTATGCTTTACTTTACATCCCCATGACTATTCTGTAACTACCAATTTGTACTTCTTAACCCCTTCACTTTTTTCAACCACGCCCAACACCCCCTCCCATCTGGCAACCATCAAAATGTTCTCTGTATCTATGTGTTTGTTTTGTTTATTTTGTTCTTCAGATTCCACATATAAGTGAAATCACATTGCATCTGTCTTCCTCTGACATACTTCCCTCAGCACAATACGCTCCAGCTCCATCCATTCCACTGCAGATGGCAAGAACCCATTTCCTTCATGGCCAAGCAATATTCCACTGTATATATGTAACACCTACTTTTTATCCACTCATCTGTTGACAGATATCCAGGCTGTACAGTGGCCATCTACGTCTTGGCCACTGTAAACAATGCTGCAATGAACTTAAAGATGCACGTGTCGAAGTAGTGTTTTGGGTTTTTTTGATAAATGCCCAGAAGTGGGATTACTGAGTCCTCCTTTGTCTCTTGTTATATATAGCCTTTGTTTTAAGGTCTATTTTGGCTGGTATAAGTATCACTACCCCAGCTTATTTTTTCCATTTCCATTTTCATGAAATTTTCCATTCCTTAAATTTCAGTCTGTGTGTGTCTTTTTATATTTGAAGTAGTCTCTTGTAGGCAACATATGTAAAAATCATATTTTCTTATATCTTTTGATTGGGTCATTTAATCCATTTAAATTGAAAGTAACTGTTGATAGAAATGTAGTTATTGCCACTTTTACATGCCTATTTTTAATCTTTTGTTTTTTTAATCTTAAATAAGTCCCTTTAACATTCCTTTGATTTGGTGTTTATGAACTCCTTTAGCTTTTTCTTGTCTGAGAAGCTCTTTACCTGTCCTTCGATTCTAAATGATAGCCTTGCTGGGTAGAGTAGTATTGGTTGTAGATCTTTGCTTTTCATCACTTTGAGTATATCCTGCTAATCCCTTCTGGTCCGCAAATTTCTGTTGAGAAAGCAGTTCACAGTCTTAGGGGAGCTCCCTTATAGGTAACTAACTGCTTTTCTCTTGCTGCTTTTAAGTTTCTCTGTCGTTAACCTTTGACATTTTAATGATGATGTGTCTTGGTGTGGGCCTCTTTGGGTTCATCTTATTTGGACCTCTCTGTGCTTCCTGGGCTTGAATTATTTATTTCCTTCATTAGGTTGGGGAAGTTTTCCATCATTATTTCTTCAAATAGATTTTCAATTACTTTCTCTCTCTTCTATTCCTAGTATCCCTATCATGCGAATGTTGGTACCCTTGATGCTGTCCCAGAGGCCACTTAAAGTATCCTCATATTTTTGGATTCTTTTTTTTTGCTCTTCTTGGGTGTTTTCTGCTACCTCATCTTCTAAATCACTGATCCTATTCTCTGCTACATCTAATCTGTTAATTTCCTCTAAGGTATTCTTCATTTCAGTTTTGTATTCTTCACTTCTGACTAGTTCTTCTGTATGTTTTCTTTCTGCACTTTTATGATCCCTATCTCTTTTTTGAAGTTATAGTTGAGATCATTGAGCATCCTTATAACCAGTGTTTGGAACTCTGCACCTCATAGATTGCTTGTCTCTCTCTATTCTGTTTAGTTCTTTTTCTGGAGCTTTGTTCTGTTCTTTTATTTGAGACATGTTTCTTTGTCTCCCCATTTTGGCTGCCTCCCTGTGTGTTTCTATGTATTAGGTAGGGCTGCTACATCGCCCAATCTTAGTAGAGTAGCCTTATGTAGTAGGTGTGCTGTGGGGCTCAGTGGCTCAATCTTCCTGGTCACCTGAGCCAGGTACTCCAGGTGTGACCCTTGTATGGATGGTGTGTACCCTCCTGTTATAGTTGAGCCTTGGTTGCTGTTCGCATGTTAATGGGAGGAACTGATCCTTGGGCTAATTGGTTGTGAGAACTGGCTGTGACTACAATAGAGAAACTGTTGTTGTGCTAGGGGCTGACCCTACACAGCAGGATTTGCTTTAACAGGGCTCTGGCGCCTGCCCAGTGTGCCCTTTGGGTGTGTTGTCCCAGAGGTGGCCAGGTGATGCTCCATCTGGGTCTAAAACTGGCTACCAGGCATGCCTGCCCGAGGACCTTCTGGGAGGGGACCCACTGCAGCCAACTTCAGCCGCAGCCTGTGCCCTACCCAAGGCCACCTGGCATGAGCCACAAAGCAATCCGCTGTTGGCCACCACTCACACTTGGCTTAGAGGTCTCAAAAGGCCAAGCTGCGAACTGAGGTTGGCTGTCGCTAGTGCCAGGCTTAGGGCTGCTCAGCCAGAGGTATAGGACGTGCCAAAGCCAGATGCTGCTTGTTTGGGTTTTGTGAACCTTTAAGAGATTTTATGAAAGTCTGCAGGATGAGCCAAGACAAGCCATTTATTTGGAAAAACCACTAGAAACGGCTTGAGTGGGCCTGAAAGTTGGGTGGCGTGGGGTTTCAGGGAACCAGAGTGGGCGAATGAAGGATGTTAGCAAAGTTGATGGAGACTCAGATATGGCAGCAACGTGAGTCCTCATGCTGGGAGGGAGGGCTCAACAAAGAAACAATGGTTTTCGCCAGCTTCTCTGTCTGGGAGAACGCTGCCCCTCCAGCTCTCACTCTGAAGCCAGACGACTCCGTTCCTCCCTATTTATCTCTGATGCCTTTCAAGCTACTGCCCCAGAGCTGGAGCTCAGTTCAAAGCTGGAGCTCAGATCAAAGCTGGAACTCATATTGAGTGTCTGTAAGAGAGTAAGTCCATGAGTGGGCCCTTTGGAGGAGTGCCCTAGTCTCACTTAGCCACCATCTCCACCGGTTTTCAGTCAGAAGTTATGGGGACTTCTCTCCCCAGCACTGGAATTCTGGGCTGGGAAGCCTGGTGTGGGCCTGGAATCCCTCAGGGGGGACCTCCACAGCTGAGATATCCCTCTTAATTTTTAATGGTCACACACAGGTGTGGGACCAGCCCGTTCCATGTCTCTGCCCCTCCTACCAGTCTCAAGATGGATTCTTCTGTCCTCAAGATGGCTTCTTATGTCCTTAGTTGTAGGACTTCAGTTCAGCTAGACGTCAGGTGATTCTCAATAATGTTTGTTCTGTAGTTTAGTTGTAATTCTGATATGGTCATTGAGAGAAGGTAAGCACAGTGTTTTCCTACTCCACCATCTTGACTGGTGTCCCCAAACTTAATTCTAACTAAACTGTTTAACAAATGGAACATTAATAATTCAATAAGGTTAATAATGGTCAGCTATTAATAGTATATCATATAATCAAAATTGCCAATAGCTGACACAGGAAGAAAGGCAAGTTTAGGGGGAATAAATGAATTCAGGATTGAATCCACCGAAACAAATTTCAATGAATCTAGAACTCAGAAAAGAGGCCCAAGTTTAAAGTGTGGATCTGAGAGTTACATTTATAAAATTGAAGCCAGGAAGAATATGTGTAATGAGAAGGTCAGAAACATGAGAACTGTCTACAATTAATAAGTGGATAAAGGATAAGTCATCAAAGCAGTTCCAAAAAGAATGAATAGAGAAACACATTGTGACCAATGAAAGGAATGTTAGATTCAATCTGAGCCAACCAATTCATTTCATAGTTAAGGAAACAGTTTGAAAAGGCTCCGAAAATGAAGTGGTTTGGCCAAGTTTCTGAAAGTGGGAGTCAGGTCTTAAAATTCTATTTTATGGATCCCAATTCAGTTTTCTTTCATAATACCGAATTTCCAGAGGTAGGAAGTAACACTCTTAAACTACAGAAGAATTAAAGTCTAGTGTCAGTAACAGATACCAAGGAAAAAATAACCCACGTGTCTCTACTCCTCCAAACCCTGCTCCGTTTGCAGTCTTCACTATCCCAGTAAATGGTAACTCTAGTCCATCACCCACTCTGATTGTCTTCCCTTTTTCATACTCTACAATCAATGCATCCCAACACTTATAGGCTCCTCCTTGAAATTATATCCAGAGTCTGAACACTTCTTACCACTTGAACTGCTAAAACCCCGATCCAAGCTGCATCATCTTTTTGCCTAGAATATAATATTTAGAGCAACCTAACTGGTCTTCTTTCTGGGTTCTACTCAAACATCACTTCCCTGGTCACCCTGCATAAAACAGTGACAACTCTATATCCAGGTTACACTCTGTCCCCCTTACCTGTTTCAATTTCCTCCATAGCCTTACTGCTTGACATTCTAAATATTGCTGATTCCCTCCACTACAATTTCATCTCCTTGAGGGACTTAATGTTTTGTTCATTGTTGTATTTAGTACAATCCAGCATTTAGAACAAAACCTGGCATCCAAAAGGCACTCATAAATACCCACTGAAAGAAAGAGAGAAGGGAAGAGGGAAAGAGAGAGAGAGAAAGAGAGAGAGAGAGAGAGAGAGAGAGAGAGAGAGAGAGAGAGAGAGAGAAAGAGAGAGAGAGATTAGTCATCTTTCATAACATAAGATTTTTCTCCCTATCTAAAGTCAATCTATTGACTGGCAAAGTTTTAGATCATTGTCTCATTCTGACACCTCTGCTTAGCTTTCCCTTTTTTTGTTAAAAACTTGTATGCATTCATTCAACAAACATTCACATAGAAGCCCTACCACGTTCCAGGCGATATATGAGGCACTGAAGGCAAAAAGATAAATAAGATATGAACTCTGCCCACAAGAAACTCAGTCTTAGGGAGGTGTTATATATTGTCCAGAACAATGAAGTTGTAGTATTGCAAGCGAGTATAATTCCAAGTTAATACATAAATGTTTTTATATGATTATTACAAAGCCAAGCAATTCATTCAACAAAGAGAATACTCAAATTACACTTTTCATGAAAACTGTTTCACCAATGTGGTAACTCATTTAACATTTAATCTGATTGGCTGACTTTATTAAGGTTGTAAAGATCAACACTTAGTTCACTATATTGGAACTCCTACAGGTACATGAAATGACAAGTCTACTTATCCGCTGGATTCAATAACAATTTAGACAAAACCTAAACCAGTAGCCGAGGAGCCTCTGACAGGCTTATTAATGTATCTCAATACATTCATTGGTATAAATCATCCTCCAATTCCTTCTGGCTTTTTTAGAAGATAATATTTTTCCACTAACATTTATTTTAATTATTTTCTTTGAGTATGTGTTTCTGCATATGGTCTGCTGGGCTATAAGTTAAAATTCAAAATGTGATTAAAACCTGATTCAAAAATCACTCAAAATGTAGATACTTTTATCATGAATCATCAATTGATTTGCAGATGATAAATCCCCACAGAAAGGGCATTTGTTTAAAACAGCTGTTCAGTTTCAGTGAATTCAGAAAGTCATCTATTAGAAATGTCATCTGATGCTTTTGATAATAATAGTCTTACTCAGAGCAGAACCAAGAGAGCAATTGTAATCACTTGAGGTAGTGCCTCATTTTGATACACAAATGATTACATACAAAAAGGAAAAGGCCCACTGAAAAAGCAGCAAAGATTTGGAAAGAAAATGGTAAGATTTCATTAATTTTTATCTTTGTAAATGGATGAAATTCTCTTTTAACTTAATTATTTACTCCAGGTAAATTTATTTTCCCAAATTCTCTCTATAAAAATAAAGCTTTAAATTGTAAAGCCAGGAGTTCCTGAAAGATACAAAGAACTGTTGCTAAAACACTTGCTCTATAAATCATCTCCTGTACTTGAGAATCAATCATCTCTGGTGGCTAAGGAAATATTAGTACTCTAAAAAAAATTTAAATTCCTCCACTGAAATTCAGAAACAAAAAAGATAACTCAAATTATCGTTCTATATACAAGTGATGAGGGCTCCTAATCCTACATTTGCATATAAATACTGTATTTCTCAAAGTACAACTACAGGAAAGTATAACAAACTATCAATTATTCTGGGTTTCAAATTACTCAGTCCCTTGAAAACTAACCATTTTTAAACAATAAAGGAAGTGCTGGAGTCTAGAGATTTGTGTAGTACCTAACCTCTGTCCTTTCTAGAGCGATCAAGCTTATTTTATTTGTTAAGAGTAAACTAATGATAATATAATAATAGCTTCAAATTCTTCTTGAGGAAGGTATAGCTTATATGAAATATAAACATTAGTACCAAAAACACAGCATTCCACCAACTATCATGAGGTAATAAATGCTTTATTTTTAAAATTAGAAAATAATGCCACAGAAACTAATGAAAGAAAAACAAAAGTGACCTGGGCATTTTTCAGTTGCAATGTCAGAAAAAGTAACTATATTTACATTCCTGATTCATATAGGCCAGAAACTCAGAAGTTATTAAGTCATTCTTTATCTTTTCCACTCTGTGAACTGTCATATCCAATTGGATTATCAAGTCAGATCGGGGTACTTTCATATCTTTCACATTTCTTAATCCCATCGTCTTCTATCTCTACTGCTAGGCCTTAGTTTAAGCCATGATAATTTATTATCGAAATAACTACAACAAGCTTCATAATTAACAAGCCTGATTCTTTCAAAAAGATTAATGAAACACACAAACCTCTGGCAATCCTGGTCAAGAAAAAAATGACATAAATAAACAGCATTATTATAACAATGGTGGAAATTAATTAGGTACAACCTTGTAAAGTTAAACATTACACACCCTATGATCCTGCAACTCTTATTCTGGGTACATATTCAAGAGAAACTTTTAACATATGTTAATCCAAAAATATGAACAGAAATGTTCATGTCAACATGTCTGTGATAGCATAATGCTACAAACAACTCAAATGTCTATAAACAGGAAAATGGATAAATTATGGTAAGTCTGCAGAATGGAAGACTATACAGTGGTAAAAATGAATGAACTATAAACATATGCAACAAGAATGAATATTAGTAACATAATATTTAACCAAAAAAGCAAACCCAGAAGACACTTAGTATACTTTTTATAAAAACAAAAATAAAACAATATATTGTTTAGGTAAACATATAAATGATAAAACATTTATAAAATGCGAAAGACTGAAACACAAAGTTCAGGATGATAGCTACCATAGGGAGAGGCAAGGAGAACACATAGGAAGATATGTTACTGGTAATGTTTGAGAAGTTGGATCAGATATTAATTATTTTAGTGATGTATAAATAAATACATTAGATAAGCAAATCATGCACAGACCAGTGAGGATAATGTGTCATGAGCCAAGAACTATGATTAACACAATTCTGTGCAAATTGGTGAAAAATGTTAATAAGTTTAGGTGGAAAAAAAACAGGAATGAAAAGAAAGGCATAATTAAAGATTATGAGTGGATCAGAAATCTTAATAAGTGAAACCTCTTAATAATAAAAGGACACAAGGCTACTGACAAAAGGGCTGATTTCTTTTTCCCAGTCCTGCCTTTAAGTAGCTATGCAACTTCAGGCTAGTTACTTAATAGTTAAGTTTCTAAAACTGACTATAGTCAGAGATGGACTTTATTTTTTTTTTTCCCTGAAACAAATGGCCTCTCTTTAATGTTACCAGGTATGAAATCTGGTCTCTTTTGGGAGATGCTATCATTTCGTTCTTGGCTTCCCTTCTTTTCCTAGCCCTTTAACATTACTTGTCACTATACTGTTTTGTCCACAAATAAGGCACCTAAATAATCATTCCAACAGATTCTCTCCATAACTTATACTAATTATTACAACCACTTAGGCCGAACTTCAAAAGACACATATATATCCTGGGGAAACTGTTTTATCTGACATGTGTTTGTTCAATAAATGCTGCTCCTACAAAAAAGGTCATATTGATTAACACTAACTCCGTGTTTCCCCGAAAATAAGACCTAGCAGGACCATCAGCTCTAATGCGTCTTTAGGAGCAAAGATTAATGTAAGACCCGGTATTATGTTATATTACAGTATAGCATAGTATAGTATAGTATAGTACAGTATAAAGACCCGGTCTTATAATATTTTACTAAGACCGGGTCTTATATTAATTTTTGCTCCAAAAGACGCATTAGAGCTGATGATCCGGCTAGGTCTTATTTTCGGGGAAACACGGTTGTGTAAGTCAGGTTTGTCTGGGTTATATTACAGTAACAAACACCAACAAATCTCGGTGGTTTAAAATAACTAACATTTTATTCTTTCGCGCTATATATCCACTGAGAGTTGACTGGGGCTCTTCTTCAAATATTCAAGGACCTAGGCTGAAGCAGAAGCCACCATATGAAGGGGAGAGTGTTGCAAAGCACATACTAACTCTTAAAGCTTCCATCTAGGAATACCACAGATTACTTTTACTCACACTTCATTGCCTAATCAAGTTACATGGCCATGCCTAATTTTAAGTGGGCAGGAATTGCTACCATTTTCCCAAGAGAAGAGGCAGACTATATGTGAATAATTTTCAAAATTTCACAATGTTTTAGTGTTTGGAATAAGCAGAATGAAATGTTAACATACTACGATGTATTAAAAATTCAAGATTAAAAATAACAAACATAATTGATTTCCAAAAGATTTAACAGCATAAATACTCAAACAGCAAATAAACTATCAAGTGCAAGCCAAATCGCCATCAAAATTCTGAAAGATTAAAAAAAAATCTATATCCCTCCACAAATTAATTTCAAGGAAATATTTTTTTAAATTTCAGTATTGTAGAATAAGACATTAAAATTATACATAGTTACTTGATCAACAGATCCTCCACGACAAAGGACAAGGACATAAAGTAAAAATAAAGATGTCCCCCAAACTATCATGTTGGAAAATATTAACTATAGATTTAAATTGTTTGATTTAAACTGACGGGGAGGGAGCCTGATATGACATAGGAATGGCATGGGTACCTATAAAGGTGCAACATGATAAAGAAAAGGGTATGGAATAGAGACACATGTAGGCCAGGGTGACCTCACTAAATAAAGGAGAGGGATGTATATTGTAATCAACATAACTAGAAGACTTGGAAACCCTCTGGGTGGTCCTGTGTCTAGCATATAGTTAGTACTAATGATGAAAGTGAAAGGGAAGCTTGAAGGCTTAATTAAAGTGAGACATATTAAGCAGAGGCCTGATAACCTGAGAGGTATCATGATGGATCCATATAGATTCTTCCCTGGCACAGAGTCGTGCAAGAGTTGGTGAAGATGTGCTGGTGAGAGTGAGTCATATTTAATCTCACAAACAACTGAACTAGAACAATTGAACCAGAGAGGCCCAATCAAGCCTCAGGTATGATTTTTGGAGGGGTATTATATAATCTTTGATGCCACATTAATATTTGGTTTAAACATCTCAATATCTGAAGAGCTCAGGTGCCAAAAATTACCAAAATAAGATCCTTTCCTTCATCAGATAATTTTTATCATGACTTCTTCCCTTTAAAACCATTACCTACAAGCATGTTCATTAATTAAAACACTACTGAGTATCTAGTATGTACAAATCCTGTTTTAGGAACTAGGGACAGAGAGACAAAAGACACTAACACTGGCCTCAAGGTGAGAAATACAGAAAAGCACAGACGACAATAAACTGCAATAACGATGTATTTTCAAGAAGCTCTGGGACCACAGATGAGCACACCTGACAGAGGATACAAAGAACAAGGAAAGGCCCCGCACATTGCAGAGGCTCAACAACTACTAAATGCAGAGTAGCTTAATGTGATCTCCAGGACTTTGGTTTGCAAAGAAAGGCCTATTATTTTGACCAGTTTCAGGGGATCAGTCAAAAGACAGAAACTACACCGGTAATTTTAACAGAGAGAATTTAGTACTAGTTGTTAACCAGGAATTGGAGAACTGAAAAGACAAAAGAAGAGAACACAGACTATCAGAGAGAGAGTAATTTCAGGAAGCAGCTGGGACCCCCAAAGCTGAGAGAAACAAAGGGAAGTGGTTAAAATTATTAAAACCAAGAGGCTAAAAATATATGTACCATGTTCACTGCAGCATTATTCATGGTGGCCAAGTCATGGAAACAACCAAACTGTCCTTCGATAGATGACTGAATAAAGAAGATGTGGTACCTATGTACAATGGAACATTACTCAGCCGTAAGAAAAGATGAAATACTGCCATTTGAGACATGGATGGACCGTGAGATTAGCATGCTAAGCGAAATAAGTCAGAAAAAGTCAAAAACCTTATGACTTCATTCATATATGGCGTATAAAACTGAAAGCAACAAACAAGACAAACAAAAAATCATAGACATAGACAACAGTTTTGTGGTTACCAGAGAGCAAGGGAGGAGACATAGTAGAAGAGGAAAAAGGGGGTCAAATACATGGTGATGGGAGGAGAACTGACTGGGTGGTGAGCACACAATGCAATATATAGATGCCGTATTATAGAAATGTACACTTGAAACCTATATTTTACTAAGCAATGTCACTACAATAAATTTAATAAAGACAAAAGTAATAAAAAATTAAAATTTCTGGTTTACAAAAAAAAAAACAAAAAACAACTACTAAGAGACTTGGAGGAGAAACCCTATGAAATTGGAACCCAGATCTCTGAGAAGAAACCACTCTTCAAAGAACACTAAGAAACTAGAGTATGAAGGAGGGTTCCTACAAAGCTGGGACCTGGATCTCTGAGAGGGAGAAAATGGCTAGCTGATGTTGGTATCTCAGAGGGGATGTAATGAGGATAGTTATACGTGCGTATGAGTGTAGGAAAACGTCAAATTGGAGGCATTT
Source organism: Rhinolophus sinicus (assembly GCF_057876585.1). Classification (NCBI taxonomy): domain Eukaryota; kingdom Metazoa; phylum Chordata; class Mammalia; order Chiroptera; family Rhinolophidae; genus Rhinolophus; species Rhinolophus sinicus. The sequence goes on along the minus strand of NC_142501.1, from coordinate 23,381,884 downwards.
GTCAGTCCTATTCCTGCCCAGGGGAAGTCCTGTTGCTTGGAGATACTGACTGTTGCAGGAAAAAGCTAGCGAGAGAGAACTACAGTTTCTAGGCTCCCAGTTCCCACACCACAAAGTAAAGTTTGGAAGGGTGAATCTAAAGCAGACAGAATAATGCCTTAATAGCCAGCACACCTATATAATTTTATTTCTCCATTCCAGATACTTAAGATAATAGCCTGCAAAATATTTATAATTACAATACACTAATTAAATTAAGCTATTTGCTTCATCTCATGACGTCTGAGGAAATTATATAATCAATACCATAACAAGGGCATCTATTTTAATACCTCAAACTTTAAAAGAATGACCCTTTCTGTACTCTATAATATAATTGGGCAATGTACAGATATTCCAAAACAAAATCAGAATCTGAACAGTCGGAAAAAAATCTTAAGACTCAAATTAGTGTCTGTGTGAAAACTTTAAACTCTCATCTATTCAAAAATCATCATAGGAAAAGATTAGTGTGGCTTAATGAAAGGTCTGAATTGCTAAAATTTCAGATGAATGTTATTTCATTACTTACAAATGTAAATATATTTTTCCTTTATACCAAATCTTTTCCTAGTGATTTTAATATTTTTATTGTCTGAAATGTTCTGAGTATTTCTCTGGAATAGGTGACTTATATCATTTCAAACACACCATATTTCACAAAATCTAAGATTCCATCAATTATAGAACACAGTATTGTTGCATAAACCATTAAGAAAAAATGCTAAAAATTAAACTATGACTTCATTAGTTCTTTCATGAACTTTTACAACTTACTGAAAGAACTCTAAACATTAATAATCTAATGAACTGCTAAAGGATATTATTTTAGAATATACTTTGATCAATAACTTCTTCATTGTCAATTACTATTACATTGTTTTAGAGTGTGTAAGTATTTTGGTTTCTTAAATTTCTGTTTCTATTTTTCTTAATTTTTCTTATCGCTTTGTTTACCTTAGTATTCACTCAACAAATCCCTTTTTCTAGAGACAGCATAAAGATTAACCTTAGTTCACCTCTGTTCTTTTCAAACTGGTGGGCTAAATGATTTCATTTAACCTTTGCAGGGCTAAGGCAGGAGGATGGGAGAGGATGAGGAGGAACAGGTACAAAGATTTTTGGGGAGTGTGGTGGAAATGTTCTAAAATTAGATTAAGGTGATGATTGTGTATGGTGACAACTGTAAATGTATTAAAAATCACTGAATTGTACATTTTAAAGGGGTGAGCTTTACAGTACATATTATATATTTCAACAAAGCTGTTAAAATAATTATGTTTATGATAAAGTCTGCTTTCTCACATGAAAATTGAACATAAAATATTTATAGCACACTTTTCATTTTTATAAAATCTTGGTTCTGAAAGTAACTATATGAGAGAATTCTCTAGTTTCAATGTCAGCAAACTTGATCTTTAAATTACCTGATAAATATTTTAGGTTTTGTGGGCCACATATAGCCTTTGCCAAACTTTTTAAAAAACCTTTTAAAATGTAAAGCCATTCTTAGTCTAGGGCTGTAGCTTGCGGACCCCTGCTGTAATCACATACTTACTACTTTTATTTCAGAATGCAAGCCGTCAAATGTAGCCCATTGTGATGACAATATTAATAGAGACATTAAACACAAAAATAGTTTTGGTCTTTGAGAAATTTATTTCACCTCTCATGAATTGTTGCTATGCTGTGTGTTGCAGGATGGGGGTTTGGAAACCCACAAAAATATTTCCACACCATAAATTAGAAGTTCCAGATGTATCTTCTCAGCATCCAAGGTACATTAATGGAAGAAGCCAGACCTCAGACATTTATAAACTTATATGCTATTTACCTCCAAAAGATACTTGAGGTGACAAAGACAATTACAAAAATGACTCACCCTATATATCTAATCAACACTCACATCACCTTCAGTTTTGAAAGGAAGTAAATATGTCATCAACTAGCATTATTATAATCACAACTCCTAGTACAGAACTTTTCAAGTGGGATTCCACAGAATCCTAGAGGTTCCATGAGGTGCTACTTGTGTAAGATATCGTAACTTTAAAAAAAATAAACATTGTTTTTTGAACTTTGCAAACTGAAAGAGTGCTCATAGTGTTGGCAGGTGATCAAGCATCCACTTACGGTAGTACATTCTTTAGAATTTCATGTAAACTGAATCATAAAAGAGCATGTACTCTTACATGTGTGACTTCTTGACTCAGCATAGTGATTCTGAGATTAACCCATGCTGTGTGGATTAGCAGTCTGTTTCTTTTTGTTGCTGAAAAGTAGTCCATTGAATGGATAGAGCACATTTTTTTTCATTTGCCTGTTAATGGACCCTGGGGTTGTTTTCAGTTTTCGAATATTGTGATTAAAGTTCCTATGAACATTCCTACACAAATATTTTTTGCTAGGTCATATGATAGATATGTTATGTTTAACTTTCTAAGGAATATCCAATTTTCCAAAGTGGCTATACCATTTATATTGCCACCAACAATGTTTACCTTCCAGTTACTACACATCCTCATAAACATTGATACTATCTAGCTTTTTTAATTTTAGCTCTTCTGATGAGTGACATCTCACTGTCATTTCAGTTTGCATTTTCCAAGTGACTAATGACGTTGACCATCTTTTCATGTTTATTATCCATTCATACAGCTTCTTTAAATCTTTGGTCCACTTTTAATTGAGTTATTTGTATTATTAAGATTTCTTTAAGTATTATATAAGTCCTTTGTCAGACATATGTATTGCAAATATTGTTCTTCCTGTTCTGTGGCTTGCCTTTTTGTTAAGAAATGGTATCTTTTAAAGAACAAATATTTCGGCATATCATTGGATTTTGCTTTTTTATTCAGCTAGATGAGAACATTTAGTCCATTTGCATTTAATGATTGATACAAGTGAGTTTAAGTCTACCATCTTTCTATTTGTTTTCCACTTGTCCCACTGTTCTGTCCTTTGTTCTTCCTTTCCTTCCTTCTTTTGTATTAATCAAGTAGTTTTTACCATTCTATTTTATGTATTCTATAGGCCTGTTATCTTTTAGCACCATTCTTTCAGTGGTTACTGTAAAAGATACAAAAATGCATCTTTATTTTATATTTTAAATTGGTATTTATACCATGTCATAAACAATGAGAGATTCTTACAATTTAATTCCATTTATGTCTCTTTGCTATTGCTGTCATATAATTACTTCTACACGTGTTATATATTGTTTTTCAATATAACACTGTTATACTAGACATTGTTAATACTGTTGGTTTAAGCAGTCAGTAGTCTTGCCACCATATTTAGCCTTTCCATCATGCTTCCATTTGATAATTGTTTTTCTTTAGCCTGGTGAATTTCCGTTATATGTCCCAAAGTCCAGAAGCGCTGCTGAAATGACTTCTCTCAGCTTTGTTTACCTAAGAATATCCTTGTTTCATTTTGATTTTTGAGGGATATTTTAACTGAGTATAAATTATTGGTTGGCAGGTTTTTCTTTCGGCACTTTTAAAGATGTCACTACATCATCTTCTGACTTCCGTAATCTGTTGCAAAGTCAAGTTTCAAAATTCTTATTATTTCCCTGTAAATAACATCTTTTCCACCCTATAACTGCTTGTAAGACTTTTCTCTTTTCATGTGGGTTTTAGCACTGTTATTCCAACTGTGTGCTTAGGGAAACACAACTACATCTGTCAGATAATGTACTAACTGCTACTATTAAGCTGTTTGGACCTAACTATTTAATAAAGAGAACTGTTAGTTATTTCTTTTGGCTTAGTGGTGCTGTGAAAAAGTTTCTGAGACACTAAGGCTAAGTGTGGTTTTCTTTGTTACATATCCTTTTTTGGGTTCACTGAGATCAGTGGTTTGATGTCTTAACAGTTTCGAAAAACAGCCACTATTTCTTCAAATATTATTTCTGCCCCTTTCTCCTATCCATTTCATCAATGTCTTAGTTTGTTCAGGATGCTATAACAAAATATCACAGACTAGGTAGCTTATAAACAACAGAAATTTACTTCTCACAGTTGTGGAGGCTGGAAGTCTGAGGTCAAAGCGCCAGCACAGTCACATGAGCTCTTCTGGGTTGCAGAATTCTCACTGTATACTCACATGATGGAAGAGACTAGGGAACTGTCTAGGCAGGGGAGGCGGGGTGTCTTTTACAGTAACATTAAGCTCATGCATGAGGGCTCCATCCTCTTGACCAAGTCATCACCCAAAGGCCCCCACCTCCTAAGAACGTCACATCGGGCATTAAAATTTCAACATATAAAATTTGGGGGGGGGGGGGGAACACAAACTTTCAGACCATGGCAAATCAAGGGCTCCAATTATACACATGTTAAATCATCTGGCTGTGTTCCATTTGTTTTTTATGCTGTTCTCTTTCCATCTATCTTGTTATCTTTCATATCCTCACAACAACACTTATCAGTGAGTACTATCAAGAAAGACAGCAAGTATTATAGGAAATCACTTCAGTATGCTTGGTCTTTTACTTTACTCCCTAAAAATGGGGAAATGAAAATATTTTCCTCTATGTTTCACAAATGAACTTCAAAAACTGCCTCAAAAAAAAAATTAAGATTAGTAAATTACTCCTCCATTTTAAGGAGGGAACTGGAAATTCAGCTCTACCTTCAGTATCATCCAGGAAAAAGCTATTAAAGAGGTTCAAGAACTTATGGGTCATCACAAAATATAATTTTCTTACTAACCGCTGAAATAAAGAATATGTGAGTTATAGTTAATGAATGAGCAGATTCAGTTATTCCTATAATAATGTCACTCTAAATAATGAATGGGAGAGAAGAGTAGGTTTACAGCTTACGCATTGGAAATTGCTCATAGCTCGCAGTCCCTCTTATCTACAGTTAGTTATGGTTTTCCATATGTGAAATTATCTATACTGTCATGTGAGTCATAGCAGAAACAAAGTTGAAATCTCTAGAAACTAAAGCTTAGTAAAACCATTATAGTGACTGGTAGGAGTATTCAGAGAATCGGAGGCCTAGATTTATCAAAAGGAAGCAATGATCTAAAAATGTATGTATCAAGAAACACTGGTCCTGTTATCTAACACAGACAAGAGCTGTCACACTCTGATATGCATTTTTAGGAAAAGGGTGAGTTTACAAACATTGTCTCAGGCATATTTCATCTATGCTGCATATATAGGAATGATCTTGGAAAATTTCAATAGGAAAAAAATTAGTAGAGGAAAAATTATCTCTCTGTTCAACGAAAAACAGTAAGTAAAGACTATTATTCCTTTTACTCCAAAGGAAAACTGAAAAGATCCCATTCTGAATTTACCTGTAGAAAGTAAAAAAGTCAAGAGGTCACAATCTTTAGATGTGGCTATATGTTCCTGTGCAATTTTGTGGTTAGAAGCTGGGAGGTGATTGGAATTGTTCCCTCTTTCAAAGGTAGGAAATGAGAGGTTATCCTGAGGTCAGGATCTTCAAAAGTGGCTCTTGATTTAAATTGTGTTAACTTGCTCTGCTCCAGGATGAAAGCAATTATGACCAGATCAATGTGCTCCGCAGCTGGTTAGTCAGCTGCTCCAGAGTAGGCAGCCAGGAAAAAGCTTTGGGGCAGTCTCTGGGCACTGTGCCTCCTAAGATTGGAGTGCAGGCCAATACTTTACCACTAATTCTTAAAAGGTATTTTCAGCTCCCTAAAAAGTAAAATAAACATAAATAGGAAATATCCTCCTTTTAATTTCCCAAGTAAGCCATAATTGTTGAAGTGTTCCACATTTTAGTGTAATATTCAATAAAAAATATTTTGACACCTGTATATGAAACCATTACAATGGCTCAAGAATCTGCCTTAGAAGCATCAGCTGATTCCTGGAAGAGGTCATTTAAAAGGAACCTGCTCTGTTTTTAAAAGAAAGGGGGCAAACAAAGCTTTCTTAGAAAAAATCATAAGAGGATCCCAAAACCTAGGTAACTACAAAGTCTTCTTAAAGGAAATGGCTGGCATACAAAATTGTATGACCATTATTAGTGTGGTATTAACCATGAATTCACAGCATTATTCTAATTTTATTACAAAATCCATGTTAAAGTTTGAAACAGTGCTTCAGTCTTACTACTTTCTTTCAAGTTAAAGTTCAAGAAAAATATCTGATAGAGGGTTCATTCAATAAAAATAAGAATTGGTGAATCAACTGACTCGGGGTCAGTCCACTAATCAAGTTGGTAATTTAGGGAATCACAAAATGGGAAGAAAAAAAATTACACCCATGTGCCTTACGCATATTAACTTAAAACATTCAAATGTGCTTACCAATCTTTTGCTGTGAGACAAAGACATAAACCAGGTGTCAACACAGTCTACAATTTTTCATGGATTTCTTTAAAAGTGAAGGGAAAAGTTGAAAACACCTGTCCAGCACTGAATGCCAAACTCTTTTAGATTTGTATGACCTTTCCAGGATTTTAATTCTTCCTTACATCTAACTCCACAAATTTGGGGTTTTTTTCCCATTTTTAGCAACCTGCCTTATTGAGTCTTTCCAAAATTTTCACAGAAAATTACGCATCGATATTTTATTGGTTTAGGTAAGATTTGATTAAATTATATAATTACAATAACATATACAGCTGGTATACAACCACTGGTAGGAAAAGAATGTAAGGTCAAACTAAAGAAAAGCCTACCAGCCACCAGTTTGCATTAAACATGCCATGGCTATCAGTCAGCCAATAGTAGTCTTACAGGGAGAATGAAAGCCACAAATTAATCAGACCTTCTAGTATACCTTCACTTGCCTTCTTAAATACACAGAGGTCTCTGCAAGCATGCAACCATCTACAGTGTTTCCCCGAAAATAAGACCTGGTCAGATAATCAGCTCTAAAGCGTCTTTTGGAGCAAAAATTAATGTAAGACCCGGTATTACATTATGTTAGAAAAGACCTGGTCTTATATTACAGTAAAATAAGACCGGGTCTTATATTAATTTTTGCTCCAAGACGCATTAGGGCTGATTGTCCAGCTTGGTCTTATTTTTGGGGAAACATTGTATGTCTTCCAAAATACTTGAAACTTGTAACACAATCCATAACTATAGTATATGTGGGGACAGAGCCTCAGAGAGCAGTTTCCAGGCTCTCGGCCTCACGTGGAGGGGTGCTGGCTCGGGTAGTAGCTGGCCGTCAGCTGTAGCCAGTTAGCCAATTGGCCACTGATATAACTGCCAATTGGCCACTGATATAACTGCCAATTGGCCACTATAACTGCAGCAGCTGGGCTGGGGAAGAAGAGTCGGTCGGTTGGCAGAAAAGTGGACAGCAGGTCGCACGTCGGGTAAATCCAGCCTCCACTGAGACTATAGTGGTATGACTCCCCTATCTATGGCTCTGTGGGTGTTCCTGTTTGGCCTCACCTCATCCTGCAGTCTTATGTGGGGAGCAGGAGCTGAGACCCCGCAGGCCACCCCGAAGGACACATGGCGCAGCGAGCAGGGTCTCCTGCACGACAGTATAGATGGATGATTTGAATGTTCTCTTCTACATGGAGTGTTAATGAACTATAATAAAATTTCTATGCAATTTTAACTAATATCTTAAACCGGAGAAAAGTTAAACAGAAAAGATGGAAAAAAGAACTAAACTCAGTATTACAATTAAACAAAAATTTTGTTGCACAATCTTCCCATCATCCCACCTCTGTGAATGTAGTGATTTTTTTTTTTTAAATAAGGTTAAATTCCATGAGAAGTCTTTCTTTATTTCATACTTATAAGAAATACTGTTTGGAATAAGTGGTATCAGCTAAGATTTGATTATTTAAATAGAAATTTAAAATATTATAGGATTTGGTCTCATGATAGAAATTCAATTTATCATGCTTTGGGGCAAGGTTTATAGTGAGTTCCTAGGCACTTGAATACATGTTCATTTATATGACTGCTTTTATTATAGTAGCAGGCTGAAAATTTGATTAAAATGCAAGTATTAGGTGTGCAAACAATCAATAGGAAAGAAAACCTAATGGCACTCACCAAGGCTCTCCAGAACTTATGAGTAGTAAGATACAGTAAAAATGGGTATAAACTCATTATTACTGAACTTCAGAATGTATTTTACTCTAATTAACTTCACTCATATTTAATTACAGTGAGTAAGAAAGTTCAATTTAATAGATTTTTAGGAAGTGACTAGAGCATTAAAATGCTTTTCAAGAAGTCCTCTCCCCCCTTTGTAGTTCCAACAGCTTCCAAACATATGCATTTTTTTTTATCAAGGAAAACACAAGACCTTTTTTTGATGCACAAGTTTGATTTTTTTATCTGGAAATTTAAAAGCAGCAGCATAAGTCTCTTGTTTTAAGCACACTGTTACAATTAAGCTTTTCCTGGTGCCCTAATGTGTTTTTACACATTTCACTGCATACATATTTCACTAGCATTACTCTCTCTGATATCCTCAGTAACACAAAAGGACAAAAGTTTCTATTGTTTTTTTATTCTTTCTGGAAGCAAAAAGGATTCAATTTAATGATTTTATTGATTGTTCAAAAGATTCTTATCTCTCTACTCTAGAATGCAATATTTATGGCTTACAATGAAGCCTGACACTGATTTTGACCCAAAATTTAATTTAACACTTGAAAGACTCAAATAAATCAGTCTCAACATTAAAATACGTGCAATCTTCTGTTTATAAAGCTAACCAGGCAATACACAAGTTTATGTCCCTATCCACTGGCAACCATAGCCTTCAAAAATGATTAGATACACAGAAAATGACTAGTACATAGTGATAACAATTTTTCTCTCAATGAGATTTAACTTTACGTACTTTACTACCCATTAGTTTCTCTAGGAACATCACACAAGAAGGCATATATAATAAACTCAAAGGGAAAAAAAGTACATTAAAAAATCATTAATGTGAGTTTAGGTAAAATGCATTTTAACTGCTAAAAGAGCTGGCGTCTTATCAATTTTCTCCTCTTGTGCAAGTCAAAATAATAAAATGTACTTTAAATAACAATAACACGGGAATGGAAAAGACAAAATTAACCGTTCACATTATAACTTTTCAGCAACCATTTTAAAATACAAGATCACTGTGAAACTAGAAGTTAATACTATCAAGGAAATGTCTTTTCCCTTTCTTACGTAATAGAAAAAATAGTTCATAGTATTATATGCCAATCTGTTCTTGTACTTTCTTTGCATTAACTCTTTTCACCATCACAATAATCCTGCAATATTATTAAAATTATCTCTATTTTACGTATCTAAAGAAACTTAGTCACCAAAGAATTAAAAACTCACTCAAGGTCACAGCTAGTAAGCAGAAGAGCCAGTTGGAACCCGCGTAGTTGAAGGCCCTACCTAGTCCATGCTCTTAACTGCTGAATATCCCAGAATAGGGTTAGTACATAACATCACTCAAGTATGAACTGGCTGGGTGCTTAGTTTTCCTTTCTCCCAGCAGTTATAGAAATCAGTGGTTGAGAAATAAGGTACAAACTAATTCTTCCTCCTTTCCTTATGGGTATTCCTCACACTATGCTGTTTCCATACACATCCTTTCTATAGCATCTTCCTATTTGTTCCCAGTTAGTTTAAGCACAAGATTATGACCACTTTTGGAAAAGTGGAGATGTTTTGCTATTTGTGTTTTAAAACCCCATTTCTTTGGGAAGGACCTAGCTCTAAGACCCAAGTAAGTAATAGACAGAAGGACAGAAAGGAAGGCAGTTTTTAATAAACCCAACAAATCACTCTCTAGAGTAATTTACAAGCAAGGGAGACCCAAATCTTACTGAGTTTAGGATATTTTGCAAATTTAATCAAACAGTCTAACACGTATGCGACAAAATTGGAACATAAATCAGGCCATGTTTTATGCTAACCTCTATTAAGAGTAAGATTTTATTAGCAACTGTATATAACTTTATCTTACTTGATTCTCACAAAAGCCTTATTGAGTTGGCATTGCTCTGCCCGTTTTACAAATGAGGAAACAAACTAAAAAATGTTAACAAATTTGCCTGAGATCACATAGCTAGCAAGCCCTACCATTTCTAATTGGCGATGTCTAAGAGACAAAAAAAAAAAAAGGAGGGAAGGGAACAGAAGAATCAAAACCTATAGCTCCAAGGCTATTCACAGAAGATACCCAGGAATCTATTCGAGAAATGGAATTCAGTGAGTTACTACAGCTTAACAGAAATAGCCCCTAAGAATATCTAATTGAGAGGAAGATCAAGTGCAGGATGAGGAACCAATTCCACTTTGCTCTAAAGCAGAGGTTCTGCAAGAATCTTTGGGGTGGGGGCGGGGGGGGGAGGGTCCGCAGGTTAAAACTATTTTTATAACATTATTATGAAATTATTTTCCATTTTCACTTTTTTCTCACATGTATGCAGTGAAGTTTTCCAGAGACTACAATGCACATAATATTGCAACAAACTGAAATGCAAAAGTAGATGTGAGAATCCAACTGTCTTCTAAACAAGCTAGACATTAGATTTGCAAATATGTAAAGCAATGCTACTCTTCTCACCATATTTTTAAATACCTGTATTTTTCATTTTAAAACATTTATGTTAATTTTTAATGTTATTTTTAAGTAAATTAATGTTTAAGAATATAAAGAGGTCCTCATGCCAAAAAAAGTTTAAAAGCCACCCCTCTTAAAGCCACTCTCAACCAATCCTCAAATCTAAAATCTGGTCTTCTAAATTGATTTATTCACCAGGATTAAGTGGGCTCTGTAAATGAAATGTTCCCAAGTTTCACCATATTATAAAGTCCTTAAGGACAGAAACATTTTCTTTTTAATCTTTGTGTCCCTCCCTAACCCCATCCCATCACTCACATCCAAAAGTAATTTGCTGTACCAAGCGAAATGATTTCTTATGGTATATTTCTAAGTTAACACTGCACTTCATCCCTAAGTTACATAAAACATTCTACAGTACCACATCACCTCAAAATAAACTGAACAGGATTGTCAACCTACAAAACTGAGAAGATCAGACTTTACCACATGGTAACACATGATGGCTCCAACTGATGTAAAGATATCCTGTGAGGTTCAGCTCATCATTCACTCTGAACTAACTAACTCCTAACTCCAACATAAGAAACGTAAAAAGCATTTTAGGAGCTTCATTTTAATAGAATTAAGTAAAAATGTGTATTTAGATATTTAAAAGGTCACATTCTTATAGCTACTATAAGAATGAAACTTCAATTCCTTCAAAAACAGTAATTTAATTCTGTATCACATGACACATTTTTCAATTACCACCAAATAAAGGATTATGTATTTTTTTTTATATATTTTCAAAGTACAAATCTCACAAAATCTCCTACTTTCTAAATAGTCATGTTGCTTTCATTGAGAACGGTCTTAGCATACGTGGAATAAGGTAAATATGAATTTGCTCTTCATGTTTAAATAAACAAAGTGTGTAGGCAATTTCTAGCCTTTCACTCTAACAGATATCTAAACTGGACTACAATGTGCTATTTTGTCAGTCTGTAATGTATGACACAATAATAGTTTACACTTTAAAAAAAACACTGACAGTTTTCAAAGCTTTCATTAGACAAATTTTACTGGGTAGCGGCCAACTCCCCTCAGCAACAGTGTTAAGACTCTGGGCAACACGTTAAAAATGCCAGCACTCTTCAACTTTCTGATAAAGTTTTTATTTGGGGAAGGGAAGGGCTGTTTAAAGTGCAAAAATAATTTAAAAAATCACTTATAAAGTGGTCAGTTAGTTTATAAGTTAGTTGAAGATACTGGAAATACCCCCACAAAATGGGTCTTCCTAGGGCTGAATCATTTACCAGTTGAACCTCAAATTTTTAAAACTATCACCATCTTCAGAAAAGCCTTCTTGTGATTTTGGAGGAGGAAGAAAACAAGTTTAATCCTCTACCACATTACTTGCTAAATGGAAAATTAGAAACTGCTCACATACCAATCCTAAGAGGGAAGGGGCATAACAACGAGCCAATTAACAAGTACACTTAATTTACTTTTATAAGAGGCCAGGGTGTAAGATTTCAATCAAAAAACTAATAAGAAAATTTGTACCACCTGACTAAACTCCATAGCCACAGCTTTGTTTTTTTCCAAAAGTTCTCATTTTCACTTCTGGGATTTTCTATTCTACTAATTTTACTTATTTAGGAAACCTAAGCATAATAGAAATAGAAAAATTAAAGTACCAAATTAAGACAAAATGAAGAAAAAAGAGGTTAAAATGTACATATGCATTACAAATAACAGTTCTTAAAAAAAATGTTCAAAGAAAGGTTTCCTATGAAGACAGAAAAATATTTTTAAATAATACATGAAGTAACCAGAATTCTGACAAACAAAACTGTTCTGCGACCTGAACATCTCCCTTCAGTGGAATTAAATGGGTTCTCATTAATCAGAGATTGAGTATTTGGGCCTAGATCTCTCTTCTTTGCTTCATTATTGCTTACTACCTGTTCAGTCCTGATCCTCAAACACTGAGAGGTAACATACTCTCACATTTAATTAACACTTGTAGCGACATGTTAATTACATACACCGTTGGCACTGATGGATGAAGGATTTACAGCATACGGGAAGTCCGCTAGGTGTAGCAGACATTGAGAGTAATAAACCCACTAACACAGGTTCAAATCCTCATTCCTTCATATAGGCACTGGGGAGAGTGAGAGAAGTATATGACACTGAGAAAGCCAACCTTAGTTTCCTTTCTGGAGAAGGGAAACAACTATCTCAAAAGGATGTGAGATCCAGATGAGAATGTATGTATTGTGCCTAGCACACAGGAGGCATTCAACAAATGTTACTTCCTCCACTGTACCTCCCAAATTATGATCAAATATATGTACTGTATACAAAAATTGCAGGCTACACGCCACTGACCTCCTTTCCTCAATCACAGTAAAAAATGAGTGATTAAATAACTTTTATGGGGTAATGTGGGAGCAAGTTGGTAAAATTATTTCTAAGAAAATATTCTTAATTTCAAACCACCCTGCAAACAGAATTTCCCACTAAGCAATTCTTATGTGAAAAACATCACGACAGACTGAATAGTTCCGTGAACAGCCTATATTTCTACATTTTGTACATGCACAGAAGAACTGCTGAGTGAAGCCAACAGGTCTTTCTCCATCTAGGCATATAAGGCCTTTGTCTTCTGACCCCACAACTTTTCAGCCGTATCTCCGAGATTATATATATATCTTGGTTTTCTTCCAACCTCTCTGGCCACTCTTTTGCAGGTCGAGAGAGAGAGAGAGAGAGAGAGAGAGAGAGAGAGAGAGAGAGAGACCAGTATAGCCATTTAAGCACTAGAACTCTTAAGACCCAAATATTTTTCTTCTCATTCTATGCTTCCTCCTTAGGCAAATTCACCTAGGTGCATGGATTCAATCTAAACAGTAACTCCCACATTTCTATTTCTGATCCTTTTCTCTCTCTCTTCTGAACTGCAGACTCATAAGACCCAACTGCCTACTTGGGTATCTTGGACTCTTTCATTGTCAAAGTTAAGACTCATTCCTCAGGGGAAAAATTCATTGTCAAACCCCTCACACCGCGAGAATGTATTGTCTTTGTAGATGGGCCTAAGAGTTAGATTTTTTATAAATACATTTTCAAGTTTATCGTGGTTCTGAATGGGCACTGAAACCATCTGTACCCAGAGTTACAATCTACATTATCACCACTCAGCTGTCTTCAACAACATGACTTTACTATTCCAGGAAACTCTTGCCCAGGCAGATAAGAGTTGCAAATAACTTCATTGTTCATTTCAGGAACTTCCCCAAAACCCCATATAAACCAACATCAGACCATTCAACTTTTCAATAAATAATAGCAAATGATTGTTCACTTTCCAAGACTCTGAAAATCTCACCTCAAAACCCATGCCGAACCTAAACTGTTGTATCAGGATCATTACTAATTCTATTCAAGCTCATGCACTGAAATACCTGCCTTAAAGACTCCAAATATTCAATAAATGTCCCAACTTGGCTCTCCCTTCCTACTTTGCTATTCTTTTCACCCATACATACACATACTCCCTTCACCCAGCAGATCCTACCAACTCTGTAAAAGTGGTACTCTACTATCATAAGCAATAAACTCACCAGGTTATTTTTGATGGTATTTTCCAGAGGCCAACATTCCACAGCACTACCAGATAGTTTCCCATGTCTGTTAAAATTCAGTTCAGCAATACTAGTTTTATCACAAATAGTATGAGGAAAACGTCAACACCTTTATAGAAGTTTATCATCATTAGGCAGCATCTGCTGACATTGGTTCCAGTTTCTCACTGAGTTAAAACAGCTAACTAGCCCACTAATTAAACTTCTAAATACCAAATAAAGAGATTACAAATACCAGAGGGTCCATTAAACCAGTGAGGAGTTCTAAGGACTATGGGAAATAAGTTACAGGCTGGTTTACCAATCTAAGCAGGAATCTTAGGACAAACAGGATGGGGAAAAATTGAATTAACATATAAACAATCCACAACACTAATAATCAGTAGAAGAAAAAAATACTGCTAAACATATTATAATTTAACAGTGAAAAAAAAACTTGTTTTCTTTACTGTAAAATTATTTTTAAACCATGATTTGGAATTAAGACACAATGAAATGCTGAATACATTTGCCAGAAAGTTGAGACTTCTTATCCACCAAGAATAAATATGTAAGCATTTATTTTCCTATAAATTATTTAAAGCACCTATAAGGCCACAGGCATGCTTACACCAAAGTAATCTGAAAGAAAACGTTAAGCATTTAAAATGCCTCAATGATTGGGAGGGAGGATTCAAATTTTAAGGTCTAAATGTAAAAAAAGGAAACCATACACATACCGGAAGAAAATATGAATGAATTCCTTTATTTTCTTGTAGTGAAGACTTTTCTAACTACATTTCAAAATCCAGAAACATAAAAGAATTATATCAGCACATGAAAAAGGAAAAATTTTGCATTAAAACGTAATCTAAAAGATTACACACACACACACCACACCACACCACATCACATCACAAATAAAGGGCTAATCACCCTATCAAGAACTCCTGAAACCAAAAGGAAAATGACCGATGACCTAACAGAAAAATAAAGAACATGAGAGTTCACAGAAGGGGAAAATAGTAAAATGCCCATTAAAAATACGAAAAAATATCCAATGTCATTCATTATGAGAGAAATACAATAGTCTCAGTTACACCAGTTCTCATCTATCAAACTGGAAAAATTCCAAAAGTGTGACAACACATTCAGCTGATCAGGCTATGGGAAAACAAGCTTCTCATACATTCAGGTAGTAGGACAAAATTGCAATTTGGCTATATCTAACAGAATTACAGAAGCATCTATTTTTTTTAAATAAACGTTGTATTTTATAATAGTTTTAGATTTACAGAAAAATTGCAAAGATAGTACACAGAGTTATCCTACAGCACTCTCCTAGTTTCTGTTATTAAGATCTTATATTAGCATGGTACGTTTGTCACCATTAACAAACCAAAATTGATATATTCTATAAATTTCATTAGTTTTTACCTATCCAGTATACATTACAGTATAATCGTGTCTTCTGAGGTTCATCTTAGCTGTCACAGTTTCTCAGACTTCCCGTTTTTAGATGACCTTGACAGTTTTGAGGAGTACTGTTCATGATTTTGCAGAATATCCTTCAATTTGTATTTGTCTTATGTTCTTCTCATGATTAGACTGGGGTTACAGTTTTCGGGGGGAGACAGACCATAGAGGTGAAGTGCCATTCTCATCACTTCATACTATCAACATGATTTATAACTGTTAACCCTTAGACTGTTCAGGCTGTTGTAACAAAGTATCTTGAACTGGATAGCTTATAAACAATAGAAATGTATTTCTCCCAGTTCCAGAGGCTGGGAAGTCTAAGATCAAGGCCCCTGCAGATTTGGTGTCTGGTGAGAAACCATTTCCTAGTTCATAGACTGCTATTTTCTTTCAGAGTCCTGCCATGACAGAAGGGAGGTGAGAGGTCTCTGGGGTCTCTTATAAAGGCCACTAATCCCATTCATGAGGGCTCCACTCTCATGACATAGGAACCACCCAAAAGCCCCACCTCCAAATACCATCACATTAGGGGATTAGGTTTCAACATGAATTTTGGGGGGACACATTCAGTCTATAGGATCAATACTACATATTTACATTTATAGTATTTGTAGTACATTTATAGTCTTTATAATGTACATAAAAAATATAGTATAATATTTATAGTATTAAGCCTTGGTCAGATGGCTGATATAGTATTTGTCAGGTTTCTCTTATGTTACCTTTTTCCCCATTTTTCCACTCCTTAAGTGGGGAGTTACGTTACACCTCCTTGAGAGCTGAGTATCTACATAAATTATTCGGAATTATTCTGCACAGATTTGTCTACTCTCCATTTATTTATTTATATCAGTAATGGATTAATGGGTATTATTTTATATTTGAACTATAATCCAATACTATTTTATTCTGTTGTTCAAATTATTCTAGCATGAGCGACTGCGAGCTCTTTCAAGTTGGCTCCCGTGTCCCTTTTACATACCTCACTCATTGTTTTTGAGTACTTTCTTATTTTCCAGCATTATAAGATGTTCCAGGTTCACCTTGTACATTTATTTTCTGTCCCAGTCCTGGACTCAGCCATTTCTTCAAGGAGCCCTGGTTCCTTTTATGGAACAACGGTATTAGAAACCAAGACCTGGGCACCAGATGTGCTCATTGCTACTCGGGGTCGTTTCTTCAAGCCCTCTCAGCTGACAAAGCAAGGAAATATACAGAGGGTGCTAAAAAAGTGTATACACATTTTAAGTAAAGAAAAAACTGCATTAAAATTGTAATACTCGATATATATACCGATAACAAAGGATGAATACAAATTACGTGTATACTTTTTTTTTGGCACCCCCAGTATGTGTGTATAGAAGCATTTATCAATTGACCTAGATAGAGATTCTACTTCTTAGACTCTAAACCACCCATTTTTTTATGCAAGTACAAAATGTTATACGTTATTCATTTGGCATTGTTTAAGAGCAAAAGATAGGAAACAACCCAAGTGTCCACACAAGACTGAGTAACTAAACTATCATATATCCACAGAAGAGCTACTCAGCTATTAAAAATAAAGATGTTTATCTAGATATGGAAAAATCTCCAAAATAAAATATACATGTTTATATTTGCAAACAGAAACAATGGAAGAATACACAGAAGAAATGTTTACCTATAAAAGGTATGGGAGGAGAAACAGGAAGCACAGAGCAAAGGAGAAAACAAGACTTCTCTTTGTAGCTCTCTCTACATACCTTTGAGTTTTTATTCATAGCACTTATTCAAAAAACTTTAATTTTTAAAAAGAACTTAAAATGCCTACAAAAATGGAAGGATTTGAAGGGTTCAAATGAAGAAAGTGGGGAGGAAGAGATCATCATTTCTGTAAAGTAAATACTATGAGACAAGGTAGCTCTAGCTCAAGAATAATTATGTACCAAAAAATCCTTTGTGGGGCGGCCAGATGGCTCAGTTGGTTAGAGGGCGAGATCTGAACAACAGGGCTGCCAGTTCGATTCCCACATGGGCCAGCGAGCTGCGCTCTCCACAACTAGAATGAAGACAACGAGCTGCCGCTGAGCTGCTGGAGGAGCGGCCGACAGCATGGCTGATTGTATGTATTAGATTTCATTGGTCACCTAAGCAACATTCACTCCATTTGTCATTCATTCTTCCTTATAGAAGTTTGATTTTGTTTAGGAGTCCACCCTCTTCAACCCACCCCTGAGAGCTGTATCCTGATTTTTCTTAGCAATTATGGTTGGCAGTGATTGGCTTGGGCATGGACACATGATGCATTTTAGCCAGTAAGACATGAAAGGGGGCGGGCGACTGGATGGCGGCTCAGTTGGTTAGATTGCAAGCTCTGAACAACAGGGCTGCCAGTTCGATTCCCACATGGGCCAGTGAGCTGCACCCTCTACAACTATATTGAAGACAACCAGCTGCCGCTGAGTTTCTGGAGAGGCGGCCAGATGGCTCAGTTGGTTAGAGCAAAAGCTCTCAACAACAAGGTTGCCGGTTCAATTCCAGCATGGATGGTGGGCTGCGCCCCCTGCAACTAAGATTGAAAACGGCAACTGGACTTGGAGTTGAGCTGCGCCCTCCACTAGATTGAAGGACAATGACTTGGAGCTGATGGGCCCTGGAGAAACACACTGTTCCCCAATATTCCCCAATTAAAAATTAAAGAAAAAAATCCCCTTTATTTCCTTTAGTAAAATGGAAGTACATTTAAGTCAAACGTAGTCGACTTTAAAGTACTGAAAGGCACGATAGCTGCTAAAAAAATCCTATTCTTAGAACCTGTATGTAACTTAACTGAATTACTATGAAGTTGATAGTGTTGTATGATTACCTATGTTAGCACAGAGGTAAAGAACTACAAAATTATTTGTAGAAGCAAAATTAGTATTTGGGTTCTTGATTAGTATGTTGACATTCACAGTTAAATAAAAAGATCTATTATTTCTATATGTGATAAATTTTTTAGTTTTTATCTCTTATTTCCCCAACAAAATGGTAAAACCAATTTCTAACATATGGAAACATTTCCTGATTGGAAGCTAAAAATGGCAGAAGGTTTTCAAATTAAATACATATTTCCAAGTGCTCCTAAGAGACAGTAATTTTATGTCTCTGAGGTGAACCAAACCATTCTTTCTAGCATTCCCAATGCAGAAAAGCAATCCTTTGAGGCCTCTTCTGAAACATCAACATACCACAAAAGGTTGTCCTTCCAACATTCAAAAGTAATTCACAAAGCTTTTAGCCAGGTAGATTTGATTTGGGGATTCCACTTCTGTATATCTACCCACCCTAAGGAAATGTAAAATAGAGGGTGTGTCATATGCTAGACTTTGTCTCCGCAAAATTTAAAATAGTGAAAAGTAATAATTTAATAATTATCAACTACTATGAAATGGTTAAATTTCTTTTGATGGATTGATGAAAATGATAACCATAAGAATTATTTGGTACTATAAAAATAAAAACTTACGTTAATTATCAAAAGGATCTTAAACAAAAATAATAAACTCTATATATGAAAAAAAGAAAAAATGACAAAGAGAATATCTGAAAATGATAATCATTGCTAGGGAATTTAGATTATGTTCTATTTTCCACATTATTATATATTCTGATATTTTAAAAAATAAATTTCAAAAACATACTTGAGACCATACAGATAGAAAACAGTAAGACACTGGTAAGAAACTACTAAAGTAATTAAGCAAGAAGGCCATTAGAGTGAGGTGGCTCTAATGCCTTGGTAGTCTACATAAGTAAACCAAAACCTAAGCCAATGCACTTGAATCTGAGAAAATGAAACTTAAGAACCAATCACAAACAGCTAACTAGGCTGTCCCAAATAAGGCAACTGCTTAAGCTATAGCCAATCAAATAATGTCGTTGCTTTGCTTCCATATCTTCTCAATAAAAGCCTCCCCCCTAGTTCCTATTAGTAGACCACTCCTAACAACCTTTGGCTCAGAGTTGCCCAATTGGAATCAATGTATGCTCAAATAAACTTGAAATTTTTAATGTGTTTCAGTTTACCCTTTAACAAAACAAACTAAAAAAGCAAGACCAAAACATTCAGTAAAGGGATAAAAAAAAATAATTGTAACAGAAGCCTTTTATACATAAACTTAAGGAAACCCCCCAAAACAAAATAAAACTAGAAAATTCAAAATTGAATAAAGAGAAAAAATAAGATGGAATGATGGAAAGTTCTAATCAGTTAATCAGTTCCCCTTTACTTTAAATTTAATTTATATGAGTGTACCTCCCCTTAACACTATGTTAAACCCTAGAAGTATTTTTTAAACCCAAGAATTGCCAGAACATTTAAAAAATCCAAATTCATAGATTCTAATTCAGTTGTTCTGAGACAAAGCTTGAGATTTTACACACACAAACACACACACACACACACACACACACAGAAGTATCTAGCTTTTCTTGTTTGTTTTAAATCAACAAGGGTTCTGAAGTTCAGGTTAAGGACACTGACCTAGAAGAACATAATAAACAAAAATATGAGATAATGAATAGTAAGCATCCCAACAGATTTTATGACAAAGGATAAAACGCAAAACAAGTTTCTTCTTTTGATGGATATTATATGACCTGATATTCTATTTTGATGTCAGAAAACCTGAGTCACACACAAAAGTCATTAGAAAAGGAAATCAAATATTATCTAGACCAGGGGTGTCCAAACTGCGGCCTGCAGGCCAACTGAGGCCCGCAATCCATTTTTAATTGGCCCTCAGCAAATTCTAAAAATATATTTAGTTTACTTAAATAAACCAGGTGAGGCAATACGTACTTCACGTTGAGGGAGTGGCCGGCTGTTTGTGTATTTTACAGCATATGGCCCTTGGTAAAAAACGTTGAAAGAAGTTTGGACACCCCTGGTCTACACTGTTAAGATGTCAAACAAATGGTATATAGCACAGGCCTGAAGAAGGGTAATAGAACAGAATAAATGGTTGCAAGAAAAATTTGGTTGGCCCTATGGAAAAGCTTATCAGTATGCTAATCAGGAAGATTATGACAGCTTTATTTCTAATTGGTCATGAGATAAGAAACAATAAATGTCCTACATTACTTCTGTTAGTCTACTATACTATCTCCCTCCCTCCATTATACCTAAAGGATGCAACATACATCCATTAGTAACACTAACTCACTAATACTTTGATTCTCAAATTCAGTGAGAGCAGGGAGGCATTTGAGAAAATCTAGGATGTATAGTTTTAAAAGCCAGAGATTATTTTCATTCAATTGTCCTTGTGAATCACTTGTTTAGACATTCATCAAGCTGAAGGAATCAATCAGCTAAACAATTTTAGTACTATTATCAGCAGTTCTTCCCATTATATTAAATAGTAACAAAAATAATTGCTAACTGTGAGTGCTACGTGCAAGTTACTTTGCAAAGTGCTTTACATGTGTCATTTGATTTAATTCCCACAACCCTATGAAGTAGGTTCTTGCATCTCCTAACTTCATAGAAGAAACTGGCTGTTAAGTGTTTAACTATAGTTCAAGAGCACATAGTTATCACTTGTTACTGAAGTAAGTCTTTGTGGAACAAAGAAAAACATATAACCAATTCTAAATTTTATATAATAGAAATGAGAGTTGCATATTTTTTCAAAAAATATAGCTGAAATAAAAAATGTCAACCATTTCATAACTTCTTGGGAAGAAAAGGGACCACAGGAAAATAGAAATGTAAATAATATTTGGAGAATGTAGAGGGGCAAAAATCCATGCTCACAAACTTAAGAGCAAAAATTACTGCAAAATTCAATGCAGACTCTACTGTTCCTGGAGTGATAAAATGCAGGAAAATAAATCATGATCTTGAAAACGTAACTGATATAAAAAAAATTTAATATTTTAAATTTATCCATTCATCTATCCATTCCATTCAATTAAAACAATATAATAAGTTGAGGAATATGAAAAAGCACCAAATCTCACAAATTATGAAAACTCATTTTTAAATGTCACATCTCAAATAAGATGTTATCAAGCCATAATATCTGAGTTTTAAAATAAATCTAGTTCTAATACACCTACTATAACAATTTAAAAACCTTAGTAAAACGTCTTTAATTTAAAAAGTAGACCATAAAGCACTTATTTTATTACAGTAATCCCAATGAAAACAAAGCTCCCGGTCAACTGTATACATAAACTATCAGGGTGATAGAAATGACATTAAATGCACCGTTCTATCTGTTAGAGTGCAATTTTGTACTTTACTTCAGTAAATGCATTTAAGCCCAGTACTATACAGCTAAAGAGCTGGATTTCATTAAGGATGCAATTTTACTCTTGATACCGACCAATGTTTTTAGACCTTTAGAAATAGGTATTTTACTTACATACAGATTTGTAATTTTGTATTTCCAATTTGTCTAAAACATAACAAGTTAGTACAGCTCACATGTAATTAAAATTAGGACCAATAATGTCAAATTATTGCCCCTTCAGGTTGGCCTACAAACCGCTTCCAGGTTACTCTCACACAAATACCGGCTTCAAGTAGCTCCAATACTCAAAACTTCTGATGGCTTTTTATTACCTATCAGAATTAATAGTTGGCTCTTTCTAGGCCATGACCCTAATTTACTAATTCAGTGTTGTTCCCCTAATCTCATCAATCTATCCATTCAATTAAACAATAAATAATTTGGGGGGAATTCAGAAATTTAAAAAGCACTGTCCTTCTGAAGCACAAAGCCCATAAAGATGGAAGAGATTTGTAAATAATTACTATACAATGTGTTAAGTATTAGGTTGGTGCAAAAGTAACTGGGGTTTAAAAGGTTAAAAATTGCAAAAGCCACAATTACTTGTGCACCAACCTAATACTACAGTAGACATAAATGCTAAAGCAGAATCACTATAACTTTGTCAGAATGGGTCAAAGAAGACTTCAGAGGAAATGACAATTATCCTGAAAAATGAGAATTTCTCTCCAAGTGTCACAGCACTGCACTATCAACACAACAGTCTCCTCATCTTGGTGTCCCAAGCAGGTAAGATACTTCAGACATGGATGGATGGATGGATGGATGGATGGATGGATGGATGGGTATTCTGAAGGGAAAAAGGAAGGAAAGGAAAGGGAGGACAAAGGGATAAAAAGACACGTATATGAAGAAATAATATATAATTTTAGATTAAAATGGGGCAAATTGGAAGTGGTAATTCAGACGAGGCATTCCAAAATCCTGACATATGAAAATGACAACAGAAAGGGAAATCTAGAAGATATTTAGGAAATAAAATTAACAGGATTTGGTGTGACTGGACTAAGGGAGGGGAACATAGAAAAACATAAGAACTGCAAAATGTTTTGGCTTCAGTAACTAAGCTGACGGTGGTTTATTGACTGTGACTGGGAATGGAGGCAGGGATAGTAAAGAGTTTGGCTCCAGTAAGGGAGCACTAAGAAGCAGTATCTGGGAAGCAGCTAGGAAGGAACTCAGAAAAGAGGTCTAGGTTCGAAATAAAGATGAGGAGATCATCAGCATGTAGATGATAAAAACAAAGCACTAAATATGAACGAGACTATCCAAGGAACACGTAAAACATGAGAAGAGGGCCAACCACAGAACATTCCAGACAACCAATACTGTCATTTCACGTTACAATAGCAACACAGTATATTTTTATAACATATATAATGACTAACACAATACCTAGACACAACAAATGTCTTAAAAGTACTTACTTACATCCTTGAATTAATTGGAAAATCAAATTTATTAAGTAAAATAAAGCCATAAATAAAGGATCATTTCTGAAAAACAATTCAATAAGACAGGCTCAAGGGGCTAAAGTCTGCTTAAGGAATCCAAAATTTACTTCAAAAATCAAACAAAAGCTCTCTTCCCACCAGAAATAGCAGTACAAATCAATAATTATAAAAATCTGGAATTATGCTACACTTGGAAAAAAGTCTATTTTAAAAGCAACACTTAAAAATACACATTAACTAATTTAAAGGATAATGCCTCTAATTGGAGTGTTAAGAGGCCCAATGTTAACTGATAATTTTTCACAAATATTATCAATTTTTACCAAACTTGGTTAGTATTGTATTTAACATTAACACACACTAATAATTAACCATCAATTGTAAGAATAGCAGTATTACAATATATATTTGACAAGAATAAAGTGAGTTAGTAACTAACCTGGAATACAGTGAAAGAAAAATTATTCTTGGGTCCTTTTCCCCTTCTTTACAAATATGCATACAAAATTTAGAGTATTCTTGAAAGTATTTACATTAACTAGGGCATAAAAGGAAACTAGGGCACACAAAAAAAATGTGCTATTAAAAGCCTGACAAACTTTTTTAAATTAACTTTTATGGCAACAAAATAAAAGAAAGCAAATCTTTCATTCTTTTTCACTTCAATGGACTGCTGTCAGGTCAAGTCAATAAAATATTCTGTTCTTTAAATATGAATAGGAGATAAAGTATATATTAACAATACTAATTTGCAATTTTTATATCATAAAAGTCAGTTTTCAATATGAAAAGTTATGACCAAAAAAGTACAACCTGGTCTGATATTTTCATTTTTCAGTGGTATATAGCCACATATCAATAAAAACACAAGACCAAAATTTACACTTTACTTAATTAAAATAAGCAATACCAAAACCAAAAATCAATAGGCAATTGTATGCGTATAGACATACAGACATAAAATTTATCTACCTTAAGGCAAAATTTTCACCCAATACTGAAGCAACCTACACAGCATGCATGTGGGCTGTCTTCCCTTTTATGGCATATGTTCAAATAATTCAACATAATTTTAACACATGTAGAACAAAAATAAACATACAAGTAAAAATGAAAGTAAATATACTTGTATCACAAGGCCAGCTATATATATGTATTTTGTTTTTTGCTTTCCAGCACCCATATTCATTTTACTTTATGTCCAAAAAACTCTAATTGATAAACACATGATTAAAAATAAATCTACAAATATTGTAAATATCTTTTTAGCATCTTGATTTTAATTCAGCTATAAAAATGTCCTCCCTTAAACATTTTGTATAGGTCCATTTTTTTATGAAGTAAACTAACCCAATGGAATTTAAATCTAATTTTGATGAACGTTTTAATTCACCACTTTTTAGATCTCTCTACAGCAGACACTCAACACTGACTTTAACATCACATCCCCCATGGAAGCACTCACTATACGGTAGTGGTTTCAATGCCTAAACAGGAATCTTCACTATAGAGGTAGGACCCTGGAGAAAATCAATTACTTAAAATAAGGTCTCCGTTTCCTTATTTAAAAAACAGGCGCAATATCTATAGGATGGAATTATTGTGAGGATTTAACAAGTTAACACTTGGCCCAGTACCTCGCAAAAGAGGTATTAAGATTCTTTCACATAGCTTATATCAAAATATATTTTAAAAAGGAGACTTTGGAAAGCAAGATAATTTTCGATCACTGCAATATGCTATGGATCTGTACATCTACCACCTCAAATACAGTATTCAGTATATGTTACTGCAGAATATAAGATTATTTATAGTAGCACTCCACCAATTAGATTCACTGGTAGATGTCCATTGATTTTCCAAGTTGGCCAACACAGAGAGGAAAGAAAACAGGCTAGAAAAGGTAAGCTACAGTCAGATGTATTCAATACATCTTTCTGGCCCTTGGCAATGCCTCTTTCCAGGTCAATATTTTGCAGATATCAAAGTAATTACCAACTAAAAAAGATTGGAAGCAAAATAATGACAAAGAATCCACTAATGACAGGAAGCATTCTTGGCTTAAATTGTAAGTATCTCTTAGAAATTTATTTTTTTAAAAAAATAAGCCAGTCTAATAGGTCCTCTTCCAAACAGTTCAAATAAATTACCAACATTATAGGTTGAATGCTAGTAAGCTATACCAGGTTTTCCACTGTAGGCAGTTTTTTACCTCACAAATAGTAAATAAACCTCATTTTTAAATGTCATAAACCTATTTTTTACCTTCATCATTTAAAATGCAAAATGTCATAACCGATTCATAAAATGCACTTTAAATAACTTAATCCATGTAAAAATTTAAGCAAAAATTAGTCAAAATTCAAAGGATATAAAATTATTCTTCCTTCGCATGCATGAAAGGAGGCAATTTTTAAAACAGATAAAATACTCTAAAGAATATTTTCATAAACAAGCTGGATTTGGCATGTCTTTTTTTTTTTTTTTTTTTACAATACAGCAATAAATTCATGAAGTAAATGTCCACAATGGAAGTATAAAAGCTATATAAAAGAATGACATAACATGATGCTGTAATTTTTATAAAGACTAGAGATCAGTAATAATGATTCAAAATGTAGTGCCTTATAAATATTCAGCATTAGACAATAATGAAGAAAATACCAGGGCAAAGATTTTGTGTTCAGATTTTTTTGTTTTAATATTAAGGGACACCACCATCATCTTCACACTTTTGAATATCTACCTCTGTTGCCATTATAGCTTCCATTGTTCTCAATGAAATATTTGCAGTTTTTTAATTAGTACTATTTCACCAGTAAAGGGAAAGAGGTAACTATTGCTGAAAATTAGGGAAAAAACAAAAGCCTTGACAGAATAAAATATTTTATATAATATCTCTTTCCACCATAATTGTAGGACTGAACCAATATCTGAAAACTAAAAATATCAACAAATATATACATTAAAATCTGCTTGGTCAACACAGCTATTCTGTGCTACAAAGAAAATAAAATTTAATTTTCCTGTTTTTTGGTAAAACCAATGACTTATTAGAACACGAGTTTACAAATTTTACCATATATTGTATGTGTTCTTCCAATTTCATCTTTCCTTACTATACTATCTCTTTTTCCTACTGGTAACCAGAGTACATTTGGCTGGGTGCACTGTTTCAAATACCTAACATTAAAAGATACTTTTTTGTAACTGAATCCAAGGATGCCAATAAATTACACATGTTATAGAAGCTTCTTTAGTACCAGGCCAATTAGGATATTAACAAGACTTCAATTCTTCATATACTTTTCTTCCTGATTTATAAAAGTATTGTGAAAATGTGAAAAATCAGAAATGTATTTTTATTTGCCCATAAATCCCACCATCCAGAAATCTTTTACTTTTTGGTAGATTTCCTTCCAGTGAGAATTAAACTTCGATTATCTAATTAGACACTAATAAATATGCAAAAAAATCAATATTCTCAATATGGCCTTTTGCTAAATGTTATATAAAACATCGATTATTAGTATGACCTGTTAATTTCACAAAGACATCCAAACTATGTTAAGGGGGGGGAGGAGGTGGGCAGTATGTGTAGGAAGTCCACAGCTTAGACACTGATTCCTAAACCCCTTTAACAATTTTTACAGTGTCAACATTTTAATGGTAGCAAGCAACAAGATATAACTGTCCTTATACACAATATCAACAGTAACATCCCTACATCAAACAGGCTTTACTTATATTTTCTTTGCATTCATATTTCAATGTGTTTTTATTTTCGCTGTAAAAATAGTAACAATATATTTGCATAGTAATTTTAAAACAGCTTAAATTCAAAGACTCAGCTATTTTCTATGAGGCCCAGCACTTAAATTGTTGGTGTTTCTGGCCCATAAGATAGTTTACCAGATAAAAGGATAACACTTTTTATACTCCAATATTCTCTCTCATAACATAAAAACACGAATATTCCTTAAATGTAGCCCGTTTTTTCTTTTGTTCAAAATGTTGTTTATGGAACAATCTTAGAATTACAGATGTTAGAACTACAAAGACCAAAATGACTTCATTAACAAAACAACATCCCAACATTTAATAAGCCCACTACTTAGTCTCATAAAAGAACAAAACCAGTGATAAGACGACTAATTTTTTTCTTAAAATTTGGTTGAACCTTATTTCTAGCTTCAAAGGAGGATTTCCTCTACTCAAGGCCTCAAAGATCTTAAGATCCCATTCATTTTCTTCTGCCCAATGGTTAACAAAATAAGTCTAAAATACAGTAATTCAGATTTGTTACTCTAACCTCCTTACACAAGCGCCTCTTAAATCCTTCAAGAATCAGCAAACTTTGAGGAAAGAATTGTCCGTCTTTAAGTCAAGCATTTCCTGATAAGTGACAGAAGGTCTGACTGCTAGGAATACACTTTGCTGACCCTAGAAATAGCCAAAACTCCAGATAAAATTGGCCACTTTTGAATCTAGAAAATTAATTTGGCTAACTAAAGAGGTGATAAGCCATGACCAACGTCGTATCTTTTGGTGGACATATTAATGTACATACAGGACGAGAGCCACAGATTTCAGCGAAACGCTTTTGCCCTTTCTGCAGAAGAAAAGCTAATTGTTAATGGCCATGTGACATTATAAGATCCCAGAAAGGAAAGGGTAGGAGGAAGAGAGAAGAGTTCAAGGCAGTTCAGGGTCAGAACTAGCTCAGGCATCCTGTCATTAGCAAACGTTCTCCAGCAGAAGGCAAAAATACTGCTTACCCGAAAAGGAGTGGGTGAAAAGTAGGGGGAGAACGAGGGGAAAACCACAGGAGAGTCAATGTGGCAGTGAGGGGGTGATGAGAGGGAGGCAATCTGGAGCTATTCAGCTGAGTTGGGGAGCAAAAGCATGCGGCACAAAAACGATGAGAAAAGCGACTGCGACGGAGACAATACTTGGCAGCCCCCCATCTCCCCTTCCCCATGGGTTCCTAGGGTTTCCCACAGTGCTTCCACCTCTGCTCTAGACCAACACTCCTGGGTGTGACCCGCCAGAAGGAGGTTGCCCCCATCTTTGTCTCCGCCCGAGCCCCACGCGAGGGCTGCTCCTCCCCCTCCTCCGCGCGCCCCACCCGCGCACACCCTCGGCGTCTCCAAGGAGCTAGAAGCGGCGCGGCCGCCGCCCCCTTGCCCACCTCCGGCGGACCCGCGTCCTTTCCTTTCCCTCCGAGCTGCGCCGCCCGCGCCTGCAGCTCCACCCCCGCCGAGAGACCTTTGTGTCGTGGGGGACTTTCAGGCTCTCCCCCTCCTCGGCCTCGCGGGGAGACCGGCCTCCCCCGGAGACCAAAGCGGCAGCAAGCACCGGAGGCGGCGGCAGCTGCAGGCGCCTCCCGCGAAGGATCCCACAGACACCCACACCCCACCCCACCCCCGGAAATGCCCTGACGACCCCACGTCCTCGCTGGACCCGAGGGGCGACCAGCACACGCGAGCCCCCTGAGCCGCGCCTCCCTTTCTCAACTTCCCGGCCGGGCCTGAGCCTCCCGCGCCCCCACCAGCCGCCCGCCCAGACCCTCCGTCCCAAGCTCCCTCCGGCCCCTCCCAGCCCGGGGTCAGCGGGGCATCAGGGAAAGCGCCGCGCCGACGCCCGCAGCCAACTCACCAGCAAGTGCGGGGGCCGCGTCCCGCAGCGAGGCGAGGCGCGGCGCCGAGGGAAAGCTGCTCCGCCGACGCCCGCGGCGACCGGATGCAGGTCCGGGTCCCAGCAGCTGGCAGATCGAGGCGCCTCCGAGGGGCAGGCCTCCGCCGCCGCAGCCGCCTTCCGGCTCTCGCCGAGGGTCCGGAGCCTCCGGGAGGGGCCGCGGGGTCCCTTACGCGTTGCCAAGCCCCCGGGTCAACATGGCTCCCGTGCCGCCGAGCCGCGCGGGCGTCCCACTAATCCCCTCGGAGGAGCCCGGGCGGGAGCGAGGCGGGCAGGGAGGCGCCGACGCCTGCTTGAGGCTGCCCGGCCGAACGCGGACTCCTTCCTCTCTGGGGCCGGACGGCGAGAAGCTGAAGAGACCGCGGGCGGCCGCTTTCGCTCGCTGCGTGTACGTCGCTTTCTCACTCGGCGGCTGCAGACTGACGCCTCCGCCTGTTCCCCGGAGGAGAGAGAGCGAGAGAGAAAAAAGACTTTTATTGAAACGATCCAACCAGCGGCGGCGGAGAAAACCGACCGGCCGCCGAAGCCTTCCCCACCCCCGCCTGAGCGGCAAGCTGGGGGCAGCGCGACCCCTGCCGGCGGCAGCGGAGGGGGCGGGGCCTAGAGGGTGGGGCGGGGTATCCCCGGGAAACCCCCGCCCCGAGGTGGGGGCCTTAGTCGACTCTGCCTGTATTTTAAAAGCGGTCAGAGGAGGGTGGGAGGGGTGAGAAGACCCTACAGGAGTGAGAAGTTTAGGCAGTGTCTGTCCACAGCATCTGGGCAAGAAATTATCTGAGTAAGTCAGCCCGTTCATCATCTCCCCACCTACCCGCAAACAAAACAAAAATTCTTGCTTAAATTCTAGTAATTATGTAATCAAGATACCAATGCCACAGTTCTCCGCTGGTTTTCTGGCGTTGATGTCAAAGGACCCACACTTGAGTATACTGATTGCTGCAACTTTCCAACTTTATTGTGTGTGGGCGGTGGGGTACCAGTGCAGCAGTCTTTCCCCGCACGCAGCATTTATTCATTTAAACTACAAATTTCTTTATGTTATATTCTTGGCAATATACTAGGTCCTCAAAGGCCTGAGAGTCTAGCTGGGATGAAAGATATTCAATGAACAATTATAATAAAAATCTGAGCTTTATGAGAAAGGAAATACAAAATGCTGTGAGAACAGAGAGGAACTACTGTCGCAGTTGCTTAGGTTTTGTTTTCTTCAAGGAGGAGGGCTGCAGAGAGGTTGGCCCAGTTTCTGTGAACGTTTTACTTTCTTCTTTTCCAGAGGCTAAAAGCTAGTTCAGGAATGAACAGAAAGGTGAAAGTGAAGACAAACTGAAGTAGTACTGACCCACTTTTCCACTAGTAAGGATAAAAGCATAAAGTAAAAACAAACATAAACGCCCAGAGGGAGATAATGAGAAGATTGAAAAGAAGAGACCAGAGACCGGATATAGACAACCTAAACAAGAAAAAAAAATTTTAACCACATGAAAGGCCTGGTGAAGTGAGATATAAATATTTTTCCATTTTAATACCAGGAAACAGACAATAAATTTTTAATGCAATTTCAAATCACGTTATATCCTAAAGACCTGACGATTATCTTCTTGGATTCCTGGATGAATCCTTGCCCCCTAAAAATAATGTTTTGTGACTTTCTTTTATTTTGTTGGGCAAAGTTGAATCTACTGTAATATCCAACAATTATATATTTCAGCTTTCTCCCCTGCCTCTGAAATTACCAGGATCCATAAATTAGCAACATTTATGCTCTACACATATTTAACACTTGATTATCATACAAAATGCAAATATATAACACGAGCTTTCTTTTACTAGAACAAGTGTGCTTTTTTAAAAAGCACTGTTAATGATGCTTTTTAGGTTTGTCCAAGTCAAAGAAGTTTATAATATAGCAAGCAGAAGCATCCTTTTCAGAGGTTTTTTAAAGTTAGAGAGATAGAAAAATTGATATTTACACAAGATCTGCATGTATGCCAAGTATTTTTCATATGCTTGCCTCATTTAAAAAATAATCGTGTGTCTTTTTGATCCCTTAGTAAATATTAAAAATCATAATAAAACTGTGCCTACAAAATGGCATCCTGAGTTTCACATCAATAATTCCCCCTTCATACCATTAGATTGGAATTTGTCCATTAGAAATCAAGATTATTCTAATTGCCTCATCTAAAGCTGCTAAAGCGCACCCTTTCCTCTTGCTATATCTTTTATTACTATAATAAAGATTTCATAGTTAGAACTGAGATGATTACCTTATTGATCTGTTTATTCTTTCCATCAAAAAATATTTGACTGCACATGATATGCCAAACACTGTTCTAGGCACTGAAGATATAGAAGTGAACCAGACAGATAAGGAGCTGTTTTCTAGTGGTAGAAACAGGTAATAAACATATAAATCACTTAAGGAATTAATAAGATAACTTATAATCATGAGAAACAAAAAAAGGAACAGTAATGGAAAAAAAATTGGAAGGAGGGAGAAATAGGGATATTTTAGGTGGTGAGAGCAAGAAAAGCCTGATGATCAACGGAGGCTAGGAACCATGGATTCTTTCTTTATATCACCCAGTAAATTATTTGATCAAGAAAAGATCACATGAAAAAAGAAAATGTGGTGTATTCATACAATGGAATATTACTGAACCACAAGAAAGAAGTGGTGTGACAACCTGGATGAACATTGAGAATATTATGCTACGTGAAGTAAGCCCATCACAGAAGGACAAATACTGCATGATTCTGTTTATATGGAGTATCCCAAATAGCCCAAGGCAGAAGTAGAAAGTAGACGTGTGATTATCAGGGGCTGTCGGATGGGAGAATGAGGAATTGCTGTTCAACAGGTATTAAGATTTCAGTCATGCAAGACGAGTAAGTTCTAGAGATCTGCTGTGCAACATTGTGGCAATAGTTACCAGCACTGTACTGTACACTTAAAAATTAGGAGGGTAGAGCTTACGTTATCCATCCTTATCACAATAAAAAAAAGGAAAGGAAAAAGGAAAAGTCTCATACAATCAAAATAATGGATGAGTGCCTGTACTTAATTACTTTTATAAATTGATTTAACATTCATACATCATGCCTTTTGCATGTCAATTGACCTTTTCCAGAGGTTGTAATATAGACTTTTTTTTCAACTTTGTAAAATAAAGTTAAATTATAAAATAAGAGCATTTCCCAGACTGTGGTTAATAGAAATTCCCTAGCCCCCCCAAAAAATATATATATAATAAAAATTATTATAATAAAATTATATATATATATATATATATATATATATATATATATATATATATTCCCTAGTGCTTGGTGTGGAAGAGGAGTTGAGAAAGAATTCCACAATCAAATCCACTTGAGAAATGCCCTGTACTTTACCTCCCTTTTGGAAATTCACAGTGCACATTTACACATTAAAAGCTCTGAGAAGTTCTAAAATTAAACAGTTTTATAATACAAAAAATATATATTTTTATAAAAATGTAAGATAAAAAAGTTTTTATAAATATTTTTTTCCAGTTGAACCAGTGTATCCCAAAATGTTTGGACCATAGAACAGCTTTATCACAAGACATATATGAAAATATTGAGGGACACGTGTGCTGATGAGCAGTTTGGGAAACGTTCTCTTGGAGCATCAGGAATTTACTCCTCAGCCTTGGGAAAAGGGGCGCTTCAAGGGTAGAATTTGAAGGTCATTGAACTTTGGACAGAGAGAGTAGAAGAGAATAGAGCCAGAAAGTCTTTGCTGTGATTCACACTTAGCGAGTGACAGCTTGGGAAACAAATGTGAAACACATCCGAATAATATATGGAAAAGAGACACTTAAGCTGGTTTTCAGTTCTCTACATCAGTGTTCGCAAACGAAGGTCAGCATTATCACTTGCTATGCCAATATCACTTGGCAATGTCTTAGAAATGAAAATTCTCGTGCTCCACCCTAGACCAACTGAACCAGAAACTGTAGGACGGAGTATAACAAACTGTTTTAACAAGCCCTCTAGGATTCTGTTGCACAGTAAAGTTTGAGAACCACTGCCCTATACAGCATCAATGCATAACTTTACCTATTTCCAAAACAATTTTCTGTATGTCTTAATTTCTGAACCATTTCCAATCATTAATAATTGCAAAAAAAAATCTCAAAAAAAATTAGTTAACTTACCAAATTGGGAAAAACTTTTTGTCTGGCCCTATTCTCTATTTTGTTAGGCCAAACCATATAATAAATCTATTTTTATTGCAACAACAATGAAGTAAGTCAAGCTAAAGGTAGCAATTAACTATCCTCCCCTAATATCACTTGAGTAAAATAATTTTACGTTTTGTAAAAATGAAACTACAGGCA
This sequence comes from Rhinolophus sinicus, assembly GCF_057876585.1. Taxonomy (NCBI): domain Eukaryota; kingdom Metazoa; phylum Chordata; class Mammalia; order Chiroptera; family Rhinolophidae; genus Rhinolophus; species Rhinolophus sinicus. Next base: position 23,348,383 of record NC_142501.1, on the reverse strand, counting down.
TACCTCTGAGATATTGTTCGGTTCCAGACCACTGTAATAAAGCAAGTATAGCAATAAAGCGAGTTGTCATCTTTTTGCTGGTGGAGGGTCTTGCCTTCCATTTGTAAAAAACGTAACACCTATGGAGTGAAATTAAGTGAAGCGCAATAAAATGAGGTAGACTGTATAGGTAAGAAAAGAGTATTGTCAAAGGATTTCGTTTAACCTTCTTTAAAAATAAAACAGCTAGCCTCACCCTACCATTTACATTTTATAAATATTTTGTGTCATCCCAACCTTTGCAAAACAGCTTTATACCATTGCATACTGATATGGCTGTAGCCCATCACTTTAAAGGTTAACCACAGAGATTTTACATAGCCAGATCTATTCGAAGTCATTATCAGAAGGTCTCTAAAGACATACAAGTTACAAATTCGGGGAGGGAAATTTCTTCCCTGTCTACATTTAAATTTTCACATTTGCTGTACTGGATTTAACTGCCAAGTTTTGATAACATCCAAGATATTTGGTAGAGTCCAGGGAGCATTATAAGGAGCTTTCTAGAAAGTGATGTCATATATCCTTACAAGGGAAATGAATCCAAGAACCAAACTCAGTCTTGGCAGTTAGGGAAGACATAATTTTCAAACATTTCACTTTAAAATGAAGTTTGTTCTCTAGTTGCTGACAAAGTGTTTAAGGAGGGTTAGTGTCCTTGCTTCCAGGAAGGCTTCACACAAGGCTCTATTAAGAGACTAAGAAAGGATTAAATCATTTTTCTCTCTTTCTTTTTTAAACCGTGTGTTATTAACTGCTTTTAACTAGATTGATGTTCTGTCTACTGAAAGAAAGCAGAGGTGGGCTCTTAAACAAAATACATTTAAAGCTTATTTGGGTTTTCTGAAAAATGAAGCACAACATGAAGCTAGATTTAAGATTTAACAAATTCCTCCCTTTTTTAGAAGAAAACAGTGTTGAAAAGTGGGAGCTAGGGCAGTAAAGGTTTTTCCCTCTTGAACATCTTAAGAAGGAGGATGTGGCAATTAGCCATTTTCCCAGGGGCTTGTCAAAATGATCGTTGGACTTTTTTTCCCCTCCTTTTAAAGAATGAGAGAAGGGAGAGAGTAACTGTGGCCGTCTGGTTTTGTCATCTTTGAAATCTGGCCCAGCGATTTGTTTTTAGGGAAGTTTATTAGACTGATTTGTAGATGTAATCCTTCTAGTCTTTAGCTATTAGAAGGGCAAATTTTTCAGTAAACTAACTTTGCCTTGCTGAAACAGACATCACCCCAGGATCATTTTAGAGTTGATACGACTAGAGCAAATATTTGGTATTTAACAATGGAAAAATAAAAAATGAGGAAGAGGAAAAAGATGACAAGAAGGGCACAAAGCAGGGGCAAAAAAGAAGGAAAGAATTAAGTCTTATAAATGTAATTTTATTTCAGCTATAAGGAAGCCACAAATGTTAATACTATTAAACATCAGGTAATACAAAGAAAGTATAATATTCCATAAAGTTAAGCAGATCGGGGTTCTAGCCCCGAAGCAGTACTGTATAGAAATTGAGAGCTTTGCAATCAGTTGGATTTTTGGGAGTTCAGGCTTTGCCACTGTGAGCTTGCAGTAGGTCAGTTAACTAAGAGTTTCCCCATATATAAAATTAGGATAATAGCACACCTGCTGTGTTGTAAGGATTAAATGAGATGATGAATGTAAAGCACCCGTGTCACAACTTTTTCTTTTGTAAGTGACATGAACAGGAATTCAAATAACCTATACAAAACGGGGCTGTGTCGTTTACATAACCTCAAAGACCAGGGGTAGTTCAAGCTTCAGAGACATCGAACAGCCCACATGATGTCATCAGGACTTGGTTTCTCTTCTTTTGGTTCTGCTTTTGGTAGCCTTGTCTCATCTGCCCACTAGGTCAAACGATGGCTGCAATATCTGTAGCTCTATACCTTCTGGTTCAAGTCTTGCAGAAAAGAGAGAGCAACATTCCTAGTAGCCCAAATGTTAGCTCTGGTTAGCCCAGCTTGAATCAATGAACTGTGTCTGTGGCCAAGACAATTGAGTAATTGGTCACATATGCTCTATCCTTAAAGCCAGAGTGGAGTTTGCTTCACCTAAATCACATGTGTCCACTATAACTGGGAAATGCCAAGTGTATAATCAGAAATTGCAAATCACAGAAAGTACTTTTGATAAGGAGGGCAGAGTGAACCAAGAAGAGGAGCAAACGTATGAATAAATGGATAAACAAACTGTGGTATATTCAGCATGGGATACTACTCAGCAATAAAAAGGAATGAATAACTGAAATATGCAACAACATAGATGAATCCAAAAATAATTATGCTGAGTGAAAGAAGCCAGATCAAAAAAAGAGTTCATCCACTATATTGTTCCATTTTTTGTAAAATTATAGGAAATGCAAACTAATCAATAGTGACAAAAGGCAGATCAGTCATTGCTTAGGTCTAGGGAAGGGAAAGAGTAATAGAAGCATGAGGATGCTTGTGGAAATGATAAATATGTCCTTTTTTTCTTTATTGTGGTTATGGTTTCTAGGTATATACATATGCAGAAACTTATCAAATTGGACACTCTAAATATGTGCAATTTATTGTTTGTTAATCGTAAATAATAGTGAGGAGGAGAGAGCGAGTGATCCAAACACTATCCTGTTTAATGGCATTTGAAACTGTTATCTGACCGTCTGTACAAGTATGAATTTTCTAACAGTGTTGTAAGTGTAGGCTTTCTGTAAGTATAGCTATGTAGAAGCCACACCACTTAACCCACAGGTAGTTTCTAGCCTCAGGGCTAAAGAAGAGGTTAATAAAAACTATGATTTCTCTCCAGAGTGAAAAAGAGTGTAGCAGTGGGCAATAATGAGTGAGCCATGCTTGAAACCTACTTGACCCTATATAAAATACTGACCTGGTATTAGGTTGGTGCAAAAGTAATTGCAGATTTTGCAATTATCTTTAACCTTTTAAACCTCAATTACTTTTGCACCAACCTAATAAATCTAGAACATACTGTTAAAGTAGCTTGCAGAATTCAATAAATGTCAGCTCCCTTATCCCTCCTCCTGCTCGATGTGAAAATGATCCAAAAAGTTAGAAATATTGTTCATTTCATATGTTTACTGAATATAAATATTGCCTGTTTTTATACTCCTGAAATGTAGGCTATCCGTGCAATTAGAGGTGCTTTGCCTCTAGGCAGGGAGAAGCTTGCTGTGGGCCAGACATCCTGTTTCTTTGGGCACCCTGACACTCAAAGCTGTTAGGTAGATCACAGTTAGAATTGCTTTCCAGAACTCATGACAATTACCTATCCTCAAATTCTAGTTTAATTGGAAGACATCAGAAGTGCTAAATATTCCAATATTACCTCTCCCACACCTAGACATAGGTGTGGGAGAGGTAATAGCCTTTTACAAAGGCTACTTTTGTTGTTGAAAAGATATTTTTATTACAATAACAAAATTTTAGCAACATAGCCTGCTAAAAAAGGTATTTCCTATGTTTGGATAATTCAAATCATTTAAAATAGGCCAATTGTTAAAGTTGTAGGTACCTCTCTGTATGCCTTCATGCTTTGTTCCTTCATTAACGTCTATCCACCATTAGGCACCATGGAGTAAAATGTTCCAGCCCTCCTTTATGTTGTATAAATGTTCACAAAAATTTTAGCATGCTGCAATGTAAAGACTATAGGATTCGAAGTAAAATAAACCTAGTTTTGAATCTGAGCTCCACTATTTGTTATAAGACAAAGAGAATGATTCATCTTCTTGAGCTTTACTTTCTTCATATGCAAAATGGGCACATCTCATGGGGCCTTTCACGAGGATGCAACGAAACGCCAAATATAAAACTGCCTCACAATAGTTGGCACTTAACAGGCGATGAATAAATGTTAGTGTTATACTTTCCATTCCAGCACACCATGACTATAAAAGTCATGGAAAAATACTTTGATGATAATGCATCTAGAAAGGCAGAAATCTAAGTTTATAATGATCAAGAGAAATAATCTGTCTTCAAGGAGAGGAACTACAACATTTAGAAAAAATGAAGGGAGAAAAATAAAGATTTTTGTTGGAAGATTAGCAGCCCCACTTAGAAAAAAATTTGATGTATATATCCTACTGTATTTCATTATAAGTATTACTTAACATTCAAAACGTGAAGGGTCAGTAGTAGCTATTATGAATAAAACACATGTACTTTGTGCTCTGTCCAGAGTTTCCTGTAAGAACAAAACACATGAGCACAGATTATTATTTATCTACTTTCTATACCTTATATTTACAAGTACAACTATAAACCTCAATTTATTTTATCAGAGATACTCAAGCAGTTTTAGGATTGGGAGCTAGAAGTCTTCCTATTCTTATATTTACTTTTCAAATATTTCATTCAAGTATTCTTTCAACCAATATATGTTTGGTGTCTACAATGTAGCAGGCACTGTAAGGAACAGAAAGATAACAGACAATGTCTTTGTCCTCAGAGGGCTTAGTATCTATCAGAGGAGAAGAAGGCCTGGCAACAACTCAGAAAGAACTTAGGACATAAAATAAAAGTTTGAATATACTGCTCAGGGGAAGAAGAGGACTTCTAGCTGGGAGAAGTGGAGGGAGTAGGAAATCAAGGCAGGCTACACTGCTTAGAAAAGGCAAGTCAAGAAGTACTTACTGGTGACTAATTAAGAGTCTAGCATAGAGTGTTACAGAGAATGCAGAAGTACCTTAACTGGTAATCCCTAGCCACGTGGGATGTGTTTGGCAGAATATGCAAGGTAGGCAGGCTATCTGTACTGCTTCTATAACTTTTGATATATTTATTTCAGATGCCAATTGTTTATTAATAGTAATTCTATAACTTTTTATATATTTATTTCAAATGCATATTGTGTATTAATAGTAATTCAGCTATTGATAGTAATCCGGTCTTTAAAAACAGTGAATCTATTGTGTATAGAGACAAAAGGCAGGTATCTCTCTTTATAGGAGTGGTTTGATAAATAGATAAGAAAAAAAAGAAAAAAAAAATCAGGTCATTTTGTAATAGTCTCTAGTCGTCTGTCAAATTGTAAGTGGACCATCCCATCTTTATGAACCTTGGCTGCCTGGCAATATTTTGAAAGCTAAAATTTTAAATTAGTTATTTGGTTGCTGCCTAAGCCCTTGTTTTCAAAGAATTAATGACACAGTTATGACTGTAGAGTCACATGAAATTTGCGTCTAGTGTTTAAGGTTGGGTCAAGATGTTATATCTAAATGTTGGGCTTCATATGAGTACTAAACTTCTATTAGAAAGGTTAAACATTTTATTTCACAATAGAGAGAAGCTATAAATCCTTAACAAGTTTATTTTTAAATAATCTTCAGAAATCGTTTTTGTTTATATCATAAGTGCATTAAATGTGAAGTAATTTATTTCTTTCCCTAGAATCAAGTTTCCAACTTTCCCACCTAAATTAACCTCATTCCCCAAGTTCCTTTTGTATCTGATTCACACCTTCTACTGTCTTACAAATAGATATCTCAGCGTTTTTTGCAAGTCATGTACTTTCAGTTCTGATTTAGGCACGTCTATATGGTGCATTCAAGTGACACCCAAGCCAGCCAAACACAACAGGCTCAAATTGTATCATAATTAAGCCTGAGGGTAGTGATCTGTTTTATTCAAAACAAAGAATTAATTGAAATGAGAAGCAGCTTGAAGACAGACTGAAAAGACAACAGAGGAAGGACAGAAGAAAAAATTATCATGGTTTTTAAGAACTTTCTCTTTTTCTTACAGAATACACAGTTGTTAATTAAATGTTCTCTTCACCCATTTTGGGGAGGGGGGTAAAATACTCTAAAAATTATTATATAACAAGATTACAAAAGGTTTAGAAAAGAGATAAAGAAAATCACCCATAACTCTACAACGCCAATACAGTAACTTTTATCATTTTGGAGTATTACTTTCTAGCCTTTATTTCATCTTCATATATGTTTTAATAGTGTACAGGTCATTTTGTATCATGCTCTTCACTTATGGTTATCATAAACACTTGTTCCTGTTGTCTTCATGACTATTTACTGGCATCCTAACAGGCTGTAACCTGTATTTCATGGGCCTTCCCCACCTCTCTGCAAAGTCTTCTTTAAAGTGTGCCTAGGAGTCATTGCAGGGAGGGGGTTCCTCACTTGTGCTGCTCTCCACGCAGCTGCCATATGTGTTTTTTAATTACTCTTCTCCGTTGCTGGAAACCACCATATTTTCAGGCAAGCTGAGTCTGAATACACTGATACTGCCATCAGTTCCCCTGGATACTGTTGACTTCCTAGATAGGACTTCTGCTTTATTTTATCCTGTCAAATCACCTCCCTTGACTTCACCCACTGATGCTGCATCCTAAAGGGTTCCTACTTGCAGAAAGGGAAAATTAGACTGGGGGCCAACAAAGGCCATCAGGGCTCCAGCAACAGGCACACACTTTTCCTAAACTACATTTAATTACATTTATTTTTAGCGATAAAAAAGATGTTGTATCTAAATGTTGGGCTTCATATGAATTTTTTTGAAAAATCTTTATTCCAGGTAACATTATTAACAAGTGGCAAAGCCACTTAGTATATTCTTAGCAAGTCACTTAACCTGTTTGATCTCGATTTTTCTCATCTATTGATTGGGATCATACTTTCTACTTTGCAGAGTGATTATCAAGGAGTAGAGGCATGCTTGTATAACTCCCAGTACCATATTGATATTGATAGTTAAATTTGTTATTATTTATTGTTCATATACTAGAAGTAAACTTAATTCACATGGTGTACCTCATCTTCAAAGTGGCAAACTGAAACTATAGACTAAGAATCAAATTTTTACCTCTATTTTGCAGTTTTGATTTAGCAATTTAAGAAAAATTCTTGAACTCAAAATTCATGTCATAAAAAAGACATTTATTGAATTAAATGAGAAAAATTTTTGACTTTCGTATACTTGAAAATAAATAGCTTTAAATTAGCTTTAACTTTTTTTTTTTTTAAAGTAAAGGGTCCATTTCAGCCACAAGATATTCATCACAGAACTCACTAAACTCTAGTATAAGCTATTTACTATAGATTGAATATTTATGTCTCCCTAAAATTCATATGTTAAAATCTAACCTCCAGTATGGTGGGACTTTTGGTGTGTGACTAGGTAACAAGAATGGAGTCCACCTGAATGGGATTAATGCCCTTATAAAAGAGACTCCAGAGCTTCCTCCTCCTTTCTGCGTTGTGAGGACAGAGTAAGACCATGGCTGCTATGAACCAGGAAGTTGGCTCTTACCAGACACAGAATTTGCCAGTGCCTTGATCTTGGACTTCTCAGCCACCAGAACTGTGAGAAATAAATTTATGTGGTTTATAAGCCTCCCAGTTTATGGCATTCTGTTGGAGCAGCATGAATAGACTAAGACTCTGTTATATACAGAGTTCAGACAATGGCAAAGTGACACAGCAGGAAAAGCCATGGTTTGGATTTAGAGAATAGAGACACACCCAGGTGAAGACTGGTGTTGGTTATTTAAGATGCTTAAGTCTGCTAGTGGATTTGAAACCAGGACGTCTGTCATTAAAGAAGAAAAACAGGCAGGAACTAGATGGGGTAAGTGGCAGATGGATTTTTCAAGCAGCTGGCAATCAGTGCAGGTCTAGACACGTAAGAAGAAGTCAAGGTCAGGAAAGTCTGATAGTAACACTTGGAACAACAGCTTTTATTTTCATAGTTTTTTAAAAAACATATTATGTGTATAATATTATATTTGTTATATTCATTTCAGGCATACAATATTCACAGAGTTTTTTTGTTGGTTGGTTTTTTTGTTTTGTTTCGGTTCCAAAGAAATTTCTATGTGACTGTGGGATGTCCTACTGAGGATATATAATGGCAACATAGTATAACGGCCTTACACACAAGACAGCTGGGCTCAAATTCCAGTTTTAATACCTATTAGCTGTGTGACTTCGGGCAATTATTTCATGTTTTGGAGTCTCCACTCATTCACTGTAAAATGAGGTGGCTGTGTTAGATCCATGGTTCTTAACCATTTGTGTGTGTGTGTGTGTGTGTGTGTGTGTGTGTGTGTGGTCACTTACCTCTTTTGAGCTGATGAAAAAATGATCGTTTTCTAAAAAAAAAAAATTCACATGAACATCCCCTCAATTTGGGGCACACACTTTGTTTACTGCATTTGAAATCGATTTCCTTTGCATAGAAAACAACTTACAAAAATTTTTCCTTCTCTCATTCTTGTTTATTCACATAGATGAAATAATTTGAAATAAATTCAAAGTGTGAAAATAAATAACAAAGTTAAAATTCTCAAAGCAAATTTAATGAGAAGGCTGCCATTGTTTGACTTGAGGAGAAGAAATTATGGAATAGTCTTTACATCATAATGTTTGTCATTTGTGCTATTCTATCAATGTTTACTTTTAATTTGGAAAGCAACAAGTGAAAGAAAGCCATGACTAACAAATTAGGGTGTGGCAGATGGATAGGCTTATGTCAAGACACTGGATTTCTCTAGGACTCTTTAAGCTGATACAGTTGCATCATTTCCCATGTCCTCAGGTCAATGAATTTGGTCATCTTTGCAAAGTTTGCATCACCAATGCTGTATACATCAGCAAAAAAATGGTTGAAATCTGTATTTTAATTTTAAAGTCAAATGAGTATAACTAACCTTTGGAGAAGTTCTGCAGTGTTTCCAGGTGTCTGTAAAATTTTGCCTTGTGAGAAATTGATAAGTTTCATCACTCTTGAATAGAGCCAGGAAAATCTCCTCCAGTATAGGAAGGGTTGTTCATATTTGTCTGTTTCCAATCTCTTTTCCCACAGTGACAACTTGGCCAAAAGGGCTCGTGGGTTTTCTGTGTATGTGTGTTTTGGTTAGCTTCCAAAATGGAGCCCTCAGGATCTTATGCTGGAAAAAAAAAAAAGCCTTACCTTATTCATGTGATCAAATAAATCAAAACCACAAATGACCTTTTGCCTATGGAATTATTTTAGGAGTGAATTCCAATGAATAATTTCATATTCTGCTTCCATTTCTTGACAAAAATTTCTTTAAAGCCCAATGAGTTAAAGCCCTGAGTCTGGGGAAATTGATGACTTTTGCAGTAATAGACAAAACTTCTTCAGGACTATTGGCAAGGGCTTTGATGCCCATGCAAGGTGATGTAGAAAGCCATGACTCATGGCTGTCTTTCTTCATCAAAGCAGAAAAACCAGATGTGTTGCCAAACACTGCATGTGCACTATAGTTCCAAAATTTTATTTTCAATAGGAGTTTTTACTTGAAGAAGTAACTCTTTACCATTTCAAGGAATTCAGGTCTTGGAGGTTCCCAAAAGGGGCTCATAAAACAAAATTCTTGAAAAATTTTTCACCATATATTTGACAGATAAGCATCAGAAAATGACTGGCACTTTTCTTTTGCTGAATAGAATGGCATAATTGCAAATTCCTCCATGTTCTGATTCAAAATAACAGACGAAATGTCACTAAATCCAGAGCAGAGTATGTCATTTGGCAAAAGCACTGGTTCCATATTGTTGCATTATTCTAAGCCATAATTTAACTTGACTATTTAAAAGCACAAGTCTTGCATGTGGCTCTTTGGCCTAACAATACAATTAGAAATCTCCAGACAGGAAATGTTGGGGCAAATGTAAAATTTGGGGAAATTCCAGCCTTTCCAAGTTGTCTTCTTCTCAAAACAAAACAAAACAAACACAAAACAACAACAAAACCACCTTGTTTACTCATGTATTTTAAGGACAGAGAGATATAAAAGTGTTTCTTCAGCTTTTTACCTGTTAGCTACCATGAGCCAGATTCATGGTGCACAGTAAGCAATCTGGCTTTCACAGCCTGTAACAGTGGAGCAGTGCATATCAAACTAAAGGATGCCATGCTTAGAAGCACTTTCTTTCTTTCAATTTCAGCTAGATCCAATATAAACAGATATCTGAAAACACAATGTCAAGAATAATTATCATTTTTAATGGTTGGGTAAGGAGGGCAAGATTAAGAGTTATTGCTTCTTTGTTTCCAATTTCCAAGTTTTCCATAAGCTGCTACATGATTTTTAGAATATGAATTACATATTAAAATGAAACAGAATATTGGAAAAAATAAGACTTGCAGAAGTCAAAGAGATTATATGCTATTTGGATATGAGAGCAGATACTTTTCAGAATAATAGTTGTATTGAATGTAATAAATTAAGCTAGCTGTCTTACATATATTATCTCAGTTGATATTCATAATAATCCTGTGAGACAGCTACTATTATTGCCCTCATTTTACAGATCAGGAATTTGAAACTCAGAAAACAAGCGACTTGTCCCATGTCACCCAGCTAGTGGCTGAGTGAATGTTCAAACCCAGGTTGCCTTAACTCCAAAACATGTGTGCTTAATTACGACACAAATGTGAAGGAATCAGTGATGCAGGTGAGAAAATCAGCAGAGTAAGCAGAATTCCTAGCCAAAGGGTAAATGTGAGAGTTTCATTGGGGTGGGGGTGGGGGGGTTAATTTAAAGAGAAATGAATAAAAGTATCTTTGGAGAAGGTACCATGTTACAAACAAATGCGGCTCCCTTTGCTCTAAATCTGTATTCCCTGTGGGAACAGAGTCCCAGAGAGCAGTTTCCAGGCTCTCAGCCCTATGTGGAAAGGTGCTGGCGTGGGTAATAAGTAGATAGCCATCAGCTGTGGTTAGTTGGCCATCAGCTGTAACCAGTTAGCCAATTAGCCACTGATATAACTTCCGCGTCTGCATTGGTTGTTCGGTTGGTTGGTTGGCAGGCAGAGAAGCAGACAGCAGGTTGCAGGTCATGTGGATCCAGCCTCCAGTGAGACTATAGTGTCTCCAGTGGGACTATAGTGTTATGACTCCCCTGTCTATGGCTCCGTGGGCATTCCTTTTTGGCCTAGCCATATCCTGCGTTCTTATGTGGGGAGCAGGAGCAGAGACCCCGCAGGCCGCCTCTCAGGACAGATGGCACAGCGAGCAGGGTCCCCCGCACAACACTCCCAAAGTGTCTTCTGATCAGTGACTTGGGCTCCACAGTGGGTGTTTATTAGGAATAGAGTACCAGTTCACAATCCAGGTTCTTAAATTTTTCATTACAAACTAGTGAATCTCTTTCATGTCAAACAAGCTCTTGGGGGTTTGAGCCGTATGAGACAATTTTTCTGAGACTTGATCACATCATCTCCTTCTCTGATTTCCTTCTTTTATTCACCCCTCTATTCTCCCAGCTTGGCACAGTGTCGGCAGTTAGTAAGTACCAAGTAACTATCAGTTGACTGATAAAATAATGAATGAGGTTTTGAAAGACTCACCAACTTGAGTTGGTAAACTCTAGTACTCACCAACTTGTTGAAAGCATGCTGCAGGAGAACTATTTAGACAAAACTGATCAGTTACCCCCTTCCCCGCATGCCATTAACAACATCAATTTTGACAATGGGCAGAACTGTCTTGCAATTCCTGCATGGCAAACCTTTGGACAAGCACATGCCTGAATTGTGCAGTCCTTAGTGGTGTGGATACATGCACATCTTTCCATCCCTTATGTCTCTTGGGCCATTTTGCAACCATTTTATGCCATCATTTCCTTATCTTTAGAAAGCTTATTTCTTCCATTGCCCTTGGCCACACTAGAATTTGTTCATTTGAATTCTGACCACTTTGATAATAGGCTGCAATTAATTTGTGCATTTTCTATTAATCCATTCCAAAAAGAAAGAGGGAACTAAATTTTCTTCTCAGTTGCAAACAATTATTTTCCCTTCTCCAATCCCCCAATAATATTACCAAGTAATCTTAGTAACAGATAAGCAAACATACTATTCTGTAGATGTGCAGATATTTTACCTTCCTGCTGAATTATTCTTTAGTAATCCAGTTTTTGCCATTTTTCAATTGTATGTTGGCTCAGCAAGGTGACTCTGCAGGTTTTCTTCTGGGGAAACACCTGTTCTTCCTGCAAATAAAAAGCTATTGCTCTCATTAAATTAGTTCGAATACCCTGGGAGGATTTCCTTCTGTGGCCTTGTTTGTTCCTGAAACAGGTTCTTCTACTGAGCTTTCTCACCTCTGCAGCTTTGGTGAAGGGAAATACATTTTGCTGGCAATTTTTTCAGTTCTCAATGTATTAATAGCCCTGTTTTCTTACTAGCGCTGGCATAAACTCTTGTCATGAGTGAAAAAACAGATAGCCTTGAATACCGGCCTAAAGATAGCATTTGCCTTGGGAACAAGTTCTAATAATTCTCTCTATAAATGATTTCTATAAAAATGCAAAAGCAATCTTGACTGACAGAGAATACAGTTATTTAAGTGTTAAACCATATAAAAATGTCCTGATGAGCTCAACTTGAGTGTCTGAACATGATCCAATTCCCTACTGGGAGCCAATTTTATATTAAAACATGGCAAATATTATCCAAGAATTTTACTGCAATAAAGCTGAGAACTCTCTGAATTTACTGTAGTATGCTGGGTCACATTTTAAACTTGATAGTTTGAAAGATTCTTTATTCAAACTCATGTTTTGATAAAAATTAAAAATAAAATATCTTATATCTTAAATTTTATTGTGCATTAACACTGCATTAAAAAAATACTACATCATTTAAGTCCTACTTGTCTATATCAAATATTTAAAAAGTTAGTATTTTCTTGGTAGATTTCATTCTGAACACCAAATATAATTGTGTGTGAGATAGGTCATCAAAATCTATTGTATTTTATTTTTTAATTCAATTCAAATAATTTTATGTAAATCTACATATGTACATATAAGCACAGGAATATATTTTTCTCCTTCTCTCTCACTGAAATTATTTTAAGAGACTTATAACACTCCACATGATAAAATATTAAAATATAGCATAGTGAGAAAGTCAGACTTGCCTGGGTTCAATCCAGTACTGCCGGACTCCAGTGCTTACTATCCATTTGACATTATTCTAAGCCTCAGTTTTTTTCATGTGTAAAACTCATGATTGTTGTAAATGTTAAATTAGATAATTCATGTAAAGCACTTGGTACAGTGCCTGGAAAACTGTGATATTAATCATTATCAAGAGAAAAGTCAGAATTTCGGGGGCAAAAAAATCACAAACATGACCATGCAGGTAAACATGTTGCTTTAATTGTTCAACTTAAATAATAGAATTGAGTTTTAGTTTTCTAACTCCCACAAGGTGAAATGAAATGCATTATATAAACCTGGAGTTCAAAAGGGAAGAAGCAAACTAATTTGCAAGTAAAATTTTTGCTAGCACTGAATTCTAAAAGGAACTCATATAGGGTACATTGAATAATATATTGAATAATGTTTTCTATAGCATTTTACAGCAAATACTGTACTGAATTTAATATGGCTCTTACAACAACCTTTAGTAAAAACCAAAAGTATTCAATTGCAATGTAGCTCAAAAGTTTCATAATGGACTAAGTAAATATGGCCCCAATCTGTAGTCTTATGGAATTCAAAACATACTTACTGAGCATCTAATTTGTATAAGGTACTGTCCCAGGCACTGTAGAGGAAAACATAGATAAATTTAACTCGATTCTTACCCTCAAGAATTTACTAATTATAAGGCATGGAAACAAGAATAAGAAAATAATAGCAAGGATTATGATCAAGGAAAACGAGTGTAAACCCCAAAGGAAGATGTAAAATGCTCTGGAGGTTCAAAAGAAGGACAGGTCTGTTCCTCAAACACATCAAACTCAGCTCAGCCTCATGGCTTTTGCACATGCTGTTCCCTGTGCCTGGAATGATCTCCCCACTCTACATATATAACTCCTCCTTTCCCTTCAAGTCTCAGCTTATGTTTTTACCTCCTTTTAGAGGCCTTCCCTCACTGGCCATCATAGAAGAGACTCCCCACTATAATTCTCTATTTCCTTTGTTTGTTGTTGCTTTTCTTCTTCATAGTATTCACTTATTTGTTAATTTACTTGATTTTTATCTGTCTCCCCATGTAAAAAATAAGCTCCACAGCAGCAGGACTATGTCTATCTGTCTTGTCTGCCATTTAATCCTTAATGCCTAGAACAATGCCTGGCACGTAGCAGGCTTTCAATATATATTTGTTGAATTAACCAATGAACAAACAAAAAGTCATGTTTAGTTGGTAGAATCAGGGTAGGTTTCATGAGAAGATGGAAGGAATACTTAAAAACTGGATAGGTTGTGGGTAAGGGTAGGAGGAAGAGAGATGTTCCAAACAGTAGGAACAGCATGAGCAAATGTTTGGAGCCCAAGAAATGCAAAGTATTTCACGAGAGCAACAAATACTGTATAACTTTGAACTTAAGATGCACACTTCATCCTCCTGCTTTCCCCTTGCATTTTAACGTTTCCAAATTGATATAATTGTATGTGTCTTATAATCACTATCTGAATGTATTATGATTATATCCTTTCTTTCTCTAAAATGTTATTTAATTGATGGTGTGTCTTATGATCATCAGTTGCATTTTAGAAATGGGAAAATAAAGTAATTCAGTTTTACTGGAACATAGAGTATGTGTAGGGGAGCTGAGAAAGTTCTGCTGCAGAAGTTCCACTGTGGGCATATAATAAGGCCAGTGTGGTGAATTTATAGTAGACTTAATTTATCGGCGATGGGAAGGAGTGCCTACTGAAATTGCAATGCTATGCTGTCTCCCAAAATATTTGAAAATCTTTCTATAAAGATATATATTTTTTCCTTGGCCTTTTACCTTTTAAGATTTGACCTCAAGACAAAAACTTCTGTGTACATGGTCCAGGAGAAGATAAATCCTCCCCCACTGGACTATGAGCTGTTTGAGGGCAAAGACTATATTTCTAGCAACTCCCATACTAGCTGGTATAGAATAGAGGCTCTATCAATATTTATGGAATGTTAAATTAATAAATGATTGCTGAAAGAATGACAAATGGCATTTTGCCATTGTTCACAAGAAAAAAATTTATTTAGTGGATAATGGCAATGAAGACAACGGAGTACGAATTTTTGAAGCCCAATGGAGTTAATGTAGGAAAAAGCTTTGGAGGAGGGAAGTGTTTAGCCACTGTTTGGAAGCAGGGGAGTGATACAGGTTGGCAGAGAGAAGGTATAAGGGAAACAGGACATTTAAGTCCTGTTTAGCTTTATGCAGAAAACGGTGAAATATGTGTGGGAGCCAGGGAACACACCAGGGAGAAGGAAATATACCAAATGAGGGCAGGGAGAGGAGGAACAGGTGAGCCATGGAGCCAGAGGGGGCCTGCGTCTGTCGTGACTCCCTTTTGCTGAAAGTCAGTTATGAGCTAGAATATATGCATGAGTGTTTAAATGTGGATATTGAAGTCATCCAGAATCTCTGTTTCACTTGTCATGGGCAGTCTCCACGACACTAAGCACAGGGTATATTTCAGTCTTCCCCATACCTGACCTTTCAGCAGCATCTGACTATTGACCTCTCTTTCCTTTTTAAAAAAAATTTAGTAAAATACACATAACAAAATTTACTATCTCAATCACCTTTAAGCATATAGCTCAATGGCATAAAACACATTTATATTATTGTGCTGCCATCACCACTATTCATCCACAGCACTCTTTTCTTACCAAAGAAACTATACCCATTAAACCATAACTCCCCAGCCCTTCCTCACCCCCGCCCCTAGCAACCACCATTCTACTTTCTGTTTCTGTGAGTTTGACTACTGCAGGTACTTCATAGAAGTGAAATCATTCAGTCTTTCACTGGGTTATTTCACTTAGCATAATGTCCTCAAGGTTCATTCATGCTGTAGTATGTGTTAGAATTCCTTCCATTTTAAGGTTGAGTAATTTCCATTGTATGTATATACACCACGTTTTGTTTATGACCCCTCTTTACTTTTTGAGGCCTTCTTCCCTTACCTTCCACAGCCATTTTTCCTGGTTTTACTCCTTCCTCCCTGACATCTATTTCTCTGCTTCCTTCCAGGCTTACTCTCTGCCACTCGGCTGTTTAATGTTGAAGTTCCCTAAAACTTGCTCCCAGGCCTCCCTCTCCTCTTACTCTCTACTCTTTCCTTAAACAAGCTAACCCAAGACCTTGGCTTCCCTTCCTGTTACTTTGCCAGTGTTACTATGTGTGCAGCTCTTGGGGCAGGGGTGCGCAGGAAGCAGTGAGGAAACGAAGGGGGACATCTGCCTCACTAATTAGATCAGTAGCATCAATGCTGATAATAAGCAAAGGGGCAGCAGATGTCTCAGCCAAATTGCTCTCACGTTTGAATCAGGAGTTTAAGTATGATTTGAAGAGAGTAGGGTCTAATAATGCTTGAAGAAGTTGACTCGTGCTATGATTTCATAGAAAAAAATGGATTAAGAATAAGCTGTTAGCTGTGTAAGATGTCAGATGGGTAGTACTAGACTGGGTGGGGTTATCACTTTGGAAGGGGTGTAAATGTCTAATCATTATGTTGTTTTGTACACCTGACACTAATAATAAAATTTAATTTAATTTAAAAAAGAATAATTCCCTTCTGACTTAAAAAAAAAAGAATAAGCTATTGGGAGATGGGCTGTGGTGGCAGTTCAGCCACAAGGTGATTGGTATCCAGGCTGTCTTGGTATCCAGGTTGCCCTGGATACCAAGGAATGGATTTCAAGGAAAAATATGTTTATTAGAAAGAATTGGTGGTTGAAATGAAAGAAATGATAAACAGCGAAGTTAATGCTTTCTCGAAGGTTTTTGCCTATTGAGGCAACATGCAATCTCCTTTCTAATTATGCCTGATGTCAAAAGAACAATCTCTAAAGATTAAACAAGAAGGCCCAATTAGACCATTGAGATATTTTCTTACCAATTCCTCCTATTCTTTTTTACTTATCCTCTAGGGTGGAAATCGATGCAAAATTCAGAAAAGGATGACGAAGACAGGCTGACAATAGTATTCTCAGTTGTCTGTGTTTTCCTCCAATGTATGTCTTGAATATTGATAGTTTTTGGTTAACATCCTCCCCTTTATTCTACTTTCCACACACTTCGAAAACAACCTTGTTATATCCCTTTATAATTATCATTGACAGACTTCCTGAGCTTAAAAAAATCCCAGAAAGGAAACGTGTTTTCTTTTGGATCGAGGCTTCAAAATACAAATGATCAGTGTTACAGTTATACAAAAGAAATCAATAAACATTGGTTTGAACATTGATAATGGTTGAATTATATGGATAAGACATAATCCTTGCCCTATAAACATCATCTAACAAATATAGACTAACCAATGTAATTAGGTTGTTATTCACTTTACCCCTTCTTCTGGTGACAGTACTCCAAGTTTGCTTTGGGACACTATTGGAGACAATCTAATGACACCATTAACCAAGGTACTTTTTCAGCCAAACCAAGAGGTAGGTGTGACCCAAGCTAGGCCAATCAGATGTTTGCTATCAGGAATTTGAATCTTGAGTGGTGGAATGAAAAAACTGAAAAAGATCACTTCCGCCTTGCTATCTGGATCCCCAAGGCTGCCCTGGTCCTTGTACTTTCTGAGCCTGGTAATCAAGTTGGGCTTTCCATTCTATGAGCTAAGGCACAAAATGGAAATTTCCTTTTTGGCATACCTTAGCTCATTTCCTTTACTTCCAATCAGCATTTTATCTTGAATGCTTACAAGTGCCAGGCACTATTGTAAAGGCATTGTGTGGGTGACAATCATTTGATCTTCACAACAACCTACAATTATTATTCTCCTTTGACAGATGAAGCTGAGCCTTAGAAAAATTAAAGTAACTTGTCAAAGTTTATACAGCTAGCAAGAAATGGAACTGAGATTGAAATGTAAGTAATATGACTCCTGGTCTTTGGCATCTAAACTCTGGGGAAGAATTGTTAAGGAAAACTCATTAAGTGGGCCTTTTGGTAATGAAGTGGTGCGAAGGGGACCCTGAACTAGATGGGAGAAGGTGAGACACAGGGAAACTAATTGTTCTCCATAGTAAAGCAATAGAATTTTGGGAGTTACTCTTTGACATTCAGCGAGAGTAGATTTAGCGAACTTGGGACTCACAGAAGGCTGCTACCAGTGTTAGGAGAGTGAATAATTTCAGTAGCAGCAGGCTGGAATCTTGAAAGAGAGAAGCCAATTGTCTATTAGGATATTTTGCATCACAAATAACAGAAACCTGAACTCAAAATGGATATAAGCAATACCACTATTATTCCAGAAGTCCAGACCTGGAATGTTCTAGACTAAATATTTTGGTGGGCCTACAATAAAGGCCAGGTTTTTTCTGTCTTTCCTTTTTTCACCCTTTGTTGTATTGTCTTTGTCCTCAAGGTAATCCCCTCATGGTTATGAGATGCTACAGCATATTATCAGCTTTGGACATGACAATGTTCAGAGGAAGAGATTACCTCTTTCTGTGTATATCTTTTGGGAGGTGGGAACTTTTCCTAAAAGAAGCCCAGATTTCCTTTCATGTCTTTTTTTTTTTTTTTAATTTCATTGGGGGAATATCGGGGGAGAGTGTGTTTCTCCAGGGCCCATCAGCTTCAAGTAGTTGTCCTTCAATCTAGTTGTGGAACGCGCAGCTCAGCTCCAAGTCCAGTCGCCATTTCCAATCTTAGTTGCAGGGGGCGCAGCCCACCATCCCATGCTGGAATTGAACCAGCAACCTTGTTGTTGAGAGCTCGTGCTCTAACCAACTGAGCCATCTGGCCACCTCTCCAGAAACTCAGCGGCAGCTGGTTGTCTTCAATCTAGTTGTGGAGGGTGCAGCTCACTGGCCCATGTGGGAATTGAACTGGCAGCCCTGTTGTTCAGAGCTTGCAATCTAACCAACTGAGCCATCCAGCCGCCCCCTTTCATGTCTTACTGGCCAAAATGTATCATGTGCCCAAGCCAATCACTGCCAACCATAATCACTAAGAAAAATCAGGATACAGCTCTCAGGGGTGGGCTCGAAGAGGGTGGAATCCTGAACAAAATCAAACTTCTATAAGGAAGAACGAATGACAAATGGAGTGAACATTGCTTAGGTGACCAATAAAATCTAATACATACAATCAGAGATTCTATGAGGGCCAATGAATTTTAGGAATAGTGGTGATTATGTCAGACTCAAGTGCCCAAAAGGCTTGATTTTGAATAATGGCTCCCTAACTTACCAGCTGCCTGATAGTGAATATAGGGATGCTGTGTATATTAAATGAAATAATGCTTGTAAAATGCTTGGCATAGTATCTGGCATATGTTAAGTGCTCAGTAATTGATAATTATTTTGATTAGCACATAGGACATTCAATGACTTTCTGTTGTAAGCTCAATTATTCTCGATTATGCCCAAATGTTTAGTAAAAGTCCATTACATGGAACAACCTTGTGTTCATGATGTTTTAAGGAATGGAGAAGAAGAGGTGTGTCTTTTCTTGGGGGCAAAGAGTCTTAAGAAAGGACTGCAAATGCGGAGTCAAGATGATGAGAGAGGATCAAAAATTGAGCTGGGAGTAGAGTAGAGATTCGAAGCAAAAGGTGAGAGACTCAATAAATTCAAGTGTTCTTATTAGAAGAGCAGAGTTATGTGCAGTAGGAATTTGATTCATTCTATTTAATATTAAAGGGAAGGTTGAGGTATTGGAAACATTTGTGTCACATGCACATTTAAAAAGAAGACTAACAGTGTAAGGCAAACGTGCATACTGAGGCGTGCAGATATTGATTGTTAAAAGCACTCAAAAAAAAAAAAAAAAGAGAAACCACAATGGATTACAGTGGTCAGAAAAGGCTTTATGTGACACATGAAATTTAGACTCAGCTTTGAAGAATGTTTAAGATTAAGTTGGATGATGGAAGAGTATTCTAGATATAAAGAATGATAAAAGCAAAGTCATGGAATTAAGAACATACAAAAGATACCAAAATACCAACTGGGGTTATTGCACTGGTCAAAATATGAAAAGATAACGCTATGAACCAGGAAGCTGGCTGCTAAGGAACTAAATAAAGCTACTGAGGAAATAAAGTTCTGTTTTTCAATTTTAAAAAATCTGACAGTGAAATTATAAAGGTGAAGCTAATTTAAAATGATTATTTAAGAAAATAATTTCAACAAATAGAAACTCAAATTTAAAATATCATAATTACTAAATTTGTTAATTTACTAGAATCTATAGCACAAATGACCATTTCCTAACGACCATTTTTGATGATGTTCATTATCACCATACAGTAGTGACTATACAAACAATAGTTTGAATAACATGAAAAAGGCTAAGGAAGGTGGACTTTTAAATGAGGCACCATCAAAGACTTCAAAGTGTGGAAGTTACATTATTGATGGTTAATCTGGTTACCATGTACAGGATGGGTTGGAAGGTAGAGAAACCAAAAATAGGAGACCAAACATAAAATGTATAAGATTCCAAGTATGAGGCAACAAGGATCTGGGCTAAGTTTGCTATCTGGAAATGGGCAAGAACCCATTCCATTCCCTGGCTGAGCAATATTCCATTATATATATATATATACATACATATATACACACACACACACACACACACACACACATATATATATACACACATACATATATATATATATATATATATATATATATATATATATATATATATATACATATATATATATATATATATATCACTGCCTCTTTATCCATTCTTCCATTGTTGGACACCCAGGTTGCCTCCATATCTTGGCCATTGTAAACAATGCTGGAATGAATATATCAACGCACACTTCCTCTTGCAGTAGCATTTTGGGTTTCTTTGGATAAATACCCTGAAGTGGGATTACTGGGTCTTTCATTGTCTGTTCGTATAACCTTTGTTTTAAAGTCTATTTTGTCTGGTTTAAGTATTGCTACCCCAGCTTTTTCCTGTCTGGGAAGCTCTTTATCTGTCCTTTGATTTTACATGATAGCCTTGCTAGGTAGAGTGCATGTGGGTATAGGTCCTTGCTTTTCATCACTTTGGATACTTCCTGCCAATCCCTTCTGACCTTCAAAGTTTCTGTTGAGAAATCAGCTGACAATCTTATGGGAGATCCCTCATAAGTTACTAGTTGCCTTTCTCTTGCTGCTTTAGGATTCTCTCTTTGTCTTTAACCTTTGTCATTTTAATTATAATGTATCTAGGTGTGGGACTGTTTGAGTGCATCCTGTATGAGACTCTCTGTGCTTCCTGGACTTGTATGTCTATTTCCTTCACCAGATTAGGAAAGTTTTCAGTCATTATTTCTTCAAATAGGTTCTCAATCTCTTGCTTTCTCTCTTCTCCTGGTACCCCTGTGATACGAATGTTAGTACCCTTGATGTTGTCTCAGAGGTCTCTTAAACTCTTCTCATATTTTTGGATTCTTTTTTGTTTTTGCTGTTCTGATTGGGTGTTTTCTGCTACCTTGTCTTCCAATTTGCTAATGTGATTCTCTACTTCATCTAGTCTGCTGGTGATTTTTTTCTAGTGCATTCTTCATTTCAGTTATTGTATTCTTCACTTCTGGCTGGTTCTCTTTTTTGGTTTCTATGTCCTTTTTTATGCTTGCTATCTCTTTGTTGAAGTTTTCACTAAGTTCCTTGAGCATCCTTATAACCATTGTTTTGAACTCTGTCTCTGTCTCTGGTAGGTTGTTTACCACCATTTTGTTTAGTTGTTTTTATGGATTTTCCTCCTGTTCTCTCATTTGGGACATATCTTTGTTTCCTCATTTTGTCTGCCTCTCTGTGTTTGTTCCTATGTATTAGGAAGATCTATGTCTCCCAGTCTTGGCTGGGTGACCTTATGTAGTAGGTGTCCTGTGGGGCCTAGTGGCATAGTCTCCCTGGTCACCTGCTCTAGGTGCTCCAGGAGTGTCCCTTGTGTAGTTTGTGTGTGCCTTCCTGTTATAGTTGAGTCTTGATTGCTATTGGCATGTCGGTGGGTGGGATTGACCCTTAGGCTGACTGACTGGGATTTGGTCATGTCCACAGCTTATGGTCTGCTATGAAGGGGGGCTTACCCCACTGAGTGGGATTCACCCCTGTGAGCTTTGGTGCCTATTGAGACAACCGTTTGTGTGTGCCATTTGCCAGGCTAATTGGGTGGTGTTCTGCTCTGATCTGAAGCCAACCTCCAAGTATGTTGGTTCTGGAGCATCTTGGGAGGGGTTCTAGTGCAGGCCCAGGTCACCCACTGCCTGTGACAGTTCTGGGACTACCTGGTAGGAACTACAAAGCAATCTGCAGTTGTTTGCTTCCTGTGCTAAACCTGGAGGTGTGTGAGAGAAGCCATGCTATGAACCAAGGATGTCTGCCCCTCATACCAGAAGCTCAGAGTAGCTCCACAGAAATCCAGGACACCCCGAGACCTGCTGCCACCTGCCAGCTCCCTTAAGGTTCAGCCACTGATAGAGCCTCCTGAACTATGCAAGTTTGGTGAGGCAGGCTCTCGGGAAGTCACTAGAATGGGAGTGTTGTGGTCACCAGGTTAATGTAAATTCTGGTTTGGTGCCAGTGCTGAGCCTGGAGCTACTCAGCAAAAGTCTTAGAGCATACCCGGGCCAGTTGCCACCCCCTGCCAGACTCTGATAGTTTTCAAAGAAAGAGTGCAATGTGGGAGGGGCTGGATGCTCTCAGAGAAAGTAGGGGGAGTTTTGTGGGGCAGGGTCCAAATGAGTCAGCAGAGTGGATCAGCAGAGCACACTAGGCCAACCAGATTCAGATTTGGCTGTGGTGGGGGCAGGCTCAACATAGGAAAGATGGTATCTGCCTGCTAGCTACCTGGGAAGAGGACCTCACACGGGGAAAATGCCCACTGTCCTCCTCCACCCCAAGCCACACACCTCAGTCTGCACCCCTGTATGCATCCAGACGCCTCCTGAGTCACTGTCCCTCCGCTGGAGCCCAAAGTGAGTGCCTGCGAGTGAGTGAGTCTGTGTGTGGGCCATTTAAGAGGACATCAGGATTACCAGCCCTCTGGAAGGCTGGATGGTCAGCATCCCCACTGTTTTTTTAAAGTCAGATTTTGTGGGGGCTCCTCTTCCCAGCACCAGTATTCTAGGCTGGGGAGTCTGGTGGGGAGGGCTGGGCTCCCTCACTCCTCCGGGGAGAACCTCTGCAGCTAAGATATCCCTCCCAATTCTCAACTGCCACATGGAGGTTTGGGGTCCATTCTGCATCTCTGCCCCTCCTACCAGTTTCAACATGGCTTCTTTATATTTTCAGTCATAGGACGTCTATTCATCTAGACTTCAGATGGTTCTCCAGGTTGACTGTTCTATAATTTAGTTGTAATTTTAACGTGTTCACGGAAGGATGCAGGGACAGTGTTTATCTACTCCGCCATCTTGGATCTTTCTCCCTACGTTAATTACTTATACTGTCAGTCCCACTCCTGTTTCACCAGAAGCATATTGCAGGAGGTCTCCTGGAACTCCCCAGACACACTCCTAGTCCTGATCATTTTCCTAATCTTCCCATACTGCTTTCTGATGTGCTTTGTGGCCCCCTTTTCCCACTTACCGCTCCTTACCCTTTGGACTTCACCCCAACACTACTTTCCTGGTTACTAATTTGGTTTCTACCACTTATTATGTTTTCATCTACGGGAAACAGACAGCCCAAGACCGTAAGGACATTTTTTGCTTACTTAACAAGAAGCCTGTCTCAAGGCTGGTTTGGTGATTCAACAGTGCTATCTATCAAGAAGGCAGGTTCTGTCCTGCCTTCTCAGTTAGTCAGCAGTCCCACCCCCTGTGATTGTCAGATGACTGCAACCCCTCTAGGAAACATCCCTTATACAAAGGCATTTGCTAGATGCAAGCGAAGGGAGGCAAGGGGTTGTCTCCTGTTTCCTTTATTTTATCAGGTACTAAAATCTTTCCTGCAGGCCCTCAACCACCTTCTCTTTACATTGTGCTGTTCAAGTCAAGCTCACATGTCCACTCCTAGACCAATCACTAGCAATGAAGAATAGGTTCACCATGAGTGGCTTAGACCAGTCATTACTCATCCTGTGTTCTGGGCATTTTTTTCCGGAACAAAGTTGAGGCTTGTTAGCAGGCAAGGAGGGAAATGGCATTTGGGCAGGCAACTCCAGGTGTCATGTCCACGATGGACTAAGAGTACAGAACCTCAGCCTTCCTATCCCAGCGTGCCCAATGTAATCACATCTCAACTAGCTCTTGGAGCCCCAACCTCAGTGTATCCATTCTCTACATTCACTACTACTCCACTGGGAAGTTCTCCGCTTGATTTGTCCTGAATCTTTAAGTAAGCAAGATGTAGACAGTAGTCATTGCAAAGGAAGAATTGACTGGACATGGCCATTACCTAGATTCTCAGGGTGAGGAAGAATGATGCTCTAGGATACTAGTGAGCTCATTTGAACCTCTGTTACTACTTTTACCTTATATGTATGGATTTGGGAACTGCGTTCTTTTGTTTTAATTCCTGGAGTCTGCAAATTGTTGGGTTTTAAAGAGGTGGATAATATAAACATTAAGGATTAGAGGAGAACAGGTTGAGGACGAGCTGAAAGAATAGCGGGTGCCAATGTGTCTGTAGATGACAGAGCTTTTGTAAGCTTCTCTCTTATTATCATTTCTTTTCTGTGGTTCATTTCACATTAAAATTTTGCTCAGCGTTTTGGCATGGATAAGCCTTGGCAATGTCTCTTTGAAAAAATAATTATCATGTATTTTTTTCTTGTTAAAGCCAAGCAGATTTTTTAAATGGTTACAGCTCTTGAGTATTCATTAGAAAAATCTATTGGATATTTAGGAAGTGGGTATCATTAGAGTTCTGTAATGTAGCTAATTTCACTCCACTGACCTCTCTTTGCATCTACCTTTTATTGTTCTTTATTCTAGCAGTTCTAATCATCATAGATATAAAAGGGATATACATTTCCTTATTTCATTTAGAAGTTTTGTGTTAGTCCATCCCTGGTGCTATACTGCTCTGTCCCCTCCTATTAACCTACATGTCCTGGCATTGATTTTTGGATTTGAGAGGAAGAAGAGACCTCGTGACTAGTAGGAGCCAATTCTTTCTGACCTGGTGAACCTCTCCCTCAATTTTCTCTAAAATAGGTGTTTATACATTGTCATAAGCCATGTTTATGCTAAGGCTTTTCATTTATGCCAAATTAAATTTATAAGAAAATTTGAATTCGATTGAAAAGAACCGTAAGGAAATAAAGCTTTTAATTAAACGGTGACTTCGTCTCTCATTCCGCCCGTCTTTCGCACCCGCTCACCAATGTACACACACACACACACACACACACACACCCTGGATCCGTCATCATTCACAGAAAAGAGATCTCAGACCTCCATACCTCTGCTCATTATTTTCCCTTTGCATAGAAGGGCCATGCCTCTCTGCCTGGTTGTTCTACCTTATCCTTCAAGGCCCTGTTAAAAAATCATCTTAGGGGCCGGCCCGGTGGCTCAGGCAGTTAGAGCTCCATGCTTCTAACTCCGAAGGCTGCCAGTTCGATTCCCACATGGGCCAGTGGGCTCTCAACCACAAGGTTGCCAGTTCGATTCCTCGAGTCCCGCAAGGGATGGTGGGCTGCGCCCCCTGCAACTAGCAACTAGCAATGGCAACTAGACCTAGAGCTGAGCTGCGCCCTCCACAATTAAGACTGAAAGGACAACTTGAAGCTGAACTGCACCCTCCACAACTAAGATTGAAAAGACAACAACTTGACTTGGAAAAAAAAAGTCCTGGAAGTACACACTGTTCCCCAATAAAGTCCTGTTCCTCTTCCCCAATAAAATCTTAAAAAAAAAAAAAAAAAATTATCTCAGTGTGAGACCTCTCCAGACCTCACTTCCATCCTATTCTCTACCTATTCCCATAATAGTTTGTACATAGCTTTACTCTAATGCTTATAATGTCTCAGTCCCTGCCTGTCCCAGCCCTGTCCACTACTGAGCAGAGTCAGGCTTCACCCTTGGAGAGTTCTTCTTAGAACCAGGGCGCTTCATCCCTGTCTTAGCCCTGATACTGCTTAGAGATGCCAGCCCACCCAGCAATCAGATTGAGAATTTGGGTACCGACATCAGCCAAGTATGTTCTGCCTCTTTGGGAATTAAAATTAGGACAGCTGGATGTTCTTTAGCCTGATTTATTCCCTTCTCCCTGCCATCTTAATTTATTGCTAGACTGTGAACGCACTGAGTGTGGAGACCAGACTTTGCAACTTGATGATGACATAAACTGCAGGATCTCAAGCAGTGAGTGAGAATTATGTTCAAGTTCTCAATTTAATTTGCTTTGAGTCATGGTGCATGGGGTTTTAAAAATAGAGGCTCCGAAGTTTGTTCCCTTAATGAAGGTTGCTTCAAAAACAAGCAGTTCACAGAAAAGGAAAAACAAACGGCTCCCAAACATCTGAAATTATATTTAACCTCATTTATAATAAGAGGAGTACAATTTAAATATATGCTGAGATACCATTTTTCACTAACCAAAAACAAAGGGCAAAAACTTTGTTAACATACTACGTTGTTGAGGGTATATAATACAAGATGCTCTTACACAGATACACACACTCTTTGACCTACAAGTACCATTTCTAGAAATTTAGCCTATAGATATGCAGGTATGTGTGCAAAATAAATAGCATATAATGTTATTTATTTCTGTAATATTTGTAATAGAATCAGTGAAAGAGCATAAAGTTTCATCAATAGTAGAGTAAGTAAATCATGTTACATCCACATGTTGGAATACTTGGAAGCCAAAGATGTTGTGGAAGTTTTTAAGGCACGGATTGAAACAATTTCCAAGATATATTATTGGGAGGGGAATAGGGTGCAGAAGACATGAAATACCAGGGACACTGTGTCGGGGAGAGAGGTTTTCACTGTTTACCCTTCTGTGCCTTTACTTTTTTGAATTAGGTAAATGCATTACCTATTAAAGAAAACAAACGTAAAAAGAGCATTTGTAACTACAGAGTACTATGTCTTTTCCTAAACACTAAGCACAGGGTTTGGTGTTTGACAGATGTTCAGATGCCCTAGAAAACAGAGCCTGAAGTAAGAGCTTACATATCCATCCTATTAGAGAGGGGAAAAAATCCCAGGGAAATGAGAGTGAAGAGAAAAAGGGGATGAGTAAGGGAAGGTAGGAGAGTGAATACAAGGTGGTGTGTTCTAGAGCTGGCCACAGCTTCACAAAAACAAACAGCTGATTGTTTGGTGTCCAGAGAGGCCATGGAAAACCAGAACAGTCCATGGATGGGATGAGGTACTATGTATTTGTTGGGTTCTCCCTGTCTGCTGTCTCTCTGTGGTTAAAGTCTATCCTATGGGGCGTCAACTCCTTTTACCTTTCTGTGATTTCCAGCGAGTCCAGGCAGCCTGTGCTGAAGGCGGAGCCTCCAGGATCCAACCCGGCCAACGTGCACATATAGCAGTGCCTCCTTGTCAGGTGACACTATACACGGGGAGGGACTCCTCTTTCTGTCGCAGTCATGGTGGAAGCATGTCAAGCGGCCAAGGTTTGGGAATGGGGACCAGATATTATTGAGTGAACTGGTGAGGTACATATAAATGGGTTCAATACAGAGGTGTTTGGTTTTTTTTTTTTTTTTAATAGACTTTATTTTTTAGAGTTCTGTGTTCACAGCAAAACTGAGCAGAAGGTACAGAGATTTTCCATGTACTCCTTGCCCCCACTGACTCACAGCCTGCTCCACCATCAACATCCCGCACCGATGATGTACTTGTGTTAATCTATGAACCTACAGCACTATTACCTGCACTCAGAAAAGCTTTTTATTTGCTTTTGTTTGTTCAGTAGGTAGGCTGATTGGTTAAAATAGTCAAGGTATTTCCTCTTAACTGTAAATTTGAGAATCTGTAAGAAGCTAAACTATTTAAATCCCCAAATCTGTGATTATTGTAGTGCTAGATTATTCCACTTCCTGTAAAGTTATACACAATTGGGTGTGTTTCTGTTTAGTACTGTGTACTTTCAATGAATTAATCTAAAATATGTATTGAAAAAATGAAGACACGATTCTGGGTGGGGGACAGGCAGGTAAAGAAGTAAAATGTATCACCTTTCTCCCAAAATTATTACAAAAACATACAGACTTTAAACAGGAATGAAAGAATTAAGAAAAAGTACTGTACAACAAAACAGCACAAAATGTGCTCCATCAGAGAAGTGATTAATAGGGACAAGTAGATACAACACATATAAGATTTGCACAATTTCTTTGTACCTGGAATAATACTTAACAGAGACTTGATGGAGAAATAGCAACTTGAACTGGACTTAAATTATGGACAAGACTTGGAGAGGAGAATAGAAATGATGAGGTCATTTTGGATGACAGCCTGACCGAAGCCCAAATTCTGAAGCATGAGACACCATGTGTAGGCTGTTTTGTTTTGTTTTTTAAAATGATAGTGGGGTGGTTTGAGACAAGTTCTGGAAAGGTAGGTAGAGACTATGTTGTATAAGGATTTCAAATTATTTACAAATAAACGAGAATTTTATTCTGTAATCACGGGGAAATCATTGGCATGTTTGAGTAGAGCAGTCACATGAGGTATTGGGAAACAGGTTCTGGTAAAATAGCTCCAACACACCCCTATCCTTGACTAAATCAGAAGACATTCCCTACACCCTGCCATGGTAATGTCTGTGGTGAGCTGACTGTATTCTGAAGGAGTTCATTTCCCTAGATACAGATCTTGTATAGTTTTGAAGCTTGGTAGATCATCAGGGAGTTGTTTGTAAAGGAAGTATTTTAATTATTGGCTCTGTCTATCTTACACAGCATAAACATTTTAAAGGTCTGGGTAGTTAAGGGGTAGTCTTTAAAGTCTTAATCTAGATTAGGTCAGTAGAAAACGGTGAATCACTAGCTACTGAATGGAAGGTGGCCGTGTTTATCAGCAGCATCTAGGATTCTAAGGCCAGAGCCTACAACATCACATCCTCTCCTTTCTGCTATCAGTTGGATGCAACAGGAAACTGACGAAGGTGCTAGGCGGTTTCCTTTCTGTTCCAACCTGACTAGTTTCCTCTGCAGCTTGCTCCCAGCTTATTGTAAAGGAAAATCATGAAATACCAGTCAATTTCCTCCAGTTGGAGCAAGCAGAGCACAAGGAAGGAAAAACAAATTTCTAAGATTAGTCAATTTCCCTTTGCAGTTATAAAGTTGATTCAATTGCCTAGAGCTGACCCTTCTCTGTAGACATGTCTCTTTTACAGCTCAGCTTTACATCACAGGCAAGATAAGGACTGAGGCAAAGTGAGCAACACATATTGTGTAATTTGTATAGGAAATCTTGGGCTCATTCATGGGAAAGCTGCCCATATAGAATAGCTTATTTGATAAGCTTTTCATTCTTCTTTGAGTTCTGTGAAACTCATTAGTTCAAGGGGGTTAAACAAAATAGAGATAATTCGAATGGCTCTACCCAGCAGCCAAGTTTTTTTGCTCTTTTCTCAGTATGATTAAAAAGGAGCTGTTTCCATGGAGAACATTTATGCAAAATTAACAAAGGAATGGAATTAATTTAGTAAAAGAGACAGGGTTGGACCATTCCAAAGATCAAGAAGTTACGTCTGGTGTCCTAGGAGGTAACGTGCATTTTGCTGGGTATGAGCAGGAGACACTACGGCCTGCTGAAAAACTGTAACTAAGAGTCTGGCATCCAAAGGACGCAACTGGCTTACTTTGTAGAAGTAATTCAACTTGAAAATGGGAATTGCCGTATAAAATATCTTCTCAGCAAAATTAACAATGTGGAGGAACAATGCTGTTTTGGAGGTCACATTGAATGAAAGTATATTAATTTAGCAGGTGGACAATTCCTCCTCGCCAGATTCTCTTTCCTGTTATTTTAACTTACCTGCTTTTAATTTCCCTTTGAAAATCTCCCCCATTTTGTATTCATAGTTATCATAAGAGTAATATTCCCATAACTTTTCCTTTTATGCATTTTCATGATTTTTAATATGTATACAGTAGAAATTCCTCTAGCTAAGTCATAAATTGTGATTGTTGAAATTGATCATGTAATAGAAACAGGAAAACAAATGTACGGAGCTTTGAAATAAGAACATCTGATAAACAGACTAAGAATAGATAAGGTAAGAATTCAAAGTTTAACTTTAATAGCATTTGGAGCAGTCACTGTAAAGGCATCTGACAAGTAACAGATTTGCGGGGGCTACAGCATGCTACTCCTTTTTTCCTAGGGACTAATTATCTATTACTTTACAGACTTGCTAAAATACTGTGAAGCTCTGAAAAACAAGTTGGTTGATCAAACATCAATACTATTATTAAACTAACAAACAAATGAATGAACTTGCACACAAGTAAGGGGCCTAAGAATTTTTTCAGGGGATCTGTAGACTTTTTCTTAACACTTACAAGAACAATGTACCTTTTATTTTTAAAGACAAATCATATCTGTGAGGAGGGGGATATACCCAGAAGTTTTTGCTTAATTAGCCTGAATCAGTAAAACGGTTTCCATTATCATCATTCAGAAACTTGTTTCTAGATGAACTTGCCTAGCTAAAATTTAGGAAAAAAATAAGGCATGTGATTAATTTAATGGAGGCAAATTTTCAGCCTACCTTAAATTTAGTCAATTGAAACTACTTTACATTTCAGAGTAACCTATGAATATTTTAAGATATACCTGGAGTGCCAAAAAAATGTATACAAGTGGACACTTTGGTCAACGTCGCTCAAGCAATAGTTCGCTGTAATCAGAAGTGTCTGGACGCTGATGGTAACCATTTTGAGCACCTCTTGTAATTGCAGAAGTCAAATAAGACTTGTATTCATCTATTGTTATCGGTATATATTGAGTATTACAATTTTAATGCAGTTTTCCTTTATGAAAATGTGTATACAGTTTTTTGGTACCCTCTGTATACTTCAGTAGGCCTATGAGAATTGTGGAAATGCCTTAGGTCTGTTTTGCCCCACTCTCTCTGCCCTGTTCACCTTCCTCAGGTGTTGATGTCAAGGGCGCTCATTAATAAACATCCTGCATGCTATAAACTCTGTCTCAGAGCCTGCTTCTCAATGAACTCAGTCTTTGACTGTTTAAAAGCAGCATTGACCAACTGGAATGTGAGTCAGAGAAAGGGTGAAAGGGATAGAGAATCATGTCATATGAGAAGTACCTGAAAGGGGAGACAAAAAATAGGGAAGAAAAGTTTATGTAACACAGGGATTGAGTGAATAGACTCCAGTCCTAGCTGGAATATATACTAACTGTGAGAGCAGGGCAAGTTTCTTAACCCCTGTGTGCCTCGGTTTTCTATGGGGCCAATGATAATAATATTTAGGGTTGTTGTGAAAGTTATATGAATTAATATAAGTAAAGCACTTCGATTAGTGCCTAGAATATAGTTAGCACTATACATAAGTGTTTGCTATTATTACTACTTGCATCGTCAGACATGTGAAGGTTTATCATGTAGAGGAGGGATTTGACCTGCTTGGCTCCAGAGGTCATTACTAGGACCACGGCAAACTTGGCTTTGGCTCAAAGATGAGATCCGTCCAGGTTGACATTGGACTCCTTGTCACTAGAGCTTGGGACTCCTCTTGATGGGGATGTTGGAGGGTGGAAATAGACTGGGCTGGAAACTCAATAAAATGAATCCTCTGGCTCTATTACAGCAGTGTCTCCTCCCATTATTGAAGCTGACTCTTCTTCCTCGGGCCAGCTGTGGGGCCTGAAGGAAGGAGAAAGCAGAAATCAGAGCTCTAGCATGATTTCAATAGCTTTCTTCCCAAACAGAGGTAGAATGTCCCTGGCACCTACCCAGCCATTTCCTTACATCTCCTGTCTTATTTCTTCCTCTCATCCAAAACCGGATAAAGACAGTTGGTGGCTGTGTCAGCTCATGCTGGTTAAAATTATGCCTTGGGTCAAATATTTATTTCTTTATCTCCTCATTATATCGGTCTTTTTGGCATTTTTCTCCCTAATTTTTGACAGAGAAATGAGCTTGGAATTTAAAAATTTATGATTTAGTCTTAGCACAGTTAAAATCTACCTATATGACTATGAACAAGTGGAGGTCTCTCTCTGGGCTAACCTTCCTCTTTTGTAAACGGTGTATTTTGGTGGATGCAATAAAGGAGATTGTGATAGGTAATCTTCAAGGTTTCCTAAAACTCAAACATTCCATTTCAGAGTGAGATACCACATCCACAGGGCATCCAGATTCTTTATGGCATCATTTAACTGTCCAGGCCCCTCTGTTATGACTTTTCCTCCTTAAAAGACTTTTACAGCATCCATTAAAGTGCATGACAGATATCTCGTTCCTTTGGATATTAGTTTTATTAATTGTTATTAAATTATAGTTTAATTTGTTAAATTAACCTATGGGTTAGTTAATGAGAATGTCTCCTCAGAGTTTACTGATTGATATTCTGGGGGACATTATTTAACCCCAGAAGTGACATAAATTGTAGCAACATTGCAGAAATGTGGAGATGTTTGGGGACAGGTAAACCCTTCAATGGCCTCTGCACAATGTAATCACCATTTTAATTGCACAATGTAATCAACTATTTATTTTACTTGTACATGTGATGAACCATGAAAAGACATACTATTAGTGGTGATAAATGGTCTAGTACAATGTTCAAGAATATAGACTTTGGCTTCAGACAGCTCTTTAAATAGAATCCAGGTTTAACCTCTTTGTACTTATGTGACCACAAGATATTGCTAATTCTCAGTTTCTAAATTTATAATATAGAGCTGTGGTGAAAACAAATATATATAAGTACTCAACAAATGGTGGTTATTATTTTCATCATTATTAGAAACTTGAAAATGGCTAACTGGTTGATTTTTCAAGCTCAGATTTCCTCCACATATAAAGAATAACTCAGCCAGCTCTTGTTTCACTCACATTAATTTACAGAGTGAATATTCCTATATACTGAGGGATTGGTAGATGTGAATAAATTGTGGTTAGTCCACAATCGCCAATTAGCCAAGGCCACTTCTGCCACTACAGGTCTATTAAAGCTTGGCAGGATATTCTCTTTCACTTGGTTTTCACAAAGTCATGTCCCATAAACAACATGTCTCACCTCTCATTATTCAGGAGTGACTCAGATACGGAAGAGCAGGGCTTTATTTCAGTGGCAGTGGTTTATAAGGGAAGGGTGGATAGATCAGCTTTGAAAGCTCTTGACAGGACAAATCAAGAGGCTCTTAGTTGTTTTGGCTTTGACCATCATGGCTGATAAGATAATCAATAATGTAGTTTGTTAACCAACGTAGAATCAGAAAAGTATCTGCTTTAAGGATACCACTATTTTGAAGTTGTTGTGAATCATTTTCATATGTTTTGTATTTTTAATGTAAGCATGTAAAAACCCATAGGCAATATATATATTTTACATCTATAACTTTAAAAAAATAATATTATTTAGTACATATTCTGCAATATTATGTTTTGAGATTTATCCATGTTGATAGATTTCTCTTGTGTGTTTGCCTATTTATTGCTGCACTGGAGTCCATTTAATGAATACACTGTTTCGATTGTTAGGATTAAGCTTGGCTAAAGATAACCAACAACAACAAAATAACAGGGTCTTAAAAAAGATAAGCAAATTTTCTCTCTCTTGAGTATGTAAGTCCATAGGTAGTTTTCCAGGCATGGTATGGAATGCCACTTGTTCAGGGACACAGGCTCTCACTGTCTTGTTATTTCTTTATGCATAGACCTTTATATACAGGTCACCTCAGAGTTCAAAATGGCTGCTTTGCCTCTAGTGGACACATATGCATTCCTACAGTAGAAGGAAGAAAGAGAAGATGTTTCATTTCCCAATTTTGCTTATACTCCATTGGCTAAAACTTAATCACACTGTCACAGCTATAAAGGAGATCAGAAAAAGAAATGTTTATTCTGAGTGGCCACATGCCTAAAATTTGGTTGTTCAATTACTGATGAGGAAGGGGAAGGTTAATTTTGGGGACCACATACACGTACACTCTACCACAGTGAACATTTAGGAGATTTCCAGTTTTTTGCTACTACAAACAATGATGCAACATTCATACGAGGATATATGTCTTCTTGTGCTAATATGAGAGAGTTTCTCTAGGGGAAATGTGATGTTGGTAATTCATGTTTTCTACTTTACCATTGCTCTCCAAAATGATGATGCCATTTTTACTCCAGCTGTAAGAAAGTTTCTGTTTTCCCATATACTCATAATATCTGGTATTAGATTTTTTAAAAATTTTTTTATAATCTGATGGGATCAAGGAGTGGTGACCTTTGCAAAGACAGTTTTGGTAGAGTGGTAGGAAATCAGAATGCCTGGATTGAGACAGAGTGGGAGATGGTAAAATCCAGCTGGTGGGTGTAAACTACTCTTTCACTAAGCTCAGTTATAGAAGGAAGTGAGGTAAAGCCTTAGAATTGGTGGAACATATGGGTTACAATTGGAGCGTCTGGAGCTGTTGTAAATAAAGCAGTAGAGAATGTACCAGAGGAAGAGGGAATAGCAATTGGAGTGAATTTCCATGAGTTTTAAAGTTTCAGAGCTGGGACATTTCCAAGTGATGATTGAAATGGGCAAGGTGTGAGAGTTGATAGCTGCTTGGATATTCCAGAACCCAAGATGCTTTGAAGCTTCAAGGAAGCAAAATAAATTATTCATTCAACAAATATTTTTAAGTACCTCCTAGGTGCTAGGCATTGTTCTAGAAACTGGAGTTGCATGTTGAGTAAAATAGATAGCCAAAATCTTCTCTAAATGGGCTGACAGAGAAATATGTAAACATGATGAGATAATTTGTGATAGCAAAAAGAGATATTAAAAAAATAAAACAGGAAACAATGCTGTTTTAACTAGGATTAACAGGAGTGCAGGTGGGATGTTACTCTGGTGTTTCAGAAGAGGAGGAATTAGAGATTTCAGTGTCAAGAGGCAAATAAATGGCTGGTTAGGTGATTGGGGGTGGGGTGGACTGAGGGGTTTGGCTGATTCTGAGAATGTGTATCTGCTGAGGGAATTATGGGTAACCTCGATGTCTAGGAAGCTGTGGATAGTGTTAGCAGATTTTCTGGCTCTGTTGCTTTCTTTGCTGGAAACAGTCAAGGAGAGAAACAGAGATATTATGGACAAGAATTAATTGCTTCTTACCTTGAATTTATGGCTTATGAACAACAGACATTTTAGAACTTAGTTCTTAATATGCTTCTAAACAGATATTGCATACCAGTAGCTATTTCTTCCCTATAACAAATATTAAAAACTTATCTTATTTTTACCTTTTGTCCCTTTTTCCTTCTACAAAATCTCCTTATGGTCTCGGACAAGAAAGCCATTTTTATTTTTTAGAATGTGAAATATTCATCTCTTGATAAATTATTAAATATCTCTTACTTCTCCCTCCTTTCCTTTACCTCAAGCCCCATCCTGCCCCCCAACCCCGCCCTTTTTAACATTTCCAATGTTGCAATTTCTAGAACATTATCTGTGGACCAGGAAGCCAATTGCTATCAAGAAAAAGAAAAATAAAAAGAAAAGGAAAAGGAAAAGAAAACTTTCACTTTGCAAAGATCATTAGCCTTAAAGTAGAGTAATATTTCTTTATTTTAGCCATAATTCACAGGGGTGATGTGAATTATGCCATGAACTGGCATAAAAGCTTGTTGCTCTTGGCAAGTGAGTCAGTTCAGATGAAAATGTTAACATATTTGAACCAATATGAGTCAATGCTATTCTGGGAGTAAAAAGTAGCATGGTTTACTGTACCAGCATGAATATCACAGAAAAGTCAGAAAAATGTTGTAAGGAACCATGACAGATATGGCGATCAAATTTTAAAGGTAAAGGTTTCTGTTAAAATTGAGATAGTAATTTTCACAAAAGCATGGGTCCAGAACAGTTAGATCAAACCTGCACAAAGTAACCATTTCTAGACATACAATAATGTAATTTTAATGATTTTCTCTTTCTGTTCCCAAAGCAACCAAATAGAGAAGCAGTAAGACAGAATGAAAAGAACTCTGAGGTAATGCTGGCCTTATCCCTAATTATACTAATTAGCTGTGAGATGACTGGTAAATCACTTGATCTCTTCGGAATTCATTTTCTTATTTGCAAAATAATGGGATTGGGCTTAGTTGTTACTGTCCCTTTCTCATTTAAAATAATATGATTTGGGGTTATATACTGCAAAGGGCTGCCCTATTATGACCCCCCGGTGGCCCATAAAGTACCTCCAGTGGAGTTCCAGGGGCTGTGGGGAAATTTCCATGGCACTATTTCCTGTTTTTATACCAGATCTTCATTCAACTTTATAGATTGGTAAGGCAGTAGGAAGCAGTGTATGAATGTTTATGCATATTAGTAAGGGTTGGCTAATAGAAGCTTTAGACTGACGGCATGACAGCAAATAATAATTTAAACCAGAAGCCCTTCTTCAGTATGACAGGACATCTGAGTTTGCAAAAAACAGTTTGATAAGCTTCTAGTTCAAAATAGTTAATTGACCTCAGGCATTAACCTCTCTTTCCTCTCAAAAAGCACACATAAATGACAGAACTAATACAGAAGTGCAAAACCCCAACAAGCTCTTGAAAGCCAGGAAGGAGGCTGTGGCTTCACATGAGAAACTCAGGTGGGGTAGTTTCTTGGTAACTTGCTTACTCTCTTTAGGTCTTCCAGCCCGTGGGTAAAATACTTGCCCTCTCTATGCCTCAGTTTCCATATCTGGAAAATGGAAATAATAGTGTTTCTGTGAAGGTTAATACAAGTAAAGTGCTTTGAACAGGGTCTCACATAATAATTTTCACACCTCACCTAAAATTATTATTATAGGTGCTATTATAGGTTTAATATTAAGTAGTAAAGCAGATGGGGTTAGCCATGGATGATAACATCCACCAGGAATAAAAAACCTATAATCCTATTTAGGTGAAAGATAACAGCTCTGGTGATCCCTGAAAAAGAAACCTAAGATGCTAAGAAATAAGGGCAGAGGAGGACAGCCAGTAAAGTAATTAATTACAGTGCTGCGGAGTAACTGTATCAGTCTTATTCTCCAAGTGGCTGCTGTAGCATTTGCCCCCAGTTTAAAGCTATGAGTTATGTTCTTTAAATTAACTGGGATATTTGCCACCAGACACGCCCAAGGTGGTGCTGGGGCCAGAGAGAGAAATGGGACAATATCCCAGCTAACTTCCATCTGCCATAAGAAGAATGAAATACAATTTGTGGCCTAAACTGGGACACTTTTGAGTAAAAGCAAGCACTATTAATAATTATGCCAGGATAAGAAGTGTAACCTATGACTATCCAGGCAAACCAGGACAGTATTTCCCTTGGTCATAAGGGAGGGAGAGCACCTGCATCCAGAAAGCAAGCTGCCTATGCTCCCTAAAGGAAAGCCCACTTGGCCACAGAGTCTTTCTTCCCTGCTCAAGAATTGTATAGATTGCCAAGAAAACAAGGAATTGCATGAACTCAAACACTCCAGCTGCCTAAAGAGGTCAATTTAAACCTGAAATTATAAGTATGAATAGATGAGTTCCCAAACATTTGAGGAAAACAAACAGCATGAAAGAATGACACCACACTGTAGAAACAAAGGAAATTTCCTATGAAACAGCTGAATTAATACAGGAAGCAGAAAGATCCATACAAATTTATTATACCTTATAACACAAGAATAGGCTGCTATTTTTAAAAGAAGCAATTTAAGTTCTGGGAAATTAAAAAAAGAATTGCCCCTCCCTTAGGGTTGCCAGAATGAGCAAATAAAAATAAAGGACATGCCGTTAAATTTTAGTTATTTCTAATTGCCTATGTCTATGTACATTGAATGAAAGAAAAATAATCCATGGGGGATACTTGTGCTAAAAATTACTTGTTGTTAATCTGAAATAAATTCTCTAAGTATCTAAATTTCATACTTCTTCCTTCAAGTATATTTCATTTGGCTCTCCTTAATAATACTTTCTTATGAGGAATTTGATTATAAAATTTTTTGCACCTACAGTCTCTATTCCATATACATAACAAAGTTTCTACAGTGAACAACTCATTTCATTCTTTTGTCCATTGAACATTTATTAATGAGAAAATATATTCAACATTAATAATATGAGCCAGTATACTGAACATATACTGACACAAAGTTAATACCTTTGAGATTTGCTCTTTAAATTGATTTGTTAAAGCACATAATACCATGTTTCAGGCATAACTTGCTTTCCCATTCTACCACAGGATTATGCTGTGATCTCTTGATCAATAACTTTTAAAAATGTTGTCTACTGATAAAGAGTATTGTCATCAATTTTTATTCCTTCTTTATGATGACACTTGCTGCCATGTTGGAAGAGTATTTAGTAACATCCATGTGAAAGACTAGAATTCTTCCAGGGATGAAATTATCATGACAAGTGCCATAATAATTATCCCCTTTAAGTTGGAATTTGTTTTCCTGTCCATAAGTAATGTTATTACATTTATGAATAAGCTTTACACTTAAAGGGATAACTATTTTATCAGTTCTTTTTCTTTTATTTTTTAACACATTCAACAAGTTCTTATGAGCAATGGGTTACGTTAGCTAGATCATTTGAACTGAAAGATTGAGGCTGGTATATGGAGTGGAAGGTTATTACAACTCCTGCTACTATTATTTTATCTTCTTCATCTGAATTTCTCTTAATAAAAAACTGTCATTTTATCACTTTCTTTGGTAATAGTCGAGTAAATGAAAAATCTCATATGCTTAGCTGTTAGTATATACTGACTTATATCGGACTTTGCATCATTTTTGATACCCAGTAAACAATTGCATGCTGAGAGCTTCAAAATGATTTTCCTTGTTAATAAAAGTCCACTTTTAGAAAATTTATCACAAAATTAACAGCTGGGTTTTGACACTTTGAGTTCAAATATACACCAATAAATATCAGATAATGACAACCACTCCCAGAATTAAAAAAGACTGAATTTGATACTCTCACAGTAGCATCCATGTGTCTGTCACTCACAAGTCCAGCTCATGTGAACAGGGGTTGAACTGTTGAAAAATTTGAGAATTAATGGACTAACAATAAATTGAACTATATAATGTAAAAAAAGTGAACTTCCAGTTTGCCTGCATGGAAGAGCTGTGCTCATGAGGCACAGTCTCCCCAAACAAAGCCAAATATGATCTTATATAAGGTTTTAGGAAGCCTGCCATTCAGGGTTTGGTGGGCTTTTAGAAGCAAGGGCGTTTAGGGATTGACAGATTTTTAGGTGGTCACTGGAATAAGGCTGACGTTGACTCACTGACTTTGAGGCACTTGATGATTGGCTGCTGTCTAGAAGGGTAGACCTGTCATTGACTGGCTGACATTAAGAACTATGGGTTTTATCACTGATTGGCTGGTTTCCATAAACCAGAAGCTGTCATTGACTTGTCAACCTTCAGAAGCAGAGTGAAGCTGTTGTTTATTACCTGATTTTCAGAGCATATGCACTGGTCTGAAGTTACCTATCATTAATGGTGGTTACTTGTTCACAGTTTGGGTCTTTGACCTCCGTATTCCCACACCCAGTCAGCTCCTGCCATACTGGTATTCTTGTCGTTGAAAAGGTGCTATTTCATTTTGGGCCTTCAGCCTTTATCCTTGCTATTCCTTCTTACTGGAATAATCACCACCCACCCCGAGATATCCACCTGGCTCACTCTCACTTCATTCTGGCCTCTGTACAAATGAACATGTGATCCAAATCAAAATCCTAATTGAATTTTTTTTTAAATGCCATTTGAAATACATCATCTGTATATTAGCGAATGTGATAGATAAACCCCCAAACCTTTGTGGGTTACTACAATAAATGATTTATTTATAACTCACAGTCAGTGCAAGATTTCCTGGTCAGGTTGACTTTTTAGGATCATTCTGGAAGCCAGGCATCTTCCATTCTGTGGCTCTAACCTCCAGTTAAGTCCTTGGAGTTCTTGGATAGGAACAATGACTGTGAAGAAGGCATACTGGGTTCCCCATCACTTTGACCTGAAAATTGTATTTGTTTGCTTCTAGTGTTGAGAACTAGTTCGGTGGCCTTAGATAGATGTAACATTTGCTCTTCAGATGTATTCAAGTATAGGCACAGAGATATTTGTAGCATTCTTTGTGAAGACATTGGAGCAATCTGTATGTATAGTAACAGGAGAATGTATTACATGAATTGTAATAAATCCATACTATGGTCTTTGAAAAAAATGAGATGGAAGAAGGAAGTCTACAAAGTAATCTTGAGTAGCACAATATAATCGAGATACAACACAAATTGCATAACAATAGCTTAATTTATTGAATTTATTAGAATGTGTCAAGCTGTGTTTTAAGTGATTATGAGTACTAATTTTCACAAGAAGTCTATGAGGTATGTAGTAATATAATTTCTATTTTAAAGATAGAAAATTTTGGCATTGAGATGTACAGTAACTTACGAAAGGTAACTTAATTAAATGGTAGAGCTAGGATTTGAATCAAGGTGGTATAATGTAAAACCCATGCTCTCAAACAATATGCTCTACTGACTGTGTATAGTATGATATCATTTTTGTTTTAAAAGAGGTATTTGTACCTGCATGAGGTGTGATTGAAAAATATAGTGAATGTTTAAATAAAAACATTTATTACAGTAAAAGGCACATTGCCATTAATCCCCCCCAAAAATACTCTCCCTTGTTTGGAACACACTTATCCCATCATCCTTGCCACTTTCTGAAGCAGTTCTGGAAGTCCTCTTTTGTGTGTGTCTTCAGTTGGGCTGCCATGGCTGCCTTGATATCCTGAATCGATTCAAAATGTTTACCTTTCATGGTAATTTTGACTTTGGGGAAGAGCCAGAAGTCTCACAGTACAAGATCTGGTGAATAAGATAGATGAGGACACACTGTAATGTTTTTATTTGATAGAAATAGCCATACCAGAAGCAATGTGTGACACAGAGCCTTTCTGTTGTGATCACAAAATATAGTGAATGCTGCTGCCTAGTGCTATCCAAAGGAAAGGCAGAGATCTTCAGTACAGGAAACAGCACAACAAACCTTAGTAACAGTGTGTGACAAGTTTCAAGCTGTTCAGTACAGTCAGTAGGGTGTGAGCTACGGTTGAGAGAAGGTGTGTTTTAAAGTATGCCATAAATCATCTTTCATCTTTACAATGTTCCATGTCACACATCATTTCTGGTATATGGCAATTTCTGTCAAATAAAAACATTACAGTGTGTCTTCATCTACCTTATTCACCTTGCAACTTCTGGTTCTTCCCCAAAGTCAAAATGATTCAGGACATCGAGGCAGCCATGACAGTGCAACTAAAGATACCCACGAAAGAGGACTTCCAGAACTACTTTAGAAAGTGGCAAGAATGATGGAATAAGTGTGTTCGAAGCGAGGGGGACTGTTCTGAGGGGGATTAATGGCAGTATGCCTTTTACTGTAATAAATTTTTTAATTTAAACATTTACCATATTGTTGGATCACACCTTGCATGTGCTTGTTTTAAGAAGTGTGAAAAGATACCATATAATGTAATAGTGGTTACCCCACCTAGTGGTGATAGTTACAGAGAGTCTTTCACTTTTTGTTTCTGTATGGTTTGATCTTTAAAAAAAAAAAAATGTATTCCCTGTAACATAATAAAATCTTAAAATAAAAATTTAAATTTGATGACGTATGTTGAAGTGATCCAATGTCCAATGTTACAGTGCAATCATTAAGATTTAGTACCGAGTGCAGTATCTCATTTATGGCAAACACTTGATAAAAATTTGTCAGATGAATGAATGAATGAATAGCTTTTACTATTAGTCCCTAAACCCTTCAGGTCTATGGACTTCATTTTATATCTCCTTGGTCCCTACT
Source organism: Rhinolophus sinicus (assembly GCF_057876585.1). Taxonomy (NCBI): domain Eukaryota; kingdom Metazoa; phylum Chordata; class Mammalia; order Chiroptera; family Rhinolophidae; genus Rhinolophus; species Rhinolophus sinicus. Next base: position 23,306,412 of record NC_142501.1, on the reverse strand, counting down.
CTGTTATTGTGCTTTCACTCAATAGATATGTGTTAAATTTATATATATATACCCATTACATTGAAATGTTCTTACTTATTTCTTGCCAGAGTTTTCCCCCTTCTTTTTATCAGTCTTAAACATTTGCCTAAAACATTGTTTATATTATTGACTTAGAAAACTCAGTCTTTTGAAATGTATCTCCTCAGTAGTAGTTATCAATGCATGTACTTACCAATCTCCTCAATAGTAGTTATCAATGCATGTTAGGAATAAATATTTTTAGTGGAATGTTATGATTTTCATTTGTAATGAAGTGAAGCTAATAATGCAAAACTCATCTACATGTCATTGAGTTCCAAGTTATAAAATAATATTTAAGTTTAGAGCTTATGAGCTTTGCTTTGGGAAATCAGTTTTAATTTGAACTGGTTAAACTCTAATGGGTATTGTTTCTTTGTTTTTAGAGAATATTGTATTTGAAAGACAACAACTTTGCTTCTAATTAGAAGCACATCTTTTGCATTTGAGAGAAATCTGGAGCCTCTGGAACATACTATGACAATCCAGTGCACTTAGCAACTGAAAAAGCGTGGGCTGTAAGCGTGTGGAGCCTAGTGACATCAAGAAATCAATTTGCAAAAATGAGGTTTGAAATTTGCAGACTTTTTTCAAGGTGTTGTGAAGAGGTGTTGAAGCCATAAAACGATTAGAAAATGACATGCATTTCATTGCCTGTACAATATCCTGTAGCTCCAATTTCCCTGCTCTTTCTATGTCTTCTATCCCATTTTTTCTCATTTTCTAAGAGAATAATATCATGCCTTGTGGACATGTGAACAGAGAAAAACCCTCTATTAATGGTGTTTGTCTCTGATGATCAAATTGCTCTTGAAAGACTTTCTTGTTTCAGGACCATTTACTATAAAGGGATGGATATCATAAGTTGCTCAGAGATTTGGGAAGTAAGGATACTTTCTTTCCTGAGGTGAAGGTAGTAAGAATGCACCTATGTTGTAAGATATTTTCTAAAAGGACAGGAAGAAAAAAGACCTGGAAGTGTACTGAATACATAATGAAGAGTGTAGGAAAGCTATGGCCAATGAGGTACCAATATTTCTGAAAAAGGAAAGTAAACTCCGATTAATACATCAAAAAATGTATCCGTCATCTACCCACCTTCCTGTGTAGTTCATGATTTTTGGCTCAGAACATCAGAAAACAAATCTGGTTACTCGCCCTTCTCTCAACGTGAATTTATTATGAGGCTATCCAGAAAAAATGACATGAAGGCAACGGGGCCTCGGGGAGGGAATAGAAGCAACACTAGAAAATTCTCATTAACATAGGCAATACTCTACCTTCAGCTTCTGCCTTTGCTTTTTTCACGAGACAGCTTCCCTCTGTCTTTTCAGACTAGTTTTCTCTGCTTCTCCAAGCTCTTGGCTGACTTGGGTATCTTTGCATTTAGTTCTACCATGCTCAGCAGAAGTTCAGTATCATATATCCCAGGAGAAAGGATCTGATTGGCCTAGCTAGGTCAAATGTTCATCCCTGGTCCAATCAACTGTGGCTGGTGGTGAGATCACATAATACAAACAAGACCGCTGGATGCCTGGGGAACATTTTTTGGAGTAAAAGAGGTTTAAGTGCATTGGTTATCCACCTGACTGTTGTATAGTGAGCTCCTCAAGTAATCTCTTATAGCCTTTATTTTGAATAGTAACATTATTAGGAGTCTTTCAGTTGCTCAGGTGTCAAAACTTGGATTCATTTTCAATTCTTCATCTTCCTTTACCCTCCACATTTGTCATCCATTTTTGTTCATTCATTTGTTCATTCATTGAACGGGCGTTTGTGGAGTAAGTGCTAAATGTTAGATATTGTTCTGAATACTTGGGATACAACAATCAACACAGATACACACACACGCACGCACACCTGGCCTCACTATCAAGTTCTAGTGATTCTTCACTGTATCTGGCTTAACTTTTCATTTCAATCAGAGCCCTGCTTCAGGCCCATTGTGATTGATCCTTACGGCTTAATGGAATCATAGTTAAGTAGTTAGAGACTGATATATAATTTATTAACTCAAAAGTATCTGTCAACTTTAGAAGTAGAACCAGCAGATCAAAGAGCCTGAAAATATTGGGAAAACATAACACACATAGTTTCTTAATAACACACATAGTTTCTGTTTATTTTTAAAATATAGACATACAAAAAAGAGAATTCTGGATAAGAGGAAGAATTCACCAGTGAGTCCTGGAAATAAGAATGCATTGTTTCAGTGGACTGATGATAATATTTGGGGCACAGAGTTTTAAGAACTGCCCTAGAGATGTGTGTGTCTCTGGCTGGTTAATTGATAGTTGAGATGAATATATGTGTGTATATATATAAGTTATTCTGAGGCAGAAAATTAAACTTGTGCTTGTTTTAATTTGTGTTTGCTGCTAAATGATCACCTTGGGGAACTGAAGTATCACCTGCTTCTCACTTACAGATGCTTCTCATCTGTTTTTGCTCTGCTTTCTATGTACCTGTATACTGCACGTACTGTGTGATTTTCTGTAGTTTATTGCAGCACAAACTGAGTTTGTCCTCTCGCCATGGCTATGTTGCTATATACTAGAGACACTCAAAGTCATGAGGTTAATAGGGAATAACAGCTAATATGGGGTTGGCTAACTATGTCCTGCAGACCTGCCTATTTTTGTAAATAAAGTTTTATTGGAACATAGTCATACTGATTTATTTATTATTGTCTATAACTACTTTTGAGCTACAATGGCAGAGTTAAGCAGTGGCAATAGAGAGCTATGACTTGAAAAACCTAACATATTTACTATCTGTCCTTAACAGAAAAGTTTGCCAGCCATTTTCTAAGAAATTAAATTACATGAAGCTATTTTGGGAAACGGTGTTTTGAAGTTTGGGGCTTTTAAAAGTCTTGCCACACTTAAGTGCAAGCAAAACCAGAAGATAAAACCACTTTCTTGTGTGTGTGTGTGTGTGTGTGTGTGTGTGTGTGTGTGTGTCTGTGTATAAAACCCAGAGAGTTGAAAAAAATTCATTTGTGGTGAGGAACTGGAAAAAAAACAGAACTTTTGTTGACAGGGAACCTGATAATTTTAGCGTTGCACTCGTGATGCTTTAAGAGGGTTTGTTATTGAGATGAGAATTGAAAATGTGCTTCAGTATGTTACCATAGGCAGAAAAAAAAGGGCCACAGGGAGAGAAAAGGAGAAAGGGAAGGAGGAAGTGAGGGGAAACAAAGGAGGGAAAAGATGAGATCATCCTTAAGAAAAAGTGCAGTCACCAGACTGGCCAGAACTAGGTTTCTGTGGTTGATAGCAGATCCAGGACTCTATCTTGCCCCTCGAGGTGAACTTTAGTTAATTATAATAGATTATAATATTGTTAGCATTGTGATTAGGGAAAATCTCCACCCCCTGGGCCACCATGATAGTTCCAACAAGAGCCAAATAAGGACAAAAATCCCTCCTCCGGAACTGAAGGGGTGGTCAGTGAGGACCTGTCCAGAAACACCTATGATGCCACCCCTAAATCTTGGTATTTTGCACCCTCATTTTAGAAGTAATAAACTCCTAAGCCTCTTTGCTGTTCTGAGCAGTTGCTCTTCTCCAGGGCTATCCACTCTCTGTTCTTGAGAGTGTACTGTCCTTTAATAAATTCACTGCTTGCTTGGCTAATTCCATGTATCCTTGAATTCTTTTCTGCAATGATACCCAGAACCCATTCCTGGCAACAAGTACATAAACAGAACTGTAAGATTTCTCGGTGAGTTTATAGGGTCTCCAAAACAAATCTATTGAAAAAGTGAGGTTGTCCTCTTACTGGTCTTTTATATTAGTACCCCAAAACTTAATGACTCACAATCTAGGCACTTCATTAGTTTTAAATCATTTAATTCTTACAACAACCCTATGAAGGACTTACTGTTTTTATTAACTCCATTTTACAGATGAGAAAACTGATGCACAGAGAGATTCAATGAGTTTTCCAAGATCACACAACAAACGGGTGATTGAGCCAGGCAGTCTGACTCTGGAGCCCATATCTCTAACGACTGTCCTATACTCCCTGTGACTACTCACACAATGACCTTGACAGTGAATTTGGTGACAACACTACGGCAACCACAATGAAGAAATCAACCACAAGCACCAGCTGTCAATCTAAAAAGTCTAAGATATGTATATGAATTTATTTATTATATGAGTTTAATAATTAAAACTTGGTGTGTTTTTTTTGTTAAAAAACAAAACAAACAAACAAACGGAAAAAAAACCCTGAGTAATAACTACTTGAAACCACTCTTTCAACAACACTTAAAAATAATCATGCAAATTTGGGAGGAAAAAACACCTTTTTTTTTTGGACTACTGAAAGGAGAGAAGTATTGGCAAAGAGTACTATAATGATAATGAAAATTGAACAGATAAAAATTGCTTGCATTTTCCTTCAAGTTCATTTCATAAAATGCAGTAAAAGTCAAAGTTTTCATACCAGAGGAAAATTTGGTGAAGCCCCTTCATATGAAAATTGAAAAGTAGAATTTTTGATGATGACATCAAACAAGCAGGAGGCATAGCAAGTGCTTTAGAAAATGAAATGTGAGTGGAAATGATTGTTGCCATTTCAGAGGAGAGAAGCTTTAGGAGCCAATGAATGGTTCCTCCATCGTTTTCTCTCCTCTGCCCTGAGACTTGTAGTGTCTCAGATATGGCTTGATCCTTCAGCCTTTGTCCCCAAATGAAGACAGTGCATGAAGCATAGACTCAGCTGAACCACATTATTCATAAATATGAGCAAGGAATAAAATTCTGTTCTTGTAAACCATTGAGATACGGGATTGTTGTTACCCCAGCATAATTTGGTCTAATGAGACTAAGAGAGTTTTATCATTGGCATTAGGGTATTGCTACAACAATTTGAAATGTTGCACTGGCTACAGAGCCAGATAGTGGGCAGCAAGGAAACTGATGTTGTAGCCCAGAAAGATGGTGACTCATGTTATTTAGTGATGAAACATTTAGTAGAACTGTTATTGGCAATAAGTTGGTAGCATACAATGCACTGAATAAACTTGGGGCTTCAGATGAAACCAACACAAAAAGCATGTGTTGGTTTATTTTGATTGTATTTGACAAGGTACTACAAGAAAGATATGAACTCAGAAGAGAAACTGGTTTTCAAGCAAGGAAAAATGAAATAGTATGAAACTCGGGGACTTTGCATAGTTGAGTTTTCATCTCAACTCTGTAACAGATAAAGCCAAAGGCATTTAAAATTCAGTCTTCTGACAAGAATCAAACTGACAGTATGGTCATGATGCTCTTTGCATTTCTTGCTATGAATTATGGCCAAAAAAAAAAAAAAAAAAAAAACTTTGGGAACCAGTAGACTGGGGTTTTATGACTAATCCAGAGAGTCAGATAAAATTTCAATTTTTCTTGAAACAGCACATTATATGGTAGACTACATCCTGAGAAAAGTCTCCTCTCAGTGTTCTTCCAATCTCTGCTTAAGCTTTTCCTTAGGGGAGTCAGCATTCCAACTGATCAATTGCTATGTCTCTGCATATTTCTCTTTACCTCCTGCCATGTAGTAAACCAGGAGTCATAGTCTTTGCATTCATGTTTAAAGAAGAAAGTTGATGGTGGGGGGAATGGCCAGGAGAAGCAGGACATGTAGTTAAAGAAAATATGCCTATTTTGGGGTTCCATATAGACCTCTACTCTTGGAGTTCAGTCTTAAAAATGCACGAATGAATCAAAAACATTTTCTGCCGTTTTGAGATTCAGTAAATGAAGCAAATAGTATGTATGTAGTCCAAGAATGTGTTTCTAAATACTTCCCCCAAACTGATGCAGTTAGTGGAAATTCTGTTGAGTTAAGGAGTATGGAGTTTTATTTTTAGTTTGTAGTATTGTTGTTACGTGTATATATCTTCACGCTTTTGGTAAAAAAATATATATATACATATATATTTTTAACATTGAAAATAATACTTGTTCACTGTGGAGAAACTGAAATGTACAGAAAAGAACACAGAACAAAGATCCTTGTAATCACATCTTTCCAGGATAACAAACTTAATAATTTTATATTTACATTTTAAAATTAACTTTTAATTACATAAATAATAAAGGCCTTTTCTTTGTTAAAAATTTTCAAAAAGTACAGACAAGTCTAAAATCTCATTTGATCCCGTTCCCAATTCTAGTTCCCTTCCAGATGTAGCCAGTGTTAACAATTTATTGAGTGTTCTTTCAGAGCTTCTGAACACACTTATCTCCTCTTTCGTGTCTCTCTCGTGATATATACATAAGTATAAATACAAATGTTATAGTATCATTTTGTGGTACCTTCTTACAGATAAGTGTTAACAAACTGTTCACATCATTCTACAATTTCTTTTTTTAACTAAAAACGTATTAAAATATTTTCATGTCAAAACAGAAAGATCTATTCTTTTAGGATGTTGACTAGTATTTAATAATATAGATAAATTATTTGTTTATCTACATATTACTCTATTGATGTACATTTAGGTTGTTTCTAATGTTTTGCTAATATAATCATTTAATCTTAGCAATGAACATCTGCTGTACATATGCACGTGGGTCTTTATGCATATGTGTGCATGACTATCTAAAACTGATACAAATTAATGAAATTTCTGAGACATACGGTATATTAGTGAGAATATAGGTTTGACTCCTCTTACAAAGATCCTCAATAACAGTACTTTAAAGAAGATTGAAGTTTATTTTTCTCTGACATGATAATCTGGGTGTGAGTGGTCCAGGACTAGTATCAGAGTTCCACAGTGTTGGGAATGTAGCGCTCTCGATTCTGCTACTCTGCCTTCTGTAGGGCATTGCTTGCATTAGTATCCAAGAGGGCTTGTGTGTAAAGACACACCATATGCACTGCCTTGGATTTCCTTGTCTTCACTTGTCTACTGGGTCCTTAACCATTTGTTACGTTCCAGCGGCTGCTGTAGTGACTGACTCCATGCTGGCCTGCTGGATTCCACCACCTGAGACCACCATCTGGAGTTTCTCGCTCCTTCTACCACTTTTGAACAAGGATGAAGCACTGTATCACAAGGTATGAGATTTGGCATCCTCAATAGCTACCTAAGGGGTTAGGTGATCCAACCTGGAAGTACAGAGGTGAATCTTGACCAATGAGATAGAGAGGACAGGAAGAAGACAGCAGGTACGTTTTCTGTCTTTCCTTATTATAGACTACTCCTAGATTTGGTATATAAAAGTCTATATAGCCTGCTGGGAAATATCCCACATGGCTAAGTAACTGGTTATATGTTTCTTTATGGGGCATTTGGGCCAGCATTGTATTTCCTTTCCATCAGTCCCTGTCTTAGTGCTTTCAGGCTGCTATAACAAAATTACCATAGACTGGGTGGCTTAACTAACAGAAATTTATTTCTCACAGTTCTGGAGGCTGGGAAGTTCAAAATCAAGGCACCGGCAGATTTGGTGTCTGGTGAGAACCCACTTCCTGGTTTATGAGTGGCCGTCTTCTTGCTGTGTCCTTACATGGCAAAACGGTCCAGAGAATGCTCTGGAGTCTCTTAATAAGGGCATTAATCCTATTCATGAGGGCTCTGCCCTCATGACCTAATCACCTCTCAAAGTCCCCACCTCCAAATACCATCACATTAGGCATTAGGATTTAACATATGAGTTTTGATGGTGGTGGTGGGGTGGAGGCAACACTCATTCTATAACATTGTAACCCTGGCCCCCACCCCACCCCCAAATTCATGTTCTTCTTATGTGCCAAATCAATTTATTTTGTATTTGGCAAATACATTCAAATGAATGTGTCAAATACATTCATTTTGTTCTAACAGCCCCTAAAGTCTTAACTCATTCCAACATCAGCTTTAAAGTCTAAAGTCCAAAGTCTCATCTAAATATCATCTAAACTGGATATGAGTGAGACTGGAGGTATAATTCATCCTGAGGCAAAATTCCTCTCCAGCTTTGAACCTATGAAACCAAATAAGTTATGAGCTTTCAAAATACAATGATGGAACAGGCAAAAGATAGACATTGCCATTCCAAAAGGGAGAAATAAGCAGCAAGAAAGGAGTGATAGGTCCCAGGTAAGTCCAAAATCTAATAGGGCAAACAACATTAAAACTTAAGGCTTAAGAGTAACCCTCTTTGACTCCATGTTCTGCCTTCCAAGCCTACTGGGGTGGCAGTATCACCTCTGTGGCTTAGTGGAACAGCCCCACAGTGGCTCTTGGCATGTGCCCCTTCACTACCCGCCGCACCCCCTGACCCCATGGTGGTTCTCTGCCCTAGACAGGCACCTCTTATGGACTGGGGTCCTGAGCGTGGGGCTCTTCTGGGCAGCCTAGTTCTTTGAAATCTACATGGAGGCAGCCATGTGTCCTGGGCCTGTGCTTGCTACACTCTGGCAGGGATGGTGCTGTACAGATGTCATCAAATTTTGCGGCCTGCCCCTCTGGAGAGGCAGCCAGTTGTTTCCATGTGGAGCTGCACCTGGGGCAATTGAGGAGACTGTGTATCCCTCCTTTGAAACTGCTCTGCCCCTGGGACCTTGCACTCTGTGATTGCAGCACAAGCCTGGGAGATCTCTGAATTGCCTTTGGGGTCATTCTTCCCTTGTTCTGAACAATAACTAATGATGTCTGTTGAAATGGCTGATCCATACTCATCTGTTTATCAAACGGTACCTTGGCCACAATCGAAGTGTTCTCTTCCAAACACTCAGTTCTCACTTTTTACAATATGAATAAAGTTTTCCAAATCTTTAAATTTTGCTTCCTTTTTACTCAACATTTCTGCCCTTAAGTCATTTCTCTCTTCTCACATCAGGAGGAGCCAAGCCACATCTTCAACACTTTGCTTAGAAATAGCTTCAGTGAAATATCCAGTTTCATTGTTTGCAAGTTTTATCTTCCACAAAACACTAGAATATGAACACCATTCAGCCAAATTCTTTGCCAATTTATAACAAAGAATGGCCTTTCTTCCATTAGCCAATAACATGTCCCTCATTTCCATCTGGGACCTCATCAAAATTGCCTTAACTACCATATGGTCATGTTTCTACCGACAGTCTGTTCAGGATGACCTGGGTGTTCTCTAAGAGGATTGAGGCTTTCTCTACAGGTCTTCTCTTTTCTTTCTGAACCCTCATAAAATTTCTCTTAATAGTTGTTCTCGGCAATGTAGGCTTTTTCTAGCATGTACCACAAAATTCTTCTGGCTTCTACTCATTACCCAGTTTCAAAACCACTTCCACAGTTTGAGATATTTATACAGCAATAACATGCCTTGGTACCCATATCTGTGTTAGTCAGGGTTCACCAGAGATACAGAACCAATAGGAGATTATATATATATAATGTATATATTTATTACAACACATTGATTGAAGTGATGATGGAGGCTGAGAAGTACCATCATCTGCCACCTGCAAACTGGAGAACCAGGAAAGCCAATGGCATAATTCAGTTTGAGTCCAAAAGCCTATGAACTAGTGTTGCCAGTGGTATAAGTTCCAGTCTGAGACCAAGGACCTGAGAATCAGGAGTGCCAATGTCTGAAGCAGGAGAAAATGGGCGTCCTAGCTCAACCAGAGGGAGCAAATTGACCCTTCCTTTGCCTTTTTGTTCTGTTCAGGTCCTCAATGACCTGGTTGATGCCCACCCACACTGGTGAGGGTGATCTTCTTGACTCAGTCCACTGATTCAAATGCTAATATTTTTCAGAAACACCTTCACAGGCACACCCAGAAATTATGTTTTACTAGCTATCTGGGCATCCCTGAGCCCTGTCAAGTGGACACATAAAATTAACCATCACAATCCCTGTCTCACTTCCCTTTTCTCTCATTCTTGCTTCATGGAAATTGCACTACCAAGTAAACACTAGCACTTAAGCTGTGGCTCAAATTCTGTTATCTATGGAACCCAGATAACTGGATACCTAGGCTTACACAGTAGGAGTGAGCTGTAAAAAGTGGACCCTCAGGATGGGATTTTAGAGGTGAATCGTCCACTGTCTGAAAGCAATAGGGAGCCAATTGTGGTGGTAGGTAGGGTGGTAATAATCTTTGTATGCAGTGATTTCACTCATGGTTTAATTGTGGTGAGGTGCAGGTAGAGAGCCAGGTATGGGGAGATCAAACAGCTATTGTGCTTAGTCAGTATGGGGGGAAATATTAATTAAAGGGATTGCGGTGTGTCTTCTTTTGAAGGCACTGGAAGTCTTGCCAATATGTATACAGTGTTAAGGCACTTAAGTGACAACTTAAGTCATGCTCTGAGAGTCAGAGTGCCTTTGTTGCAGCTCAGGGCAACTGCAGGTCAGACTTTGCTGGAAATCAGGCCTGGAATCTGATTATATAGCAGAGATTCCAAGAAAAGAATGGGATCCAGAGACCTGAAGTGGAGATAGTTAGGTAGACAAGACTAAGAATTTCGAGCTCTTAAATTCCTCTGAACTCTCCAGGCCGGCAGAAATAGCCCCTAACCACTTGCCAGAGAAAAAGAGTCTCTGCTTGCCTGGGGGGAACATACAATAACCTAATCTGAAGCAGGTGCCTTTCAAGATGATTCTTGTTTTCCTCAAGATATGCCCCCAACATCTTTCATTACCTCCTGGCTAAAGACCAAAGTCAGGTTTCAGCACAGCCTGAGCAGGAAAGTACAAGCTCTGCTTTGGGGGAAAAATAGCCCACATGCCAAAGGAATTGCAGGATCCGGCTACCAGGTAGTAGCTGAAACTGGGAGGAACCTGTGAAGGAGTGTATGTTGTTATATTTGACCAGGGGGACCGAATACAAAGCTGGATAAAGTAGAATTCATTAATATGGGGGTACCCACCCATGATTCAGGCTTCCTAATAACTTGGGATGGCTTCTGGAAGCGTGGATCTGATAATGTTCTACATCAAATGAAATGGAGATGGCACAACTCCCTTGGTATCATATTAACGACAGGGTCAGAAGGCTCAGAGAGGTGGGAATGTTAGAAAGGATTCATTACGTATGTGCTCAGAACCCACCACCTGGCTATGTTCTCTGGGATTCTCACAGTGACCTTATGTCTTCTGTTTTTGAAATTGAAACCTCTGATGCAATTGGATTTGACAGTGGTTTGGCTTGGGACTTTTTGAAAGTTTTTTTTTTTTTTTTTTTTTCCTTTCTTTGCTTCCCTCTCCTCCCAGCGAAACTTGATGACTCTGTTTATTGTACATTTACTGTGCATACCAGTTCCAATGGTTCTGTTTTCTTTGGACCAGTGTGCACACCTGGCCTGTAACTTGGGAGGGTTTTTTTTTCTTTTTTTTGCATCTGTATGAGATTCACTCCTGACTCTGGGGCAGACCAGCCTCTAGGAAGCACTTTTTCCTGCAGTTGCCTGGCCAAATTCTCTTTCCTTTGTTCTGCCCCTCCTTGTTTGTCTATAAAACCTTTGGTGGTATTAAGAGAAGGAAGGCACTCTTTGTGACAGGGAGTCTACTGTCTTCCTTTAATGCTGGCATTTTGCAATAAAACCTGCTTTTCTTTCCACCAATCTCGCCTCTTGAGTTTTGGCTTTCATGCGGCGAGCAGCTGACTTTTTGCATGGTAATGGGATGGCCAGAGAATAGTCCCTTCACTGAGGAGGTAGGAGTCAGCTTTGAGGGGAGCACTAGGATCTCTGGAGAAGCTTGATAGTTTCTGTTATTTGCAGATCAGAGTTGATAGTGGAAGATTCTATCATGAAGTATAGCTTCATAATATTAGTGGTGACAATGTAATTCCAGAACAGCAACGGCCAGGTGGTAGAAGTTAACAAAGGCTACTGATGTAATTATCTTAAGGACAGCCAGACTAGAGTGACAATGATGGTGCCTTTACCTACAAGGATGGATATCTGGTGTTGGCTAAAGGATCATGCTGTTCAAGCGGCAAGATGGATGAGCAGGCAACAAAGGTGTTGCTTGACATGTGTAATCAGAAAACCCAAGATGTTACTTGTCCTAAGTCTGTATGCTTGATACTTCAAAAGGCCCAAACTCAAAATGTCCGAGTTTGGAGTAATGAAAGGTTTACTGATTGAGAAGATGGGAGACCTAATCCTCAAATCCATCTTAAGACAGAGTACAGGCTCCCTTTATGTGAAGAGAAGAGGAAATGGGAGGGGCAAGAGGTTATTGACAGCCGCAGACAACTGGATGCCAGCAAGGGTCCAAGGAAGACTGTGCTAGTTGATGTGAGTCCCACACAAGGCTTCTACAAATCTTTGATAAACAATACATATGAGTATTTCCCTCATTTCCTTGGGAGAAGCACTTTCTGGTGAGGGGCTGTTTTTGTAAAACTCAAGCTGAATGTAGAATTCCTCTGATGATTAGCATGTCTATATGCAAGACTAAGCAGAAGCTATTAACCTGAAGACTATGGGAACAAAACAGGCTTGAACAAAATGAAGTCAGAGAAGCTGAGTGAGCATTTCAGCCTGTTATAATGACATTGTAAGCAAAAGTCTGACATTAATTGCTGCAATGGAAATTTGTGGTTCCTCATCTACTTTCCAGATCTCAGGCAGTTCACAAACCCAGAACCTTTGATTGAAAGGGAGACTTAGTATTTAGCAGACCCCTAACACCAGATCCCTAACCTGTGGCATTAGAGTTGTTATAGGTGGAAGGGCCACGTGGAAGTATCTGAAACTGTCGATGCCAAAGTGTTAAATTAGAAGCAATAATGCACTCCAGAGGAAATGCAGATATTTGTTCAAGCATCAAAGACTTAAAAGATGCAGGGATATTACCACCCAGAGTTGTGTGTACCACTGGTGAGGATTTCAGGTTTTGGAAATTTATATTCCCATCTGTCCTAGATACCGCTGGTGATCTCATTGTCATGTGTCCTGACGACACTGACTCCCACTGGTAGCCTGTAATAAGTAAACCAGTTAATATACGTAAGCTGTATCTTTATCTGGTTTTACCATCAATCTGAGCCTGCTATTGAAACTTATCAATATGCTGTTCACACAGTAGGTTATGCATTATAGATATCTTTTCCCAGCGTGTGGCTTATTGTTCTACTTTTGTTGTGGTATCTTTCATTGTTCCAAAAGTTTATCTTAATCAATTCAAGTTGATCAGTATTTTCTTTTTTGCCTTTTACTTGTGTAGCTTTTTAGAAAGCCTTTACTTCATGACCATAAGTACGTTCTGCTAGAATTTCTTCTATTATTTTTACAGCTATTCTATATATAACATAAATATGTTATATGTTGCACTGTATATAATTGTTATATGAATTATATATTACTCCATGGTTCTCCTTTTACTTTATTGATTGGAATTTGTTTTCTTACTGATTCTGCCTCCATGTCTATCTGTGGTTTTACTATGTTTCCCCGAAAATAAGACCTAGCCGGACCATCAGCTCTAATGTATCTTTTGGAGCAAAAATTAATATAAGACCCGGTATTATACTATATTATATTATTATATTATGTTATGTTATGTTATATTATATTATATTACATGAAACCGGTCTTATATTATATTTTATTATATTATATAAGACCCGGTCTTATATTATAGTAAAATAAGACCGGGTCTTATATTAATTTTTGCTCCAAAAGACGCATTAGAGCTGATGGTCCGGCTAGGTCTTATTTTCGGGGAAACACGGTAGTAGACTACTTTTCTGTCTTATTGTTGACTGTATGTAATTGTTGTGATGATCTGTGCAACTTAGATCAGATATAACCTTCTTTGCTCTAATCCATTTTCATTCTGTCATAATAGTTTCCCTTCTGAAATACATAAAATACAGACTGGATCATGTTCTCTGCTTTGGAACTTTTGATGGTTCCCAAGTGAATAATTACATTAGCAAACATTTACATAGCATTTACTACATGCCAGGCACTGTTTTGTGGCTTTTACATATATTAACTCATTTAATTCTAAACAAAGTAAAACTATGAGGTAGGTAGTATTATTATTTTACCCCCATTTTACAGATAGAGAAACCAAGGCACAGTGAGGATCAGTAACTTGGAAAAACTGGGGATTTAAACCATGCTCCAGAATTCTTTCTGGCTCCAGAATTCAGGCTTTAACCTTTACATTATACTGTTTTTCAAACAAAGGCCCCCACTGAATACAGAATTAAGTTAAAAGAAATCTCTTAGCATATCTTCCTACTTAGCTACTTACTGTATCTGATCATGCTTTTTTTTCTATCTTATTTTCTGCCCCTGGATCTATTGCAGTTTGTGGCTTACCACACTAGACTGATTATTTTTGTAACTTGCTGTTTATTTTTATAACTGTAACTTACTTGAGCTTTCCTAGCAGTCAGGGATAGCCTTCTAAATGTTTCATCGTATTTATTTTCATTCACTCATTCTAACAAAGATTTGAGTCATACTCTGTGCCAGTCGCCAGGCTTGGGTGCTAGGTTATCACAGTACATAGGCAAATCCCTGTTGCAAGGGTCTTTCTGTTAATGAGTGGCAGTTACTGTCCAGGGCTCAAACATCACCTCCTCTATAATACTCTGCTCTCTTTCCAGTTCCAAGCTTCATCTTAGCATTTTTTGAACCTTCATCACAGCGCATTTCACAGCATGCCTTTTTATCATCTTTGGTTGTGTGTGATCTGCTTCTGACAGGAAATGTGTGGGTTCATCTATGCATTGCATGTCACACTAAAGAAATGGTTGCATTTTACTGAATGAAAAGATGAAGAAGTTCAGAAAATAAAGTCTAAATTAGATGATGAGGTGGGAGGGGGAGAACTTTGTGCTTTGTACCTATATATATGTACATATTTGGGACAGTCCAAATGATTAACAACTATATTAGGACTAGAAAGAATACTAACCTTATTTATTCTTTCTCTAACAGTAACTTTAGATGATAAACACTTTTGAATGGGCAAAAATGATCCCTGCAGCCTGCAAAGGCACTAATTATAAGGAAACAGCAATTTACATTATTTATAAGGAAGCTATTTACATTGCTTAGTCCTGTCAGATGCAATAGCTGCAGAGCTCCATTCTTTTACTACAGTGAAAAGAATAAAACAAAGTGACAAGGAAATAAAAAAGATATTCTAATAGCTGCATCTCATTACAAGCAAGGTAACACCTCTTAAATGTTAAAAAAATGCTTCAAATATAATTTAAACTGAACAAAATGGAAATTTCCATCTTACCAAAGGATGATTTAGAGAATAGCACCCATTTCAATATCCAGACAAGTTTCACAAACTATTGAAAATTAAGCATTGTTAACTTTTGTATGTACAAGGAAGAAAATGACTAAGATGCAATGTTTTATAATTCATGTATTTGAAACAGTTAGTCACATTTTCTTTTACCAGTGACTTTGAAATGTAAGTGTCTGCACTATGAATAAGAGAGCAGCCAGATCAGGGAGAAAAAAACCCCTTTATCTGTTTTATTTTTAGTTTCTTTCCTTCTCTCTGACCACTTTAATTTAATTTTATCCTGTGGTTTCACTTCCATGAGTATAATAGATAGGACTCAGTGGCAAATTACTCCGGCTTTTGATCTAAAGTGGACAAGTCTGTTTGTTATGTAAGAACAGGAGAAGATGAGAAGAGAAAGATTTACCAAGCTGATTTTTTTTTTAAAAAGATCTTTTTAATACTTTTTGTAAATGCCTTAAGGATGAATTTTCCTTAGGCCTAAATTCTTTAAAATCTTAAGATTTTTTATTGCTCACTTAGAAACAAGATAAAAATCTTGATCAAAGGATGATTTCTACATCCTGATTGGAGAATTGAACTCCTCCAGTGACGTGTCGTCAGAGGACCTCACTGCTTGCCTGGAAGGTTCTCAGGCCATAATTACCTGCCTTGAAGAGCAAAATCATCATCATTTTCTTTCAAAGAATATTAGAGTACAGTATACATAACATATTAGGCTGGCCTCACAAATCAGCACAGCCCCACAGAGCCTGCAAGAAATTAGGTCAGGCCTGAAAGAAATCAGGCTGTGGTCCAATAGGCTTTTTAATCTTAAGTGGGAAATTAGGTTCACAGGGTGTTAGGGTCACTGTCTTTATTTATTTTTAAGTGTTACAAAACCAGTAACACTTTTCAGTGTTAGAGACCTATTTTTCTAAACCATGAAATATTTCTGGTCCTCCTTTTAGATAATTTTTGGTGTTGCATAATTTATAAAGAAAGCAGATTCCCTATTGGTTAGAAACTCATAATATAAACAAACAAACAAACAAACAAATCTGTTGCTCATAACATGAAAGGGAAAGAAGTACTTCCCTTGCCTCCAATTATTACCCTTGAGGCCTGTACTTTCCCCATCAGAAGTAAAAATCTCCTAAAATCCCCATTTAAAATGTGAAAGTATTTTGAGAGCTAACACTTTAAGTCACTAGTACGCATTAATGTTCAATAGTTAAGGTTGAGTAAAATGCTCATTAATTTAGAATATAGCGATAATTAAGATATGTTGGAAATACAAATGAATCAATATAAAGTAATCATTATAATTAGGCAGAAACATCATTTCCAGAGTTACAGACCTCAAGGTACAAACGGAGGGAAAACAATGAATCAGTTGCATGTACTTGATTTTTAAATTGCTTGACAGATAATTTTCTAATTTCAATTTGATTGCTAAGCTTAGTGTTTTGGAGACAGTCAATACAATCTACTCATTTTTATTTTTTTAAGATTTTATTGGGGAAGGGGAACAAGACTTTATAGGGGAACAGTGTGTACTTCCAGGTCTTTTTTCCAAGTCAAGTTGTTGTCGTTTCAATCTTAGTTGTGGAGGGCGCAGCTCAGCTCCAGGTCCAGTTGCCAGTTGCTAGTTGCAGGGAGCGCAGCCCACCATCACTTGCAGGACTCGAGGAATTGAACTGGCAACCTTGTGACAAACTACTCATTTTGAGCACAGGCTTTGGAGTCAGAAAGCTGAGACCTGGTCCATTACACAATGGTTTACCTTGGTCAAATGACTAAACCTCGGTAAGGTTTGATTTCTTAAATCAAATGGAGATACTAATAATATCCTAAATTGTGAAGCTCTTATGATGATTAAATGAGATAAATGACATTATGTTTCAAATGCTTAGAACAATGCCTGGCACATATTAACGATGATGATCATCATTATTAAGTGGTCAAAATTTAAAAAGGGCATAGTTTGAATTTGATTGTAAGTTGTGGGTCTCCTAGTCTCTGGCGCTCTGTCCGGAGCCTTCTCTCTATTCTCATCTCATATAGCAGTGCTAGTGAGAAGAGGGGAAAAAAAAAAAAAAAAAAAAAAAAAAACCCCGGCAAGAACATCACTCCCTTCCGGACCCCGTCCTTTCTTCCTTTGCCCTCCAGGGTCCGCTGTGTTTCCCCGAAAGCGCGCTGTACGCCTGGTTGCCGCGAGACCGTCGCCAGGCAACCGCGTGTCTATACACTGCGGGTCTGGCCCGGGGCTCGTCCACATGGCGGCTCAAGGCGCCTCCTTGACCTCGTCATCCAACGTGTCTGCCACATCGGTGTTGCCACCAGGATCGCCACCGACCCGGCCCTCGACCTCAACTGCAGTCTCCAAGTTGCCCCTGGAGTCGAGGGCAAGCTCTCTGAACCCACAACCTCGGTCCACGTGCCAGCAGGACTCCTTGCCTCTGGCCGTGTTTTATGGGCCTCTGGACGCCAAAAACCCGCTCCTGGCCTCGTTTGAGAAGGAGATAAAGGAGTTGCTAGGCTTTATGAAGAGAAAGAAGGCTTTAGAGATAACAGAGGAACAGAAGCATGAATTCCACCAGCGTTGGTAAGCGGAGGCAGGGCGCTGGGGCCAGGGCTGGCCGGAGAACTTCCGGGCAACTCTCAGGGCCGGGGGTGAGATGCCCCTGAGAATGCAGGCGGTGGACCCAGGACCTGGTCCTGGAGGTAAAAACAAAGTTTAAGAAGTGGAGAAGCTTCGCTATCACAATCCTAATTCCTGGTCAATGTTATATCTTGGCTTCCTGCTCGGGTCAAAATAAAAAGCAACACAGAAATGTTTCATAACTCACCATTCTTTCTGATTGTCTCCTAATTGCTACTCCATGCCAATACATTTTTGGCTCACTCACGGGTTTGCACAACTTTCCATTTTGTGGGTACAGTTTTGTGTATGGAGAAAAAGTAGTAACTTGGAGGTAATTTCGGTTCTTGAAAAAGTTCTTGATGCCATGAAGTATGTCCTTCTGTGAACATGGGCCTTTAATTCCTTTTTATACTGTTATTAGGATCATAATGACTTTTCCTTGATTTTGTGACTAATTTTGCACATCTGTTTGCCTTGGGGAGGTGGGGTTTTCACCATGTTATTATCCTGAATTGCAAATTCCCTGTTTTTAATGTCCTTTTCTGCTTGTTACCATCTTCCTTTGCCAGTCAAAATACATTGCAAACTGAACAGTTATAAATCTAAACAAGTGGCAGAGAATAGCAGAATAGTGAGTAGTTTCAACTTGTATTTTTTATTTATGCATTTCCTATGAAGAAATAGTTTTAACATATTTATTATTTATTCATGCATTTAACTATGTATTGAGCACCTACTATATATCAGACACCGTTCTAGGAACTAGGAAGACATCAGGTTAAAAAAAAGATACAAATATATATCCTCGTGGAACACAAAGTTTTGTGACTACAGATAGCTACTAAACCAATATGTAAGGAAATTATTTCACGAGGAGATAAGTGATAGAAAATTAGAGCAGGCATTGGGCGTAGAGGATATGGGATCGGTGTTGCAATTAAAAATGGGATGATAAGGAGGATGGTCAGGGAAAGTCAGGAAAAGTGGCCTTTGAGAAAGAGGAGGACATATAGTAGCCAGTGATGAGGATTTCTGTAGAAAGAGTTGGCCAAACAGGGAGAATGGCAAGTGCGAAGGTCCCAGGGTGGGATTGTGAGTGTGGGAAGAACAGGTTTCTGTCAGGAGTGAGGGAGGTTATGAGTTTAGTTTTTAGATATATTTTTAGATTGACATGTGATTCAATATTCATGCAGAGCTATTATGTAGGTAGTTGGACAGTTGAGTCTGGAAGTCAGAGGAGATATACCTTTGGGATTTACCAGCATATCAATAATATTTAAATCCTGATACTTGGTGGAATAGCTGAGGGAGTTAGTGTAGATGGAGAAGAGGGTCTAAGGATTGAACCCTGAGACACTCCAACATCACCTAGTGATGAAGGTAAGTAATTGGCAGAGACTAAGAAGGAGTGGCCAAGGAGGTAGGAGAAAACCAGTAAGTGTGTGTGTACTAGAAGCCAGGTAGAGAAAGTGTTTCAAGGAGGAAAGAATGATCGATCAACTGGGACAAATCCTGCTGATGGTCCAAATAAGATGAAAACTAAGAATTGACCAAGGAGAGTGCATTACATACCTAAGATATATATACCAGCCTTCCAGTTCAAACTACCACCATCTTGGATTTTCCCTGCAGCCACTGAGTCTCAAATCTATTCTTAACGTAGCAGTCAGAGTGATCTTTATAAATAAATCATCCACTCCCCTATCTAAAGACTTTCTATTGCTTTCCAAATAAAATTACGACTTCTTCTGGTGTCCTCCAGGGTCTGCGGGTATGGCCTTGCCTGCCTCACTAATCTCAGATCATCCCTCACTTCTCAGCATTTTCCAGGCAAACAGATCCTACTATTTCTCACCCCAAGGACTTTGTATGTGCTGCCTCCATTGTCTGAAATGTTCTTCCCTCAGCTTTTCAAATATTTGTTCCCTTCTCTTCTTTCAGGTCTTCGCCCAGTTGTTACCTCCTTAGAGTGGCCTTTCATATCTAATGCAGGTTCATTAATCACTTTATACTTTTTATTTGTTTTCTTGTGTGTTGGCTGTCTCCCCCATTAGAATGTAAGCTCCCTGTGTCTTTTGAATGATGTATCTCTTTTTCAATGCTCTGTTTCTAGCACCTACCCTTGGGGTTGGAACATAGTAAACATTCAATGAATATTTGGCATGGAAAAAATTCAAGGGTTATTGAAAAAATTCTAAAATTCAAGCATTCTGAATAATTGTAAATGTTCTATATGGGAAAGTAGACCTAGATCAATAGATGAGTACAGCATCTGTCCCATCTATAAACAGATTAGTAGAAAATCACAAATGTTAAGGATTGACATGGACCTTAGCAATCTAACCTCTCACACAATTTAGATATGTGTATATGTATGTATGTGTTTATGCAATAATTTTTATTGAGTGCCTACTATGTGTCAGGCATTTTCCTAGTCATGGGTTATACAGCGGTGCACAAAACAGATACAGGAATCTGCCCATGGAGCTTATAGTCTAGCAAGGGAGATAGGCTTTCAAATGAGTCATTAAGTCAACACAGATACAACAAGTGCAATGAAGGAAGATGTTACTGAGCACTTATGTGTACCAGGCATTATACTGGGTGCTGGGGATACAGCAGTGAACCAGATAAAAGCCCCTGCTCTGTTGGTACTTGTATTCTAGAGGAGGAAATGGACAATAAACATATTACATAAGTACATTTTATAGTGACCTAGAAAGTGATAAATGCTAGGGAGAAAAATAAAGAGAGGAGGGTTGTAGAGTGAGAGACAGGAGATTGCAATTTTCAATAAGCTGGTGTGAGTAGATGACACTTGAGCAGAGGCTTAAAGAGAATACAGAGGGAGCATTTCAAATGAATGGTGAGGGCGGTGACATTAAACTGAGATTAGAAGGATGCCTGGCAGTTTACCAGGCAAGGAGGGAAGATAAACGGAGCAAACATGTGGGAAGATCTTGGCAGGAAAGAGTCAGGGACTTTGGAGGAAAGGACAGAAGCCAGTTTAGCATAGTTTAGTGAGTGTGGGTGCAGTGGTATGAGATGCGATTAGAGGAGTAGGTAGGGCTTTGGAAGGTTTTAGAGGCCATTTATAGAGTTTGTGTTTAATCCAAATGCATGGAGAAGCTATTGGGTAGTTTTGGGCAGGGTATTCACCATATGTGATTTTTATTTTAAAATATTATTTTGGTGACCTTGTCCGAATGGAGCGAGAATGGCAATGTACAGAACAGTTAGGAATACAGGAGGTAACATATATTTGACAGATGGTTATCTTTTTAAATCCAAATATGTTTCTTTTTGTAACAAATTCATAGTATTTAAAATATAGATTTGACCACACCAGCAATGTCATTAAATATAGAGTGTGATAAATTTTTAAAAGGTATAAGCACATAATATTGAGATATTCTGTTTATATAATTACAATTTTCTATTTTAGAAAATTCTAACTATCTAGCAGCAGCTGTTATCAATCAGTAATCCAAACTACATTAACATTCTTTTCTTAAATGATGTATGTGATATAGTATATATTGTATTTTCCTTGTTTAATCATTATGTAAGCTGTTCCCAATGAGCAATCTTAGCTTGAACTTAAGGTTACTTAAAAAAAGAAAAGAAAACAAAAGAAAAGACAGTTATCTTATTATATAACCTTGATTGATTTAACAAAGCTGTTGTTTTTTTTTTTTTTTAATGAGTAACAAACCTAGACATCATTATCTCATCTGTAAGGTTTGGAAGAATTAACTCAACTACATAATTTAAGAATTCTAGCAAGTCTTGGTGAATTTTTTGGATTCATTATATTTATTCTAATACTGTGACATTTCATGAAGCAGCAAGTGAAACTGAAAAAAGGTAAAATAAGCCAAGCAATCAAAACACTTCTCCCTTTTTAAACTTCTTTGGGCTGTATTTGTCACACTAGTTATTTGGCATTGTTGGTTAGGACTTGGTACGTATATAGTGTATATAGTTTTCTACCGTAAGTAGTATTGTTCAGTCCATGAAGGCAGGCATACCCTCTCCCACCACTTCCTTTGTCATTCAACCAATATCCTCTAATTACCTGAATGAATTAATTGACATGTTTCTGTTGAGGTTTTTTTATGAATATCCCACCGTGTCCATCATAGATACTAGAGCCATCTCCAATCCTTAACTGTAGATTCCTGTCTGTCTTAGTCAGTGGAACAAATACCATAGGCTGGGTGGCTTAAACAATAGAAATTCATTTTCTCACAGTTCTGGAGGCTAGATATCCCAAGTCAAGGTCCGGCAGGGTCAGTTTCTGGTAAGAGCTCTCTTTGTGGCTCGCAGAGGCGTGCTTTGTCCTCTTACAGCCTTTCCTTTCAGGAAGCAGGGGGGGGAGGAGAGAATGGGAGTGAGCACTAGTGCTCTCTGGTGTCTCAGAAGGGCATTGATCTCAATGAACCAGGGCCCCACCCTATGACTTAATTTAACCTTATCTACTTTCTTAAGTGTCCTCCCCTCAAAATACAGCCACCCTGAGGGTTAGGGCTTCAGCAATGAACTTTGAGGAGACACACATTCATTCCATAATAGTGTCCTTATCTAGAAATTTATGAGGGAGGATTGGACAGCTGTTAAGGGAAATTTGAATTTTTCCTAGAGACATTTATAATTTCTGAGGGGGGGAGGGGTAAATGTTGACTAAATGAATGAACAAAATAAGCAATGATCTGCTACCCTTTGAAACTCTGATTAGAAACCACTTTGAGAATACTATATGCTTTATTTTTGTTGTACTTGGTAGAAGGAAACATAACCCTAAATAGACTGACTGGATATTTGAACTCTTGGACCCTTTACAAAAAAGAATAAAATCAGAACAAGGAATTTTTTTCCTATTTATTTATTCTTTCAACAAATATTTATCAAGTACTTACATATAGTAGATATTCACTACTCTTAGGGCTGGAAAATAATATAATTGAGGTCCTTGCCCTCAGTGAGTTTATATTACAGAGGATTGGAAGTTATATATATATATATACTTAGTTATATACTATGTACTAATTAGGAGCATGGATGCAGTAAGTCTCAGTTTCATCCATTCTATATTTGAAATATTGATATTTCATATCTCAGGGTTGTTTTGAAAATGAAATGAAAAAAAAATAAAGAGCATGTTGGCAAAAGATCTAGAACAGCCAACGTAATATTGAGGAGAACAACGTTGGAAGACAGACGCTGCCTGACTAAGATTTTTCTATAAAGCCACAGTAATCAAGTGAGTGTGTATTGGTAATAGAGTGGACAAATAGATTAAAGTAATGGAGCAGAGAGCTCAGAAATAGACCAACATAAATATAGTCAACTGATCTTTGAGAAAGGAGCAAAGGCAATACAATGGCATAAAGATAGTTACTTCAACAAATGGTACTGTAACAACTGGACATCCACGTGTAAAAAAAAATGAATCTAGACACAAACCTTACACCCTTCCCAAAAATTAACTCAAAATGGACCACAAACCTATAAATGCTATAAAACTCTTAGAAGATAACATAGAAAAATCTAGGTGACCTTGGGTTTGGCAGTGACTTTTTAGATATAACATCAAAGGCACAATCCAGGAAAGAAATAATTGATAAACTGGACTTCATTAAAATTAAAAATGTCTGCTCTCTGAAATATACTGTCAAGAGAAAGAAAGCCAAGCCACAGACTGGGAGAAAATATTTGCAAAAGACATATCTGGTAAACGACTGTTATCCAAACTACAAAGAACTCTTAAAACTCAACAGTAAGAAAACAACCTGATTGAAACAGTGGACTAAAGACCTCAACAGACATCTCACCAAAGAAGATACACAAATGGCATATAAACCTATGAAAAGATGTTCCACACCTCTATCATCAGGAAGATGCAAATGAAAACAACAGGCCTGTACCACTACACATTTATTAGAATGGCCAAATCTGGAACGCTGACAACACCAAATGCTGGTGAGGATATGGAACAAGAGGAACTCTCATTCATTGCTGGTAGGAATGCAAAATGGTATAGCTACTTTGGAAGACAGTTTGTTGGTATCTTACAAAACTAAGCATTCTCTTTGGTAAATTGTTCTCCTTGGTATTTACCCAAAGAAGTTATGTCCACACATAAATCTGTATATATGGATGTTTATAGCAGTTTTATTCAAATGAACAAAACTTGAAAGCAAACAAAATATCTTTCAGTAACTGAATGGATAAATAAACTGGTGTATCCAGACAATGGAATATTATTCAGTTCTAAAAGGAAATGAACTATCAAGCCATAAAAAAGGGGGGTGAATCTTAAATGCGTATTACTAAATGAAAGAAGCCAATCTGAAAAGGCTACGTACTGTATGATTCCAAGTACATGACATTTCGAAAAAGGCTAAACTGTGCAGTGACTAAAAAGAGCAGTGGTTAACTGGGATTGGGGGTGGAGAGGGAGGGATGAATATGCAGAGCACAAAGGTATTTTTAGGGCAGTGAAGCGACTGTGTCATACCGTAATGATGGATACATGTCAGTGTACATTTGTCCAAACCCATGATGTACAATGCCAAGAGTAAACCCTAGTGTAAACTCTGGGCACTGGGTGATCAGGATGGATCAGTGTAGCCTCATCCGTTGTCACAATTGTACTACTCTGGTGGGGGGTGTTGGTAATGGGGGTATACGGGGAATCTCTATACCTTTTGCTCAATTTTTCTGTGAACCTAAAACTGCTCTAAAAAAATAGTCTATTTTTAAAAACACATATAAAGAGCTTCAATCAGTGCTTGACATAAAAGAAGCAGAAATTTTAACTATAAGTGTATTTATTAATCATTAGACATGAACAATAAGGCACATTGGAAAGACTTAGCACAAGATACATTTTTAAGGGTTGCTTGCTAATTAATTGAGGTTTCGTGCTGACTTTGAAGATATCATTATATTTTGATTTTTACAGTGCCACCTCTTTGTTTAATATCTGGAACAAATATGCCCCCCGGCTGCCAGTTGCCTATTACCATGAAAAGCTTCTGAAGGTTGGAGATAGCCTTTGTGAAATGAAAGTAAGTGCCTCTGGAGGGAAAAAAAGCCTAAATGAAACTCATTTGGCTAATTATTATTATTATACTTTGGTTTGATACCATTCCTATTTTACATGATTTGATTGTTTTTCTTAGAAAAAATATAAATGAATACATCACATTTTAATGAGGCACAGTAACCAAAAAAGTGTTTGTTTTTTAATTTTGTATTACTAGTTGCTATTCTCCATAGGTGAGTGATTCCAGAACAGAAAGACAGCTGGCTGGGGATGGGCAGGAGCACAGCCCCGAGTTAACAGAGGGTGTGGTCGGCCCAACAGGAAATGTTGAGTCATCATGTTCCTACCTTATACAAAGGAGCCCAGGCAGCACTTCCTGTTGTTTTATTTGCATGGTTGGCTGACCCAGCCGACAACTCTCATGGCTTCTGGCCTTGCTGCTGCGTTGCTTGCTTCCCAGTGCCCTGTTTTAATGAATTTCGTCTCCTTCTTAATGTTTTGCCAAATGTAATTATAGCAGTCATTCCACACTTGCCCTGTTTCTGGCTCAGTATTGTATTCCAAACTGAGTTTGTCTCTATTTTTAATTCCATATCAATACCTAGGTCTTAGATTGCTGTGGACTCGTGGACTTGGTTTGGTAAGACCACACCATGGCTAAGTTTTAAATTAATGATAATGTAAGTGTTTCCCTTAAACTCTGGCGTAGGCCCAAGTTATTCCAAGTTAGGTATGAGTATTTGGCACATCTAGGATCTGTGGACTAAGAGTTATTTTATCCAAAGTGATTTTAGGTCAGATGTGGGCTGTATTCAGTGTCTTCTTAATCTTTGGTTTTTTAGCATCGTTTTCCTCCTCCATTTCTATTTGTTTTGGTTTGGGAGGAAAATTTACCAAATAAAGGATAAGATGTGGAGGAATTTTGGTAATTAAGAACTAAGATCTATTTTCTGCTGCCAAAATTAGATAACCACCTTAGCTTCATGTAATTGGACTGTGGTTCTTAGAAACTTGAAAATATAGAGTTTGGAAAAACTATAGGAAGAAAACAAAGATGAGCTCCCACTTGTAATCTGTATTCATATGAGGTGGAATGACAGCTTTGACAAGAATTAGAAGAGTGCCCCCTCTCCATTTTGATGCTTCTCCTCAATATAAGAAGCTGGTGACTGGGTTTGGGGAGTATCCAGGTAAGCTGAGTGGATGCTGGTGGAGGAAGGAGAAAGCAGCATGTTAGAAATTAATAAAAGCAAGTGGATGATGGGTAATGGCTAAGGTAGCGATATTTTAAAATTTGCTTAAAGGAACAACAACAAAAACATTTTAAATACTTTTCATAGTATTCATAAGAAAGTGGGCCGATAAAGGTATTTATAATCCTGAAAATGAACTGCTTACTTTGGTTCTAGAATCTCTTTATTTTTACTTTAGTTACAGTACAGATCATTTTGTTGACATATTCTTGTTTTGAACCGGGATTTGCATTCATTTTATAAATCAAATTAGAACAGAAAAGAATCAGAAAAGAATTAAGTGAACAATGACAAACAAGTCAATAGAAACAGAAACAAAACACATTTGACTGTGATGCCTCCCGAGGGGCTAGGTAACCTGAAAGGCAGTTCGCACTCAGGGCTGTTGCTTTTCCGGGAGACACAGTCACAGGGGAGGAAGCTGAGTAAGGGTTGCAACAGACATATTTCAGAGCCCTACTCACATCCACTGCCCTGAAACGCTTCAGATTAACTGTGCCTTATGGGCTACAGAAATGAGGCATGTGACTTTGTAATGGAAATATAAGCCTGAATTAGAACTAACAGAATCATAACTAACAATAGTTCTGACTTTTTTTGGTTTGCCCTGATGCAGCGTCAGAGACTTGACAAAAGAGAGGTTGAGTTAGCTCATCACCTGCATTTTTCTCTGCTCTCCTCCCTTCTCCTCCCTTCCCCTTTTTTCTCTTCTTCCCACCCCTCCCCCTCCTCCCCTTCCTTTTGCTCCCCTCCTGCCGCTCCCTCTTCCTTCCCTCCCCTCCTCCTCTCTTTGTCTCCCTCCCTCCCATTCTCTCCTTTCTTCTTCTTTTACTTTCTCCCTCTTTCTCTTTACTTGCACCCCCATCTTTCTTTCTCTCCCTGCCTCCTTCCTTCTTTCATCTTTCTCTCTCCTTCCTCCCCTCTTTCCCTCTTTTTCCCTCCCCCTCTCTCCCCTCCTTATCTCTTATTTCCTTCTTTTTTGGAGCTTAGGCGGTATCAGAGAAGCAAGGCTAGTTACACAACCAACTCATCTATCTCTCTGACTAAGTGGGTGGGTTACCATCAAATGGTGATGTTAAATTTTTTTGGATTTTAAGTAGTATATACAGGTATTACCACACGCAATAATACCCTAGTGAATATTTTCATCTTGGAGATCATAATGGTCTTATCTCACAATAGGCTTGTTTTGAGGAGAATTATGAAATAATGAGCATTAATTGCCTAGCACAGTGTCTGTCATAATAAGTATTTGGAAATGGTAGTGATAGTGGTAGTAATAATGTAACGGTGGTAGAAATAATAGTAATAGTAATAATCAAGGTTGATGCTATTAAGAATAACAAATATTATCTAATTTCAATAATGATATAATTTGATAATTATATTTAATATTAATATAATTTAATAGTAAAATTTTAATAAGCAAAGTGATATTTTGAAACTTTCATCAAGTGCTCTTATTATTTCAGGACTATAAATTGGCCCTTTTACAGTGCTATGGAAGATATCTTCAGCAGTTCAATATCAACTTTGATGAGAATCAAGTAGATGTACATCAATTCAAAACTGTCTTTTTTCCAAAAGGCTTTGGAGACAAAACTGCTGTGCATACAGTAAGATGAAAGTAGTAGCTAAAATAGCTACAATTTATGATGAACTATGCAATATATCCTATTGTTGACAGTCTTTCCTTTGTTTAGCATAGCATTTACTTGTGTGCTATAAGTTCCTTAATAAATGTTTTCAGTTCTGGATAAGAAAGTGAACTTATTAAACTTTGTAAAGATACTTTGGAGATTGTATCACTATAATCACTCATTCATCTAGCAGACAGTTATTGTTACAATAACTAATATTTGTAGAGTGGTTTTAGTTCACAGAGTACTTTGGAAAACATATTTGATCCCCACAGTAACTTTGTGAGTTAGATACTATTATTATCCCTATTTTACAAAAGAGAAAAAGAAAACTAATCACACAGTGTAACTAGCGGTCTGGAGTTCAAACACAGATCTTCTGATATAAAATTTTATGCTTTATTTTGAATTGTTATCTTGCAGCCTCATTACAGTCTTAAAGGGTAGGTATGATTATGCCTCTTCTACAGATGAAGAAACTGAGGCTTATTACAGACTAAGAAACCCATCCCACTTAAAACAGTCGGCAGAGTTGGTGTTTGAATGCTAATCAATCTGAATCCAAAGCTATGCTATTTCAAACTTGATTATTCAAGACCTTGGAAATATACAAGGTGTGATAAAAAAAATACGGTGAATGTTTAAATAAAAAAAAACTTATTAAAGTAAAAGACACGTTGCCATTAACCCCCCTCAAAATATGCCCCCTTGCTTGGAACACACTTATCCTATAAGTCTTGCCACTTTCTAAAGCAGTTCTGAAAGTCCTCTTTCATGAGTATCTTTAGTTGCACTGTCGTGGCTGCCTCAATGTCCTGAATCATTTTGCCTTTGGGGAAGAGCCAGAAGCCACATGGTGCCAGATCTGGTGAATAAGGTGGATGAGGACACATCATCAAGTTTTTATTTGGCAGAAATTGCTATATACCAGAAGTGATGGGTGACATGGAGCGTTGACATGATGGAGGATGATTTACGGCACGCTTTAAAGCACACGTTTCTCAACCATAGCTCACATCTGACTGACTGCACTGAACAAGTTGAAACTTGTCACACACTGTTACTAAGGTTCCACGTGCCGCTTCCCATATTGAAGATCCCTGCCTTTCCGTTGGATGGCACTCGGCAGCAGCTTTCACCATATTTTGTGATAGAAAAGCTCTGTGTCACACATCGCTTCTGGTGCAGCAATTTCTGTCAAAAACATTATGGTATGTCCTCATCCACCTTATTCACCAGATCTGGCACCATGTGGCTTCTGGCTCTTCCCCAAAGTCAAAATGACCATAAAAGGTAAATGCTTTGAATAGATTCAGGACATCACGACAGCACAGCTAAAGACATGAAAGAGGACTTCCAGAACTTCTTTAGGAAGTGGCAAGAATGGTGGCATGAGTGTATTTGAAGCGAGGTGGAGTATTTTAAGGGGGATTAATGGCAATGTGTCTTTTACTGTAATATTTTTTTAAAAATTGAAACATTTACCATATTATTTGATCACACCTGTACGTGGCTTAATTAGCAGAAAAATTTCAAGCCATGTTTGGGGGTCCATTGATCAGTTCAATTTGACTATATCATAGGTACATGAATGAGAATACTGGGCAATATGAGTTGGCACCCCATTGGGAATAGTACTGAATGAAAAGCTTAGGAGTTTGGACTTTTAAGGCCTCTCCTATTTCACCCCAGTCTAGGTCCCGATCTTTCTCTCATGCATGATTTCATTATCCTGCTTCCACCCGAACTCCCTGGCTTAGCACCAGTGTACTGATGAGCTCCACTGTCTGCAAAACTTGTATCTTAGATATCTGCGTGGTGTGGCTCATCACTCACTTCCTTCAGGTCTCCTGCACTCCCTGCTTTATTGTTTTTCACCAGCTCCATTTTTATTTGTTTATTGTTTAATTTCCTTTCTCCCCTTCTAGAAGCTTCATGAGGGCAGGGGCTACTCTAATCTCTAATCCCTAGTGCTTAGGACAGTGCCTGGTAGGTAATAAATTCTCAGTAAAGCTTTATTGAAGCGTTGAATAAGTGAAGTGATATAGTCACAGTGAGTAATCTAGAATCAGTACACAGAATGGATTAGGAGGAAAAAGACTGGAGGCAGAAAGTGAAGCAATGAAGACAACATTAAGAGTATGCCATCAGGACTGTTGTGATAGGTGCAAAAAGATGCGAAGAATTTGGTTTTTTTACATGCTAAGTTCGACACTGGCATACTGTGGTTCTCAACAAATATGTATAAAACGAGTAAGAGAATAAATAGATTGAAAATTTCGTCTAGGAGGAACTTGACAATGCAAAACTAGAGGTCTTGAGAAGTTTTGTTAGAGAAATAATTTTGGAATGAAATGCATAAAGATCATCTATGAAGCAGTGATAATGAATTTATGGTCAAAATATTAACGGCAAAGTTTTGTGCAAAGATACTTAATCATGTAATTTAATGACCCCCTTTGTATGTACTGTAGGGAGGCATGATGGCAGAGTTGGTAAGAATTTGACCTCTAGAATCACCCTGCCTGGGTTCAAAGAGTTGCTGTGCCACTTCCTAAGGATGGAAACTTGGAGAAGTTGTGTAATTTCTTTGTGCCTCAGTTTGACTATATCATAGGTGCATCATCTGTAAAAGTGGAAGTAATAACAAGACCTCCTGCATAATGTTGTTTTAGGATTGCTGAGACAATTAAAGACTTAGAATAGGGCCTGACACTCAAAAAATATTAAGTATCATTATCTGTTTATAAAAGAAAGAGTACTTTAAAGGTAATGATTACTCCAACATGTAGATACATTCAATGAATATCTTCTGTGATACCAACTACATAGTGGCTAGAAACAGTGTACATACATCTAAGCATGAAATCTATGTGGTAGATAAGACCCATTTGTATTATTAATAGTGTCTACTCCCATAGCTTTACCAGTACTCATCAGTAGTCTAGCTAAAATCTCTCTTCTGAACTGCACATCTATTCAGTTATGTCATAAACATCTCAGCTTGACATATCCCAAGCTGGACTCATCTTTCCTCCATCATTGGCTCCAGCCAGTCATCCAAGCTAGAAATCATTGCAGATCTCTTCCCCTCCCTTATATCCCACACCGAATTGGTCACTAAATCTCATTGACTCAGACAAGACTTAAATCTTTCCTTTCTCTTCATCCCGGAGTCCAGGGCCCCATCTCAGGACCCTG
This sequence comes from Rhinolophus sinicus, assembly GCF_057876585.1. Classification (NCBI taxonomy): domain Eukaryota; kingdom Metazoa; phylum Chordata; class Mammalia; order Chiroptera; family Rhinolophidae; genus Rhinolophus; species Rhinolophus sinicus. Next base: position 23,275,375 of record NC_142501.1, on the reverse strand, counting down.
GTATGTCTGGACTACCTCAGAGGCCTTTGATCTCTCCTAGCTTCCCTGCACGTAGCTTTATTCCCTACCCTCTGCTTTTCATCTTCCACACTTTTGCCGGAATTAATTTCTAAAGTATAAATCAAATCATTTTACGCCTCTGCCCCTTGACTTTGTCCTTTAGCTTAAGTCCATATTGCTTGGAATGATGTGGAATGCTCTCCATGTTTTTTGACCATGGACCACCTCTACAGCTTAATCTCTTTATCTGAAACATTCTTTTCCAAACTTACAAAAGACTTTCAATTCAGTGACCACAGCCACTACTTTAAGCATTCTTAACATTGCTTGTACCTGGAGTTCTTTTCCCTCTGCCAAGAGAAGAGGACTTGCCGTCCTCAACTTTGAGTCCCTGTTGCTTAACAGAGTGTGACAAATAGAGGTTCTCAATAAACATTTGCCGAATGAATTGTGCAAATAGTAATAATTACATCTGAATTAATAAGTTAAAATGCCATTGGGTGAGTTTCTAAAAATTGATTCAATTCCATATTCTTGGAAATAGGATTTTGTACTTTTTTTGTTTTGTATTTTGAAATTTTTTTGATTAAGGAAAGGTTATCTTAACTAAATGGATGCTTCAAAGAAACCTATTTTAGCACATTTCTTTCTATATGTCTTAATCTGTTAGGGTTGCTATAACGAAACTTCATAGACTGATGGCTTAAACAACAAAAATTTATTTCTCACTTTCTGGCAGCCGGGATATCTGAGATCAAGGTACAGGAATATTCAGTGTCTGGTGAGAGCCCGCTTCCTGGTTCATAGATGGCTGTCTTCTCACTGTGTCCTCAGATGGCAGAAGCCATGAGGGGGCTGTCTGGTGTTCCTTTTATAAGGGCACTAATCCCATTCATGAGGCCTCCATCCTCATGACCTAACTACCTCCTACCTCCCAAAGACTCCATCATCTAATATCACTTTGGGGATAGGTTTCAACGTAAGAATTCTGGGGGGTGAGGAGGGATATAAACATTCAGTCCATGGCACTATACTACTCTATTAAATTAAGTAAGCAAAATTGTCTCCATTTTAGTTTCTTACATTTTGAGGAAAGCTTTCCTAAGTTGCATAAACTTTGTTTATATTTATTTATATTATATTTTCCCATGTGTTTCAGTTTCATGCTTTAAATGGCAAATATATTTGCAACTACCAGCTGGTCTGTGACAGTGATATGAACCTACAGAATAAAGAATCTGTGGTCCAGTGTCTGCATATCTTGTCCTCCTTAAGACTCATCATGCAGTTGGCTCTGCCACAGGAGCACCTTTGTTGGATTATCTTCAATGGTATGTACCCACGTATTTTATTTCCCATCATGTCATTGAGAAAGTTATTTAAATGCCTAGTTTGATGTTAACTTGATTACCTTGTGATTTAAAACATACTTACCTTATGATTATGTTTTTTTACATTTTTATTACATTTTAGTTTGTTCTCATAAGCAGGGACTTAGAAAGCATATCTTTGGGTTTTCTGCTCAAGGAAGTGTTAGAGGCTGTGGGGATAATCTGTTTCAGGTATATAACAAGCAGGGGCCTCAGTTAATAAATAAATATAAGTGGAGAAGAATCAAAGAACCGCTGCAGGTTAGATTGGTTCTAAGGATCATCCAAATGTATTGGTCCTCTCAAGTACTTTGGCCAGTGACTGTGGCTTTCTAGGTATCAACCTTCTCTTCCTACTTGGTTTTACTTGGTTTTGAATAAGGAGCTCTGAGAATGTGTGTGTACAGTATACTTATATACATATGTACATTGTGTAGATACACATATGTACATTATATATGACTCATGAAATATTACCTATCAAAATGTAACATTTTTTTTCTCTTTAAAGAGTTAAAATTTAGATTCAATTCAAATTGTTTTTAAAGTTACAATGAAAAGTTGCAATGAGTCATCTGCTATATTGTTCTCTGGATAATATATTCTTAAAAGGAAAATAATGACAGTGTGTTCTATATGCATAAGAGCTGGACAAAATAACCTGAAAGAAAACACTGGATTTTACCTCATCTATGGCAATTGAAATACATTTCCTAGCCTTTTCCTACCTTGCCCTCCCCAAATATTTTTTTGACATTTTGATTGAAATTAGACTTTACATGCCAGAGATGAGGCTGATTTTGGAAGAAATTTTTTAGTCCAGTGATTGTCAAGCTTTTGTGCCTGATCATGCTCAAGAGCATCTGTGATTTCCAGAGTAGCCACTACCATCTCTCTACCTGAGTTGCTCACACATCTTGGTAGGGACTGAGCAGGAGCAGAGGTTCTGTGCTCAAGAAGCAGTGAATAGGCCCATGGATTGGGCCTTGCAGTCAGGCCTTGCTTGAGTGGTGGAAATGACCCAGCATGACTCCCTGTCTGCAGTCTTTTCAGATTCACACACAAAAAATCCCAATATTCTTAAAAAAAAAAGAATAATGATTTTTAAATGATTTTTGTATCTTCTCTGTCCTTTTCTTGGTGTGTGCTTTTTCTTTACACAGGTAGTATCATGCTCTAGATTTTATTCTGTTTCCTAAATATTATTCTGCTCAATACTATGGTTTTAGAATCTAGACAGGTTCCTGTCTGTAAATCTAGTTCATTAACTCTGCATGCTGAATTGTGTTGCAGATAGCTGTACACTTCTAGAGATGGCCACCTGGTTTGCCCTACCTCACTAACTGCACAAATAATTCTGCAGTGACTATCCTTGCATGTGTCCTTTTATAGACCTGTATGAGAATTTTCTGGGATCTATGCCCAGGAGTGGGATTGCTGGGTTGTGAGAAATATATTAATATATATTTAGTTTCACTAATTCCTGCCCGTTTTAATTAATTTTTCCAAAACCTATTGCCAAGCATTGTTCTAGGTGCTAGGGACACAGGAGTGGACAATAGACCAAAACCCTGTTCTCATGGTTACATTCTGCTACAGGGAGGTGATAAATCAAAACTAATGGACCTAGAGAATATTATGCTAAGTGAAATAAGTCAGACTGAGAAAGACAAATACCACATGATCTCACTTATATGTGGAATCTAAAGATCAGAATAAAGGAGCAAACAAAACAGAAACAGAGACATAGAGAAAAAATTGATGGTTGCTAGATGGGAGGGGGGTGGGGATGGGGGAAAAGGTGAAGGGTTTAGAAAGCACAAATTGGTAGTCACAATATAGTCACGGGGATATGAAATACAGCATGGGGAATATAATCAATAATGTAAAGATTATGTAGGGTGTCAGATGGGCACTGGACTTATCAGGGGGATCATTTCATAGATGTGTAGATGCCTGACCACTGTGCTATACAACTGAAGCTGAAGTAGAATAATATTGAAATACTGAATGTCAACTATAATATATATGTGTATATATACATGTATATATTATATACATATATATATCACAGGATGTAAAATATAGCATAGGGAATATAGTCAATGGTATTGTAACAGCTATATAAGATGTCAGGGGTAGTAGATTGCGGGGGTTATCACTTTGTGAGGGGTGTAAATATCTAACTATTATACTCTTTTGTACACCTGAAACTAATAAAAAATGTATTAAAAAGGAAAACCTAAATGGTTGTGGCGGATCGTGCAGAGTGCTATGGAGAAAAAAAATGCTGAGGAGGGGATAGGGAGAGCTGAGCTTGGGCTGGGGCTGGGCTGCATTTTTAAATAGAATGATCAGGGAAGATCTCACTGAGATGACATTTGAGCAAAGACCTGAAATGAGACGTCTGAATATTTGGGGGAAGGACATTCCAACTGAGGGATTAGCACATCCAAAGATCCTGTGGTTTTAAAACTTTGAAATTTAAGTAATCAAAAATAAATTAACTTACAATTTATCAAAATACATTTAAGCTTTTCAGTTAGAAGTTAACACTTATTCTCTTTACTTTTAATTGACTATTGTATGTACACATCCTTGGTTTCTTAACCTATGTAACCAATCTTGGTTCTTTCATAAAATTTAACTGGGTGTATGAATATTTGATAATACCTTACTTCTCAATTAACTGGAACCCTCAAATTTAAACCCTCGAATTGTCAGATTATTTTGATGGTGGCCGGCCATCTTTGATGAAAAGGAGTCACATGACAAAGCAATAAACTCATATTAGGGATTTAGTTAAAAACAAGCAAAACAAACTTCCGGAGATATCTGAGGTTGTCAAGATTCAGTCTGTTTTCATTCTATACCAATTACTCTTTTCCGCAGTGGGGATTCGTGAGCCGTGCCAAGGTCCCGCAAAGAAGGGCTCAGTTATAGTCAGGACGTACTAGGGTTGGAAAGGTTAAAGGCACATTTTTGAAATACAGAGGGCCCTTGTCATTCTTGAGGGCAGTCTCCTTGAGGCCTTCTGAAATTCCCCAGTTCCTGTTACTGACATGTTTATACAGGCTCCTGGCTTATACCTGAATCACATGTTTTGTGGAGAGGCATGCGTTTCCTGTGCATAGCCTTACTTGGTGACTTTTTCTTTTTTAAACAAAGAAACACAGTTATACAGTTTAATTTTGAAAGATTAAGAGCAGAGGTCAAGAAAACCAAATTGAGATAAGAATACTGTGCTTGAACTGTTACTAGCCAAGTGGTTTCTTCCCTGCTGGATCTTACGTGAAATAAGTAACTATGTCGAGAACGCAGCCACACTAAGAATGCTGAGTCCTCGAACGTTAAGGACCTATTGCAATCTCTGTGAAGTTTATGGCACTATATGTGTTTAAGATTTTATGCAATACTTTCGGTCATTGAGTTATGTGATTAATAATTATAATGCTTACAGGTGCGTTTTAATCAAGTGATGTGTATTTTGGAGCAGATGTTGTTTTCTCAAGCTTTTAAAGTTTAACTGTGAACATAGGATTCATAATTGTTGAATTTTGATGGTTATGAATTTTAGATCAAATATTTTATAGAAAATATTTAGACTACTTGCATTATAATTACATTGCCTTTTAAAAAGCATGTTACCATCTTCGGGTATGTTGAAAGCGTTATAATGTCCTTTGTATATAGAGAGATGTATGGAGATGTCGTTCCTCACCCCTCCCCATAACCCTGCCATCTGACTTCTATCCTCATTTAATTAATGGCCTGATTAAAAATAAAATTATACTTGAATGATATTAAATAGGAGTTGGAAATACTGTTTTTCATTAGAGTGCTCATAGGACATACCTTAATAATAGGATAAATATTATATGAGACTCCAAAGGAATATAATGCAACCTATTATGCATTATGATGTTTAAATTATTATGAGATTATTTTTTTGAGTATTGCATGATTAAATCTGTATGGCTACCCTATTTGGAGATAAATCTTTAGTTTTTCAACTATAAGGAAACCATGGGAACCAATGCTATTTTATATGAAGTACTAAAACCACAGGGTACATAAATTATGCTACTAAAAATATTCTTTTGTTCAATATATTTCAAAACTTAAAGTGCTTTAAAAATGAGAATCTTAAAAACAATTCCAAAAAAAAATAAAAAAGATTCCTGTGTGAACATATTTAAAATATGGTCATATTAATTCTTTTAATGATTCAGCTAACAGTTACACAACAAATTGTAATGATTATAACTCTCTAACCATTGTCAGACTTTCTCATGAGATTACTTGTTTTGAGAACTACAGATGTAAACCACAGAAATTGGAATATAAAATTTCCATCAGTTGACTATAAAACATATTAATGATATTTTTCTCCATCTAGGTACCATTTACATCTACACCATTTGCAGAAAACTGATGGTTATTGGTCAGTCTTCCAAGGTATGAAATTTACTGACAAAAATATCTTCCCCTGTATTTCCTGTTTTTCTTAAGACATTTGTTAGCATTGAATACTGACAAAGAAAATTTAGTGACTATATAACAAAATTTAGTGAATATATATGTGTATATATATAACAGGTTTTCAATTTTTAGTTTTACTTTAACATGACCATATGTAAAAATACAGACAATAAAGTATTAATGAAAAGAAAGCATTCTTAAAATTAATAAGTATTCTCCACTGTCCCTTGGTCTCTCAGATTAGTCATAACTTGTAAGCTTGATACTGACTATCCATCTTGTAACTATATCTCGAGATAGGGTGACCAACCATTCTGGCTTGCCCAGGAAGGTCCTGGTTTATACATCTTGTCTGGTATTATTAGTAGTGCCTGCTTTCACCCTTACAAGTGTCCTGGTTTGAATGATAAACTATGGTTACCCTACTTATGTGATACCTATGGAACTTGGACTTCATTTTGCTTGAAGAAGTTGGACTTCACTTACGGCCTACATGCTTGCTAGTAGTTAGGTGAATGCATACCTAAACTCTGTCCCAGTCACAAGCTGAGGGAAAGGGGACTTTATTTTATAATAAGATTCCCACTGACCAGTACTCACTGCTCAGTTTTAGCTTGAGGGAATGGCTGACACTTCCCTATAATGTTGGTAGCACTTTTATCTCTAGGAGACATATTTTTTCCCTGTATTTATTGTCCAGCCTTTGGAATGTAGGCCAAGAAGGGCGAGTATAGCCCCGCTGTGACCATACTCAAGTTGTTACTGCCATCTGAAACATTACTACTTTATTTTTCTTTATCACATGCAGTATTCTTACCCTGAATATTCCAACTCTCAGGACAGATGCATTTTTTTTTTCTTATTTTCTCAAAACATAGCCAAGTATCTTGAAAGTTACCAACACTTAAAAATGGAAGCAAAGAGATTTGCATGCTTAATTTATAACATTAATTATGTGCTCTCTCTCTGTTTTGTTCCTTGAATTGAAAAGCTCTATTACTGACAGTGACTTGAACAAATCTGTGCCTGCTTTTGGCATGAGAATTAAAGTGAGGGGAGACTGTCCCATGTATAATGGAAACTTGGCATACAGAATATTCCAGGGATTCTACATGCAGTTACAGATGATTTCCTAAAAAGAATTTGCAAATTCCTATTGCCCTTGCTGTAGCAACAAATACTGCTTCACAGAACCATCATAATTTGGTTTGCTATAGTGTTTGTGTGCCAAAGCTTTGTAGGGCAGAGATGTATGTGCCAAAATGTAACTGTTTGTTTGTACTTGTTAATGCTGAGAGAATTTTAATGTGATAGTCTTTTAAAAATAATTTTAAATTTATACCCTATATAAGATTTCTCTGCTCGTAGAACTTGAATTTCTCTCTGACAAAATAAGAGCTGAAGGAGAGAATAGTTCTGTGGTCTCGGTCTTGAGGAATGGTGGTGAGGGGAGTAAGGGATACAAGAATTTTGGGGTGGTGAGTGGTTGTACAGTTGGCATTTGAAGAGTGGGATGAAATTCTTTCAGTTTGTTTAATATAATAAGTTCCAAGGAAATTAGTAATTTTCGCTCAGAAATTTCTAAATCTTCAGCTAGTGAATTGAGACATCTGTGTCCTTCTGGGTCTGAGGGACCCTGATTCTGTAGCTACTTTAGAGTTCTCTTCTAGTCTAGCATGAGACAGAAGGAGAAATAGGTACGAGATCCTCAGGCTTTTCTTGGAGTCACCCCAGAGCAATACAAACCCTTATTCCTGGAAGATCCAGGTGTTATGGCTACCGTTTGTTATTATTATTGAATCCCTACTATGCGTTAGGCATTGTGTGAAGGGCTTTGCATTAAAGTCCTACGAGGTGGGCACTACCATCATCATCATCATCATCATCATCATCGTCATCGTTTGTTGGGTGAATGCCTACCGTTTATCAGGTAGGCTTCTCAGCACTTTCATATGTTATCTCATCTAGTCCTCACACCACCACTCAGAAAGGTACTGGTATGACCTTCATCTATAGCTGAGGACGCTGAGGCTCAGAAAGGTTTATTTGCTCAATGTCACACATCTAGTTAGAAGTGTAGCTGAGGCCAGAGCCAATACATCACTGCGTTGCCCCACAACACCACTAGAACAATGCACGAATGTCGACTAAATTTAATCTTGTCGTGACTATTTTGGCTCACCTACTCAAATGGAGGAGCTGTGTGGGCGGGGTTAGTATCTTTTGACATGATTATTGCTGAAGACCTTGACAGGCCAGGAGCTGTTCCCCAGATGGGAAACACTTCCTTTTGCGCTGAGGGAGGTGAACAGCATAAGCTTAGGGAGTGGCAGGAGGGTAGATTTCTGAAATCTCTTTTCCTAAAGACATAGGACAATTTTGTTTTCGGTTATGGTATAACCTGTAGTTTTTTCGGAGACATTTAAAACTGGAGTATAGTACTCAGCAAATATTTTAAAAATATAGTAGAATCTATTCATTTGAAGAAAATGATTCCTGTTTCATTTACTATAAAACTGAAATAGTTTGTAAAGCCTGTGGCTTGAACAATGATTGTCCAATTATTCCACGTTCCATGACATAAACTTCAAATCAAACCTTTGAAATGCTGCTCAGTGTTGTTTCCCTCAAAAGCTGGCATAAATGGTGCTGCAGTGCCATCCTGTGGCTGAGCTGGTTAACTGTGTGTGTGAGACCCCGGAACCGTGTCCTCACTGGGCTCCTAAAATGGGGTTTTTCAAAGTTGTTTTTTTTTTTTTTTCTATGAAGAGACCAGTCCTGTTTAAATCCCATCATTTTATAAAATTAATAGAAACAGTTCTATCTTTTAGAGGCAAGAAAAAAAAATGCTACAAATTAAGAATTATTTTTTTGGAAATGGCTTTTCATTTTTAAAATCTGAATGATGGTTTTTCACAACCCTAAAAGGAATGATGTTTTTTTCAAAACCCTAAGAGGAACGATGGTTTTTTTTCCCTCTGAACTCCCCTTTGTCAAGGCTGCCTTGTGTAGTGGAAAGAACGCTGCTGCACTTGAAAGTCCGAAGACCTGAATTCCAGCTCCAGCTCTGTCACTTATGAGCAGTTTAGCCTCTCGGAGTCAGACCAGGTTACTTTTAAGATCCCCTTCAGCACTAAAATCTGTGATTTACGGTTTTTTATGCTAAGTCTCAGGCCAAACCCAAATATAATGTGAACAACTGGTAACCGAAGCTCTTTTTATTTTGAAATGTGAAATTTCTAATACCCCGGGGGGCTTTTTGGAAAGACATGTGAATTTAAAGTGGGGAAATTTATACCTGGCTTAATCCCCTACTCTCCAAACCACACCAATCCAAATGCAAAGATCCACGGTAGGATTTTTGTGCAGCAGATGTGAGAAAACTTGAGTTTTGATGACTCTTGATTCCATATCAGTTCATGTTATGGCAAGGTTAGCACACAATGACGACAGCAGCAACAACAAAAACTGCAATAAAGCACCCCCGGCAGACTTAGTAGAGGTATAGTGTCCAGGAGCAGCGACTGAGAGGGTCATTGTACCATGGTTGGTCACATACTCTAACTGGACATGGACAAACTGGAGCGAAGCTGTGGAGGACCAGCCGTGATGGGGAAGGGACGTGTAGTTCTGGGAGGTGCAGAAGTGCTCAGCGATCTTTATCCTGGACAGAGGGCAGGAGGCATCGGTGTTTTCAGATTCTTGGAAGGCTGTAGTTTGAAAGTGAGTTTAGAGTGGTTTGGTGCTGTTCTGGAAGATATGACTAGGACTAATGCACAGGAGGTGTATCAAGATGGTTTACATTTCAGATTAAGAAAGTATGTTTGGACTTGTCTTCTGATGCCACCTGGCATGTTCCTTGTTACTGGAGGTGGGAACGCTTGGGTAGGGAAGGTGTGGGACATCAGGTGGTAGTGCTGGTGATGTTGGTGAGGGTGAAATTAGATTGGCTTTCAGCCCTTTTATTCTATGATGATTTGAAATAGTTCCGTATTTGGCACCATGAATTGAATCTTTTAAATGCAGGTCAGTTAGTCAACAAGTATTTATTGCATGTCTACTACACACCAGGTAATGTTCTAGGGGGCGGGGGATACGTTGGTGAACAAGACAGACAAGTGTTTCCTAAGTGAACTTACATTCTAGCGAGATGCGCTTACATTCCAGTGGGTAGCAAAGAATATTGACATTCTGTGTCAAGCCCTGCTCTCTTTTCCTCTGGATTCAAAATTGACTAGACTATGGCGAATTCTGCCCTTTCAGGTTTCTTCTTTCCCTTAGATGTCCACTGAGCTGCTTGCACACGTGTTATATACACTGTCTTTGAAGGCTCCAAAGGTGGTAATAGGGTCTGAATGTTACCAGTGTTTTATTTATTTTTGCTATTAAATACTTTGTCAGTCTAGTAGGTTTGCTTAATATATATGCATCTCCTGGACCTTTTTGTTGATTTGCCTTTTCAAGGCGGATTTGACTACTGTACATATACTTTTCCTTAATTAATTCCTTAATTATTTAAGGTCAAATTTGTTACTGGAAGAGGGACTTTATTCTGTTGTTCAAATTTATTATCATTATTTTCTTAAGAATCTAGAATATTTGTTAGCTCTCTTGGTTGGTTCTGCTAGCTTTAGGGTTGTTCAGTGAATTCATTTAATAGCACTTGGGAATATCTGTTATGTACCTGGCACTATTCTAGGTAATGTAAAAACGAATAAGGTGCTTTTCCTATTTTCAAAGAGATCACAGTCTAGTTTGGAATCACACATGTGAGCATGTTAATGCTATTGGATGTGACATATGATATATGTGTACATAAAATATATGTAAATCATACACACGCACGTAACACAATTACAGCAGAGACAGAAATGAGGCAATGGCCATTTCTCTCTAGTGACGTTAGGAAACACTTCTTTTCAACAACTCTTCCCCGTATTCTCCCTCCTCCTCCTGCTCTTGCTGTTCCTCTCCCTTCTCCTGCTTCCCCTCCCTCCTTCATTGTCATTACCAAAGCTAACACTTACTATGTGTACTATGTTCCAAGCATTTAGTGTGTGTTAATTCATTTGGTCATCCAACAATCCTTTCAGGTAATCACTGTTACACCTATTTTGCAGATAAAGAACCTGAGGCACATGGAGTTTAAGTAAACTGTCCAAGGTAACACTGCTAGTAGTGGAGGTAGGGTTTCATCTCGGTCCTGTAGGGCAGGTGAAGGAGTGAACACAGTGAGCAAAGACACACATATTTGGACCACTAAGGCGTGTTTTGTGCCATGGAAAGCACTTTGAACCAGCTTTAAGTATACGATGCAAGATCAAGAGTAACGGAGAGTGGGGGTAGGCAGGGACTGTCTTTGCATGCCGTGTATAAGGCTTGTACTTTGTCATATAGGTAACAGAGAGCCACTGAAGTGTTTTAAGCACAAGAGTGCACAACCCAATTTGCATATTAAAGGGAAACTCTGGTGGAGGTAAGGGCAGTGTATTAGGAAGGGGGAGTATAAGAAGAAGGCCGATGGTGAGGTAAAGACAGGGAGACAAGTGAGGAAGTACTTAGCAGTTCAGGGAGACATAGGAGGACCTGCTTGGTTAAGGCTAACATTTCCATGGACAGAATTTAGAAATGGATATTCTGAGATATTTAGCTCACAGATTCTTATTTTCATCCTAGTAATATTTTTTATAAAAATATGTGGAGCACAGATCAAATTTCTTCTTATAGTCAGTCAAATGAAGAGCAACATAATCCAATTACCCTTTAGCTTTTGGAATATATTTGAAGAAAGGAAAAAAATCTGAAAAAATTAACTGAAGAATATATATATAGTCAAATAGTGTTTCCCAGTGTAGGGTTTGTGGGAAGAATATGTTTAAAAAGAATTATCAATGGATTGATAGGGGAAACTCATTCAGTTAAAATAGTGCAAGAAACTTTTACTTATATTCCTACAGACAGACCAATACAATGGTGACCGCTTTCCCCACCACTGGAAATAGGCACCATTTATGGAGTGCTCACGATGTGCCAAATGGCATCCTAGCATATCACGTACATAACAGCACTGCTGTGATGTGTCAAAATGCCCATTTTACAGATGAGAAAATTGAGGTCTGGAGAGGTGAAATGACAGCTCCGAGTGATAAATTTAGGACTGAAACCCAGGTCTATTTGATTCCAATCTTGAACTGTTTCTACTAAGTATCACAGGCCCTAGACTGTAAGCTTTTTTCATTTTCCCTATTCTGATATACCAGATTATTTTCAAAATCGTGCATTGGTTCCAGGCCAGCTAATAACAGTTGTATTGTTGGAATTAGTGCCTAGACTATCATTGACACTTGATTATATATATTAGTAAAAATGAGCTGAGTTCATGGGACTTCAAGAGCTAAGAAGGAAGACATTCTAAAGTGGTTAACTTGAGATTGAGTTCTCTAAATTATTCTTTTACTTTTTAAATACTTGAGTTTTTTTGACTCATTATTTATGGTGTTTTTGGTTTAAGTAGTCAGCAACTTGTGCTCACAACTTATGACCTGATTATATTAAATAAAAATAATAATTATTAGCTTAAAATGAAAATGCATTCAGTTGTGCCCTTTCTTTCTCAGGCCTTAGAATTTCTCCTGTGGGCCAGTGTATGTATGGAGTCCTCGGTCCCACTCCTGTCTGTCAGGTACTTGACGTGGAGAGCTACTCTTTATACTGCTGTCTGCCAGTGCTACTATGACTGCCAAGCTGGTATTCATGGGGAGGTAGGCGACTTTTTAATTCTGAGGATCCTAATATTTTAAAATACAACTTATGCAGCATTTTCTTCTTTAGATGCCCAGCAAGAAAATCACAAACAAACAAACAAACAAAACCCAAAGAATTGCAATGAAGCAAAGACAAAAGTCCTAGGCTTTATTTGCAGAAATTTGCTTGGCTTCTCTATTTTGCTGATTTCTTGCTCGGCTTTCTGCCCTCTCCTTTATTCTTTATTCACTTCTACCATCTTTGCTGCTTTTCTGAGTAAGATTTCTGGTATCTTTTCTTCCTCATCGTATTTTTGTATGCAAGTTACTTTCCTTCCCTGTTTACTTTTATATTCCATTCGCCTACCATTCCACCTCTCATTTTATTTATTATTTATCTATTTGTTTGTTTGTTTATTTTCATCTATTTCTTGTTCGTTTTTTTCTCTTTTCTCGTATATCTTTTTGACTGAATACTTGGAATATAACTTAACTACTGGTTGGGGCTTCTATTGTCCTATCCAGTACCCCTATGCAAATGAAAAAATGCACATCTCTACAGCACACGGTTCTTGCTTTGTCAGTGGATGGGGCCTTGGTGAGAATTAAAATAGGCACCCCTTTCTTTGAGCCAACACATACCGGCACCAGTGTGCATGGCTTGTGGAGTGCAGTGTGGGCTGGATTTCAGCCCTCACTCAACCACTTGGCTGAAAGTCTTGTGCAGGACAGAGCCTTCACAGCTGTACAAATCCCTGTTCATATCCTGTTCACAACCATAAATAAATCATTTGGCCAGTTAATGGCTCCTTTACATTTAGTTTTTCCTGCCCGAACTAATTCTGAAGGGTTGGATGGTAGTGGTCCAGAGGCAGGAGAATAGCCTAATACAGCCCTTGTGGGATACATTTTCTAGCCTAGGATACATTCCAGAAATTACTCACCATGTATGTATAGTTAATTGTAGTGTGTTCGTGGTGGCATAGTTCTATAGCTATTCAAATTACCAGGGAATGGAACATTTACATACATAGTGTTGACCACTTGATTCCAATGGAATTCTTCCTTCCAGAAAAATTTAACACTTCATATATGTTTTTATTGTGGTCTAGAAGCATCGTCATTAAAATTGTAAATTATAAATGCACTATTTCAAAGAACTGATAAAATAAATTACGTGACTTGAACTCTTTTTGTTATTATCTCTAGAGAGTTATAATAATGGTGATCTGATTAAATAAGCAAGCCTTCCTTCTTCCTTCCTTTCTTCTGATATAAATAAATACTTCCTATATGGTGGGTACTAGAGATACGAAAATGAATAAGACCCTATAAAGACCTCACAATTTAATGGGCAATGTGAACATTTGAATAGATAATACAGTGTGTTTTGGTAGGAAGGTTAGGATTCAAGAAGAACACTGAGGAGGATATGTGAGTGTGTGTGTGTGTGTGTGTGTGTGTATGATGTGTGTGTGTGTGTGTATGATGTGTGTGTGTGTGTGTGTGTGTGTGTGTGCAATGCCGGAGATGTTATAATATGTATGAAGCTAGTGTCTAACCTAGAATTTGGCTTTCCTTACTTTTAAAATGTCTTAACTCATAAAGTTAGCGTATCTGACAGTGTATTAACTTTAGATCCACAGAATTTAGTGGTGCTTATAGGAAGTGATAGATTGGATAGCTACTGTGTTATAGAGAGTCAGCATCAGCCTAGAGTTTAATTCACCAATTAAATGTCTGGGAGAATAAAACATGCTGTCTTGATACATTTTTAATCACTACGCTCTTAACTTATTATGAGTTAAATTTATTTTAATTGCATCTAGGCATTTGCTCGGCGTGCTTTAGCTAAAATTGATGAGTTAAGGCAACTGGAATTAATGGCATCCTCACAATCACAGGAAGAATCCAGAGCATATTACAGAGAGGCCACAATAAAGGTATAAAAATTTCATGAAATAAAAGAAATTGACTGCATTCTACAGTTGATGAAGTGCTTGCTGTTAGTAGTGGGGAAAAGCATCCCACTGGTGCTTCATATATAATTCTTCTTTTTGAGGCAGATGGCGGTGATGATCTTCAAACGAGGAGTATTTGAGTCTAGAAGAAAAAACAAAAATTTGTTTAGACCCAAGATAAGAATTAACCTAAGGGAAGTACAAACTGTAAGTCTAAGACTGTCTTCTCTGTTTCAGACTCATTTTTGGTGTATTTGTATTATATCTCTGAATCTTTTAAGCCTTGTCATTAAATATTAAACCTTGCAACCCTATTCTCTGCACCAGTGGCAAATAGAGAGAAGAATGCCTTCCCAATTTGGACACTACCTCACTTCATCCCTTCCTCAAAGCTTTTTGTACCTTCACACAATCCCAGTTTTGTAGCTTTAAAGGACAAGAGGCCGAAAAAGAGGCTGGGAAAGGTGCCAACGCACAGGCCTCTGAGTGGTTCCACAGAGGCCTTTGTTTTGACAGCTTGGTGTTAGTTTAGAAGTCTTTGAGGTTGGAGAGAAGGTGGTGGCACCTTTTCTCATCCACTTCAGGTTTCCCCTTTGGGAGTGTTTAGGAAGTAGGTCAAAGTGTAGCAACAAACAACCCCCATATCTCCATGGCTTAAAACTATTTATTTCCCACTGGAGTCAAGTTATTACAGTTATCAGGTGGCTCTGCTCATGACCGCTGCTCAGGGCCAGATTGACAAGCAGGCTTCACTTCAAAAATTGCTGGTGGTTCTGTCAGAGAGCTTTGGAGGGTCTCACACAAGGCAGGAATACCCAGCATGGAAGTGACAGCAGTCTCTCCTCCCATGTTAAACCTCATCACAGGACCCCTTCCAGCCACAAAGGTATTTAGCAGCAGTGAGGGCTATCGCAGGAGGCACCTGGGATCTAGTTATGCCTTGTGGGGTCCTCTGCCTCTCCTCCCTTGTGCCCTTTTCCTTCTTCCACCGTCTTCCCTGTTACCTTTCTGAATATCAGTATTCCTTAAGGCCGGGTCTATATTTCTTCGAAGCTTTCCCTGACTGTTGTAGATGGTCATAAACTCTCTTCTGTAAGCTTCTTTGTGGAGACTGAAAAGGAAAGTGAGGGGGAAGAAGAGCAGTTTCTAACAGAAGAGTAGTAAAATCTCAGAATCTGGAAGGGATTTTAGAAATCACGTGCTTCAGTCCTTTTCTAAGATGGGGAAAATAAAGCCCAGAGTATTTAAATTACTGGCTCAAGGTCACCAAGGCAGCTGCTGGAAGCACTGGGAACAGAACTTGGGTCTCTAGTCCAGTGTTTTCTCTCTACTGCAGTGACTGCTGTTCTCTGGTTCTTAACAACATTTAGAAGTAATTCTTTTCTTAAATTTTAAATAAATCATAATACTTAAATTCAGGTATTATTTGGACATGGTAGCTTTTTATTGCTACTTAGTGTGACTATGAAATATTGACCACTGAGCCCAGAAGTACGTTTCATGCAGCCCTTTTAAATCATATCCTTTACCATCCAACGGTGTGTAATTGGTGGGGTTGGTAATGTGCTGAATTATAGTAATTTCATGGATGAGCTGTTGAACTGCCTTCACCTGGTGCTGTTAACTAGTAATGCTGTAGTGTTTGTAAGAAAGCAGGGGACAAGTCTTATTTTCTCGTTAACATTTTTTTCTTTAAGCAAACCAAATTTAAGTATTGAAAGTTGTGAGGTTGTCATTAATGAGCACATTGTTAGGACTTGATTTATAATCATCCTAGTATAAAAAATAAATATATTTTCAAAAAAAAATGTTTAAAATTCCAGATAGCATTACATTAAAAAACATTAATTTCTAGTTTCTTATAAGATCATCATTATATGGAAATTATATGGTATATCTTTTTAGGAAAAAATTATAATTGTTCAGTGGGTAGTTTTGACAGAGAATAGTCAAAATACCCTTTTTATAAAGTCATAGTATATTACTTTGACATATTTTGCAGAAGGTTCTGCTTTATATGTATGAAATAATTTTATTATATATTTCCTACAAAAGAAAGTAATTTTAATATGTATTAAATCTATTTTATAAAACATTTTTGAGTGTGTAAGGCAGTTAGTTGTTAACTCAAAGTAAATCATTTTGATTTTCAAAGGATTCTTTTAAGGACTACTAATTCAGACTCCTAATGATTGACTGTTTAGTGATTTGTTCAGTAAATATTTTTAGAGTACTGCTATGTGAACAAGATGGATGGAGGTTACATTCCAGTGAAGAAATTACATAGTAAATAAATAAAATAATTATAGCTTGTCATGAGTATTAAGGAGGAAATAATGGTAGTAATGAGTTACATGTAAAGCCCTTAGAATGATCCTGGCACATAGTAGGTCCTGGGTAAATATTAGTTATTGCTATTATTTATTTTTCATTCATTCATTCTATAGCCATATACTGAACACTTATTGTTGTTTCAACTGTGGTAGAATATAGAAAAGACTAAATTGCAGTTCTGTCTTTTTGAATGATTTCAGGATAATGATCTGGATTTGACTATAGAGAGCAAAAGGGGGGAAACATTCTAAGTAAAGGATTAGAGCATGATCATAGCTTGAAAGCAGGAGTAAGCAAAGTTTATTGGGGGACAGTGCTTGACTGGGGTAGGTATACTATGTTGGGGAATTAACATAATGCATCTTATATAGTAGGTATCATGGAAACCACAGGATTTAGAAGTGGAACAGACTGCATGGTTTGCGTCATCCAGCTTCTTATCTGTCCTTACATTTAAAACGGTCTTATATGCACTATGCAGTACATGAACCAGAATTTGTCTAGTATTTTTGTTACTATTATTTTAGTTGTTTCCAATTCTTTGCTATAATTAATATTGATGTAATCAACATCTTAAATTATATTTTTCAATCTTTTATTTGTTATGGATCAACTTCTAGGTGTAGGATTTAAATTAAAGGATACACTTTTATTTCTCTTGATATGTATTGCCGAATTAATTTCCAAAGTATGTTCTTAAAGGTGACAACCAATTGGTATGTACCAATTTCGCCACAAGCAATGATTGTTTTGATACTATGATTTCTTTACTTTTTTATAATTCAATTTTCATAAAATGGCTTGTTTTATCTTTATTTTTTGGATTAAACTTTCCCTTATATTTGTGTTTACTCTGTTTCCTTTTTTTGTAAATTATCTTTCAGTCTTTGAACATTTATCTACTAGAGATTTTAATTTTTAAAATATGCTTGAATAAGCTCATTGTTTTTATAGACATTAATATTTTCCTTGTCGTGCTTGATAGCAATCCATTTTTTAAATTGCTTGGGCTTTAAATCTTTTTTATAGCTCTTTTAAATATTTATATTTTAAAGTCCTTTATTTGGTATTCATCTATAGCTTTGATAAATATTCTGTTCCACTTTTTGCTAACTTTCCTATGATATTTAAAAAAAAATTTACTGTAATCTATTTGGGTTTTATCCCTGCTTTTGTTTTTTTGTCTTTCTGACTTTGTCCTAAGAACAGGAAAGAAACAAAGGAATCATGGGGAATATGATGGGTATGTTCTAACTGGACATGGATTCTAGAAAAGCCAACTAGAGCTACCTTTCTTATTTTCTTGTAACCTAAATACAGAGAGCAGGTAATTTGTCGGAGAGAATAAAGTGTGGAGGCAAGCGATCTGAGGGAGGTGAAATCATTCTGGGTCTGTTCAAAGCAGAGGGCCTGGGAATGCACACAGGGCTTTAACAGTTACTAGTTTATTCGCATACCGCTGGTCAACTCTTCCTCAGAGTTAACTAGCATAAAACCAGTTATTTATATAAAATATTGTCTCACATTTGGGTTTGAGGACCTTTTGCATTAGAATTTTCTACGGTGCTTATTAAAAATGTCCCACTCAGACCCACTGGATCTCTGGAGATGTGGTCTGTGAATCTGAAAAGCACTCCTGAGAGATTCTTAAACAACCGAAGTTTTAGTATCAGTTCTTCAAGGGTGTAATTTGGATACCACAAAGCCTATGGAGACTGATGCTGCCCTAACAAGATAGTGTTGAACAGCCTTTTTATATTGCCTTGGAAAAAACGCAAAGAAATACCAAAGTGTTTGATATAATGGCAGCATGACATGAACTTTAATGGAGTCTGGAATGATACCTCAAAAAAATGAAAATCATAAAAGCAGCCATCTCAATGATAGGCCAACCACTCTTTCTTTTAACATTGATTAAGCATGTCTTACTTATCTTTGCCATGTAACATCAGATATTGTAGAACTTTTAAAAAATGGACTGTTCTTTTTTTGTTTTGTTTTTTAATTCTAGTTGCCGTGGCCACGTACTGTCACTGAACGGTTGTTGGATGAGATGTTTGATAGCACTGCATCCCAGTTTCTGGCTGTCTTGGAAGCTCTTTCTGATTCAAATAGGCGAACACTGCAAACTGGACCTGTTGTTACAGATGAAGTAGAAGTTCGTGATGTTGTCTCAGAACTGTTTATAGCAGGAAAAGAACTTTTGATAAGTAAATAACTTGTTGAGATAAATAATATTGTATTGTAGAACAGGAGTAAGATAAGTTTTTAGTGTGGTAGTCCATCCATAAACTCATATCCAATTTTTATTGATTATGAATTGAGAAAACTTGCTAAACTCAATTGACAATTCAAATAATTTATTAGTAGATTTCCTTTTGGATTTTTAAATGTATACAATCATCTGTAAATAATGACAATCATATTTCTTTCTAATTCTTAAAAGTTTTTATTTCTTTTTTCTTACATTTCTTGGCTTATTGCACTGAATATGATCTCCAATAAAACATGGAATGGAAGTGGTGAGAGCAGATATCCTTGTCTCATTTATGATCGCTAATGGAAAGCTTTCAACACTTACCACTAATTTTGATATTTGCTAAAGGATTTTTTCAGATACTCTTTTACAGACTAAGGAGTTTGGTATTTATTCTTGTTTTGCTTTGTTTTATTTGTTTATTTGTTTGTTTTAAACCCTGAGTAGTTGAATTTCATCAAAAGCTTTTTCTGGATTTAATGAGATTTATTGAGTTGATCAAGGGCTTTTCTGTTTTATTTCTGTTAATATGGTGAATTACATTGATAACTTATCTAATTTTTAATCACCGTGTATTTTGGGAATAAACCTAATGTAGAGGTGAGGATAATCCTTTTGATATATTGGTGTTTTTTTTTTGCTAATGTTTAATATTTTTGCCTCTCTGTTCATGAGCGAGATTTTCCTTTCTTGTAATGTCCTTTTTAGGTTTTAATATCAAGGTCATGTTGGCCTCACAAAAAGAGTTAAGAGGTACACACTCTTTCTCTATTACCTGGAACAATTTGTGTCAGATTGGTGTCATTTTTTTCTAAATGTTTGGTTGACTTTACTGGTTAAGCCATTTGGACCTAATTTTCTTTGTGGAAAGATTTTTAACTATGGATTAAATTTCTTTCATAGACATAAAATGATTTAGGCTTTCTTTTCATTAAAAAAATCTTCTATCTGTTTGATAAATTGCACTTTCCTTGACGATTTTTGTTTTTATCTAATATTTTCAAATTTTAATTAAATTTTTAATATCTCATTATGACCTTTTTAACATCTGTAAGATCTGCAGTGGAGTCCCCTTTTTCTTTCCTGATAGTTGTAATTTTGCCTTTTCTCTCATTTCACTGGTTGCACTAGAAGTCTACAATTTCATTAGTCTTTTGGAGGAATATTTGACTTTGTTCAACCTCTCTATTGTATATTTGTTTTTCATGTTATTTTGTTTTTTTCTTATTTCCTTTAATTTATTTTTCTTGGCTTTATTTTGCTGATTTAAAAAAAATGATTGACTTGGAGATTTAGATCATTGATTTTCAGGATTTACCCTTATTTAATATATATATATTTATATATAAAGATACTTCTCTCTAAATGCAGCTGTAGCTATGTACCTGAAATTTTGCTTTATCTTACCACATTACCATTTAGTTAAGAATATTTTTTAATTCCCATTATGACTTCTTCTGTGCTATATGGGTCATGCATGAGTCAAAACATATAGAAACATTCTAATTATTTTATTTTTTGTTTTGTTACTGATTTCTAGCTTAATTATACTGTGGTCATAAACATGTTCTGTAGTATTTGAAACCATTGAAATTTGTTGAGATGTGTTTATAACCTAATTTGTGGTCAGTTTTGGTAAACAGCCTCTATGTATTTGAAAAGATTACATATTCTTTGTTGTTGGGTACGTTGCTTTATATATATAGCTTGTAAATAATGTAGTTAAATTTTCTTTATTCCTACTATTTTTTTGGCCTGTTTATTTTGATGAGGGAGATGTGTTAACATCATCTGCTATGCATTTCTGTTGGTGTGGAATTTTGTTACAACATAGTGTATGCATATATTTTACTTTAGCCCATATTGCTTTCCAAAGTGATTTTTTCTAAGTAAATTTTTTACACTCCTATCAGCATTATATGAGAGTTCTAATTGCTCCAGATTCTGATATTTAGATTTGTGTCTTTTTTATTTTGTCCATTGTTGTGTGAATTCAGTAGAATTCCATTATGGAATACATTTGCGTTTTTCTGATAACTGCTGAAGTTGAGCACCTTTTCATACATTTCTTTACTATTTGGATATCCTGTTGTGAAGTGTAAGTTCAGATCTGTTGGAGGAGGTCATCAAGAGGATGTGACTACAGTTGACCTGTGAGCTGGACCTGGGCCATTAGAGGCTCCTTCCTCCTATCCTGTCCTTGCAATGTACAGGTCCTACTATGTTCACATTAGTAGCCATTTCAAAGACATAGTTTTGAGAGAGTAAGGTGCTGTAGGGACCATCTGGATAGTATAGGTGACTGACCCCATTAGTTAAATCCTCCCTATAAACTTTTGGTGGGCGGATGTGGAAATCTACTGGTCTTGCAGCTACCTAAGACAAGCCTCAGATGTAAGTTCCCTTGCTTATGAAAACTGCCACTTACCCATCTGAAGGTCTGCCTCTTTCTCTGATCTCTCTTTGACCTGCATGCATGGGAGCCAGTTTGCAACCAAGATCTTTTCCCCATTTTTCTATTGGATTGTTTGCTTTTTTCTTACTGGTTTAAAGAATTCTTGATAGATTCCAGATGCAAGTCTTTTACTGATTGCATGTACTGGAAACATCTTTTCTCATTTGGTGGCTTGCCTTTTCATTCTCCGAATTATAGCTGTTAAGGAACAGGAATTCTTTTAGTTTTGTTTTGTTTTTGTGTCCAAAATTCATTCATTCATTCAACAATTATCTACTGGGTATCTTCTTTATGTCTGGTGGTCTCCTAGGTTTTCTGGGTACAACTATGAATATAGTCGTTGGTCTAAAGAACCTATAACCTGGATATAGGATTTGGGTCAGTAGGGATCTGATCCTGGTTTTATCTTTATAGTATATGGTAAGACTATGAAGGCAAATGCAATCTTAATGTATGTATTGGGGTTTTTATTACTCTATATTATGTTTGTACTAGGATCTGTAGCTATAATTCATTCATTTTCTCTGCTGTAGTACTCCATTGTATGAATCTTCCACTTGGCTTAGTCATCTGTGAATGGATCTGAACTGCTTCCAGTTTGGGGCTGTTATATTTTCTGTTGCAAAGACCATTCTTATACATGTTTCTTAAAGCAAAGGTTCATGGGGTTTTCAACTATTTACATACTTAGTAGTGGAATGAAATCAGTATTGCATAGGATGTATATCTATGACTTTACCAGATAATGCAAAATTGCTTTCCAAAGTTAATGTTCAAGAGCAGTGAATGAGAGTTCCCCTTGTTCCTTATTTTGTCTAATATTTGGTATTTTCACTTTAAAATTTTCCAGTCTGGTAGATATGAAATGGTATCTCCCTATGCTTTGTGTTACATATATTCTGTTGTGAAGTTGGGTCCCAAATCTATGACTTGTGGGCATAGATTCTCCATGAATAGTTTTTTTCTCCTGTACCTAGAGTCAAAGCTCAGAGAGCCAAGTTTAAGTTTCTTACTTGTTTCTTTGTTTTCTGGTTCACTTTTTTATGTAGTCTCTAATCATAACAGGAATTCTTAATTTTAATGTAGGCCAATTTATCAGTATATCCTTTATAGTTAACCATTTTTGTGTCATGTTTAAGAAATGTCTGCTACCCTAGTGTCATAAAGATATATTTCTATGCTTTCTTCTAGAAACTTTATTATTTTACCTCTAACATTAGGTCTAAATTTGGATCTTTTTTTGTTGGTATGAGGTAGGAATCAAGTTTTATTTGTTTCAATATAATATCCAGTTGACACAGTACCATTTGTTGAGGACACCTTCCTTTCCCTATTTGCTTATACTATCCCTTTGTCATAAACTAGGTGACTATATGTGTGCTTTTCACTCAGTATAATTCCCTTGAGATGTATCGAAGGTGTTGTGTGTATTAATAATTCACTTCTTAATGTTGCAGAGTAGTATTCCATGTTGTGGGTGTATCACAGTTTGTTTAACCAGTCACCTGCCGAAGGACATTTAAGTTGTTTCCAGTTTTTGTCTCTTAGGAATGAAGCTACTATGAATATTTGAGTACAGGTCTCTATGTGAACATGAGTTTTCATTTCTCTGGGATAAATGCTCAAGGTACAATTGCTGGATCATATGTTAAGTATATATTTAGTTTTGTAAGAAATGCCATACTATTTTCAAGGATGACTACCATTTTACATTTCCACCAGCAATGTATGATGATCCAGTTTCATCCTCAACAATATTTGGTAGTACCATGATTTTTTTTGTTTGTTTTAGCCATTTGGAGAATTATGTAGTGATGTTTCAGTGTGGTTTTAATTTGCTTTTCCCTGATAGCTAATGATGCTGAATATCCTTTTATGTGCTTATCTTTTCATTTGCCATCTTTACACTATCTTCAGTGTTTTTTTGTCCATTTTCTAATTAGATTGTTTATTTTTTCTGTTGAGTTTTGAGAGTTCTCTGTATGTTCTTAATGCAAGTCCTAGTCATTGCTTTTTAATACAGTAAATACATTTATTAACCTGTTTTCTTCATCCTTACTTCCCATTTTCCACTGCTTCTTTCTAAATTAATTTCTTTTTGCTGAAATGTAAACTCTAAGAACTTTGAAATAGTTTATCTGGATATAATATTTTGCTTAAAAGTTTGTTTCTTTTAAAATTTTAGAAATATTTCCCTACAATCTTTCATATGGTGTTTTTTCTTTTTTCCTTTTTTTATGGTGAAAGAGCAGTTTATTAGAAGAAAAAGTACACTTCAAAGAGGTAGAAGTAGGCTGAGCAGAAGGCAGTGGCTCAACGACCATTATTAAATGAGAAAGTATTTCCAAAGCATTAGGAGCAGGCTGTGGGTCAAATGCTCAAAGGCCCAAAGGACCAACAGCCAAGGGTCAAGGGCCAGCTATTTAGTGTTGAGAAGTCAGTTTAAATCTTGTTTTATGGATTTAGCTTTTATTTTATTTTGTTTTATATTATATTATATTTTATTTTATTTTGGAATATTGGGGAACAGTGTGTTTTTCCAGGACCCATCAGCTCAAGTCAAGTCATTGTTTTCAATTTAGGTGTGGAGGGCACAGCTCAGTGGATGATGTGGGAATTGAACCGGCGACCTTGGTGTTATGAGCACTGCACTCTAACCATCTGAGCCAACTGGCCTGCTCTGGATTTAGCTTTTATATTTTTTTCTTTTCTATGATGTTCTTACACTTCATTATATTGGGTGTAAGGGTGGATTTAGTAGTACAGGCAGTACTTTGAGGTCTGACATCTTTCTTTAATTTTTTCATGTTACTTCTTCATTACTTCACTTACGTTTACTTAATTCTCCATGGGTCCTAATAGATAAATGTTAACACTTCCATTCTCCACATCTTATTTATTTCATTATTTTTATCTCTTTATTCCTTTCTATTGCCTTCTGGTAAGGTTTCTCAATCTGATTTTCCAGGTCACTAATTTGTTCTTTGGTTCTCGCTGCTCTATTCTGTTCATCTATTGAATTCTTTGTTTCACTAATAATATACTTTATTCTTAGTACCCATTTGATTCTCTTTTATAGCAGGATGTTCTTGCTTCTTATCTCTAATATATCCTTTCTTATTTCTTTGAGAGAATACTTACTAAGCTTAAGCTGTGGTTCACTCTGTTCCATTTTTATGCTTCCTCTGGTAAAAGATGTCGTCATTTGTAGTCTTTTTTTCAAGGTGTTTGTGCTTTTAATTTTCTTTTCTCATGAGTTTACTTTACCTTCTGTTGCCTTGGAACATCAGCTGACTTGGCTAGAGAGTCCACCTGGAAGGAGGGATGAAAGGCTTTAGCTTGTGTGCTTCTAAGTGAGTTTAGGATGTGTGAGCTTGCATTTGTGTGCACACACCTGTGTGAGGGCAGGAAGTCTCTGTGCCACAGGTTGGGATCATCTTCACAGGAAAATACAAGATCTCAGATGAGAGTTTCCTTGACATCCTTCACCCAAATCTGAAGATTTGTCTTCGTCTGCACCCATCCTTTCCACTGTCTCTTATTAAAAATCGTATGTTTCTTCTCTTCCTCTTTAGGTCTTTAAGCCTACTCTTTCCGAACTCTCCCTTCATTCCTTGTCCTCTTTCAGCTTCTTCCCTGTATTTCTTCCTCTTGTTAGAATCAGATTTATTGAAGGAATTGTCTATTTTCATTGTTCCAATTTTTTTTTCTTCCTTCTTGTACGTAAGCAGTCT
The DNA here is from genome assembly GCF_057876585.1 of Rhinolophus sinicus. Taxonomy (NCBI): domain Eukaryota; kingdom Metazoa; phylum Chordata; class Mammalia; order Chiroptera; family Rhinolophidae; genus Rhinolophus; species Rhinolophus sinicus. The sequence goes on along the minus strand of NC_142501.1, from coordinate 23,250,039 downwards.
TCTGTCCCCAGCACTCTGCTGAGCATGCCCTGATGGTCTCCTTATTGCTCAATCCAAGGGTCACTTTTCAGGGCAACCCTTTACTCTCTGTAGTATTTGTTGCTGTTGACTAGTACTTTCTCTCTAAACATTTTTATTTGCCACTGTTTCTCCTTCTCTTACATGTTGGTGTTCCTTAGTGTTCTGTCTCAGGCAGCTGTATGTTGTCCGTTGCTGATTCTATCATTTACTATGGCTATATAATGATGACTTTGAAAGTTATACTCCTCTTTTAGATTTCTTCCTTGAGCTTTCTATTTGTTATATGTAGCTGCCTATCTGACTAGTTAACTCTATGAATATGTTTGACACTCCATGAATAGCCTTCCCTGACTGCTCTCCTATCCTAAGCCTATGTTTGATGCCCTTCCACTTTGTCCCCATGACACCCTGAATTTGCCCACTAAGATTTCTTCTTTCCCCCACGAGAGTGTAAACTCTGTGAAGGCCTGGATTGTCTTTCTTTTCCATTGTTTCCCTAGTGCCTGATGGTTAATATTTAGTAACTATTTATTTGTATGAATAACATTCAAACCTCTCTCTTTCCTTTCCTAGTGTCAAATATTGGTACAGATGGAATGCTTGGTTTTCCACAAACATCTCTTCTGCAACTTATTATAAATAGAAAAAATGGTATTTCTATGGATGCTGCTGTGAAATTTATAAAATTAGCTTTTACCTATGAGGAATGGAGTTTATTTGAATCATCAGCTGGGCAGCTTATTGATTTTCTCCAGGTAATATATGCAAAACCATTAATTTGTTTTATTAGGATGATACTGAATTACTAATTAACTTATGGGATATAATTTTCTTAGAGACAGGATGATCCAGAGTCAAAGAAAGCAGAGAAGGATTTAACTCTTCTTATTGCAATAGAACCTTTAATCAATGTAAAGAAGAACAAAGGTTTGATTTTTCCTTTGGAAAACTACCGAGAAGAACAGTCAGCGTTGTACATTAAAAGAACTGCTTTTCATGGTGAGTATTTATTTGCCTTTTTGAATAATTAGTATAATTTTATCTGATAAAATATGCTCTTTATGGGTGAGGTGAGAGAATGTTCAAGGTAGTGGGAGCAGGAAGTGCACAGGTCCTGAGGTGAGCACGTGCTTGGTTGTTGAGGGAACAGCAAGGAGACATGTATGAGTGGAGTGCACTGGTGGTGATCATAGAATCTGAGAATGTGGAGGAGGTGAAGTCAGAGAAATAGCCGGGCGCCAGATCTTGCAGGATTCTAGATATCATGTGTGTCATTTTTGTACAATTGCTGTTTCTGTGCCTTTTCTATTTGAAATTTTGTAATTGATTTTTTTTGGTTTCATTTTCCTCTACTTTATGAATTGAGAATCTTGTATGAAGACTTATGGATATTCAGAAGACATTTTCTATTTAGCAGCAACCTTGTATTCCTGTGTCTGCACCTCTCCCCAGGTGAAATAACAATGTTGGATAATTTTTAAATGGATCGAAAGAGGCTATTGTACCTCATTTATAGTCTGATTTAAAATATCACAAGAATTGCATCTTGCCAAAATTCTATATTTTGTAATCATCAGAATAAGAGATTGAGTTATATCCTGACTTGTAATTTTAAGTCTCTCTTTATTATTGTCATCATTTTGGGTCTCAGTCTTACTTTTTGGGAAATTTCTAGGCTAGCTATATTTCTAATAAAGAAATGAGGCAGTGGTTTTAATGAAGAGTTAATATTCTTAATGAAATACTGCTTTTAGTCCATAAGTACAAAGTCTGTTTATTATTTGAAGTCCCTTTGCACACAATGGCCAGTATTTAGCAGTGACTTTTTTTGTGGGTATGAATGTTTAAGTAAAACTAATATAGCACTGGTTTTAAAACTGAATGCCAGGGATCCCCAGTTTTCTCTGAGGTTCCTCAGGAGCCCAGATTTCATAGTAACACCCTAATCTGTTTTTATTAGTTGAGGTTCTGATAGAATTTCATTTGAAAGTTTGATTTTACTGTTATAAAGAAGTTTGAAAACCACAATTATAGAACACTGTGTATTAACTTTTGTTCAAATAAGTAACACATAGTAAGGGATTTGAGACGTTCTACTGTTATAGTATTTTCTATTTCTTCTGGGTTTATTCAATTATGTTATAATATGTGACAGTTATTTAATTTTTGAAAGAAAAGTATTTGGTAGCAAATATAATGATTATAGTGGGAGAACTAAACCAAAAAATTTCAATCAAGGCTGAAAAGAGCAAGGAATTTTCAGCTATCTGCTTTTAAAAAAATCATGCATGTCTTAATTTAGTTCAGTTCAATTCAAGAAACATTTATTCATCTCTGTTATGTTCCCAAACACTGTACTAAGGTGCTACATATACAAATTAAATCCTAGAGGTGCTCCAAAGGAGCTTAAAGTTTCATGTTATAATCATAAACTCGTTACCTTTCTAGATCAGATATAATGAGTAACTTTACATTTCTTTTGAAAAAAGCCAAGTAATTCATTCTGGGTCATCTATTGACACCAATGTGACATTCTGTTTAGTTTCTTCAAGTCTCTTATCCCTGGTCTGTTTAGTTTCTTCATGTCTCTTATCCCTGGTTTATATCCTTTCCCAGCTTCTATTCCCTCTCCCCTTGCTAGTTCAACCCTCCTCCCTGCCCCATTCTTTATTATTACAATACAGATTTTAAAAAAAATTTTTATTGGGGAATATTGGGGAATAGTGTATTTCTCCAGGGCCCATCAGCTCCAAGTTGTTGTCCTTCAATCTAGTTGTAGGGGGTGCAGCTCAGCTCCAAGTCCAGTAACCGTTTTCCATCTTTAGTTGCAGGGGGCACAGCCCACCATCCCATGTAGGAATTGAACCGACAACCTTGCTATTGAGAGCTGGCGCTCTAACCAACTGAGCCATCCGGCTGCCCTATGATACAGAAATTTTAAAAAGAATATAAACATTTCAGATTTGGATAGAACTAATTGGTTTACATACTTGCCAAAAAATGTTTGAAACTTCTTCTTAGAGAGCCAGAAGTAGCCTAGAGCGTTTGTTAAGAGTAAGGTCTCTGGAGTTAGACTTCATGGGTCTGAATCCTGGATCTGCTATTTTCTGTCATTTCATCTTGGGGAAAAAACAATCATCTTGTGCTTCAGCTTGCTCATCTGTAAAGTGGGGATGACAGTAACAGTAAAGTGGGGTTGATGAGATAGTACTCCTCTCATAGGTTGTTATGAGGGTGAAATGATTTGGTGTATGTCTTTGTCTGTTCAGGTTGCTGTAACAAAAATGCCACTGGGTGACTTCAACAACAAACATTTATTTCTTACAGTTGTGGAGGCTGAGAAATCCAAGATCAAGGCACTGGCAGATTTGGTGTCCGGTCTGGGCTCGCCTCCTGGTATATAAATAGCTGTCTTCTTGCTGTGTCCTCATTTGATGAAAAGACAGCGAGAGACTCTGGGGGTCCTTTTTATAAGGGCACTAATCCCATTCATGAAGACTTCACCTTTATGCCTAATTAACCGCTAAAGTGCCCAGCTCCTAATGGGATCATGATGGGAGTTAAGATTTCAGCATAGGAATTTGAAGACACAAATATTCAGTCCACTCTGGGTGGTGAACACACAATGGGATTTATAGATGATGTAATACAGAATTGTACACCTGAAATCTATGTAATTTTACTAACAATTGTCACCCCAATAAATTTAAAAAATAAATTATTAAAAAAACCCCCAAAAAACAAACAAACAAATATTCAGTCCATTGCAGTATATACCAGGGATGCCAAAAAAATGTATACAAGTGGCAACTTTGGTCAATGTTGCTCAAGCAGTAGTTCGCTGTAATCAGAAGTGTCTGGACACTGATGGTAACCACTTTGAGCACCGCTTGTAACTGCAGAAGTCAAACGTGACTTGTATTCATCTTTTGTTATTGGTATATATTGAGTATTACAATTTTAATAGTTTTTTCCTTTCTTTAAATGTGTATACATTTTTTTGGTACGCTCTGTATAAAGCTCTTAGAATGTTGCCTGGCACACATTAAATGTTATATATCTATATGTCTTATTATTCTTATCAATTTACTTTGCCACTTTTATTTTCAGGAAGTTCAGCCTGATAAAGAAATCGTGGTGGATGTGATAATGTTCCTATGGCAGAAATGTAAATTAGGAATTCAGCGGATCAATATACCTAGAAATGACTATACAAAATTCATCCAGAAAATCAGTACTAATAAAGTATTGCTTTTTGTTTCCTTTCACATGTTTTTTTGTTATTATTAATTTAAATTGTGATACACATTTCAAATCTAAATTTTCCCTATTTATCCGTCTACATAGCTACTGTTTTCTAAAATGTATTGCTGAGTGAGCTTTTAAGTATACTCCCTGTACATCTGCCCCAATTTAGTTTTGGGGAGTGGGGAGTTGTTTCAGGTTTCCAAGGAAGGAATATAGTGTGTCTAAAGTCACATGAGCTTGGATAAACTTTTAAGAAGATTAATATTAGAAAATACAAATAAATAAGGAATTTAAGGGCTTTTTTCTGCAATGATACATTTAGACGATTTTAAAGAGCTACTTCATGGGAAGGAAAAAGTTGAGTAGGAGAATATTATAATCCGGAAACTTAGGAGAAAATATTTTAGCAACAACACAGTCTCCTGTGATGCCGAGGCCCCCTAAGATTTGCTACGTTAGGATTCATGGGCATGATTTTGTCATGTACTCTGATGAAGTAATGATGTGTGTGTATAAATATTGTTTTCTTATCTTAGCTCCCAAAGTGTGATGGCTAATTTTATGTGCTAAGCTTTGGGGATATAGGCATGAAAGACAGTGTTTGAGGCACCTATCTTGGAACCTGAAACACCTTCCCCCTCACTATTTTGGAGGACTTTGATAGTGAACTTAACAGCCCCTTTTAGAAAGGGGAATGAGAATTTCAAGGATAGTCTTGACTGATGTACAAAATCTTCACTGATATTTAAAAATAACGTGATAAATTTTCCATTATGGCTATAGACGTGCAGATCATGAGCTTAAGTGAATCTTCTCTATGAATTTACATAAACATACTGATTATTAAATATAATTGGACCATTGAACTTTATACCATTTATAATTAAGATGCACTAATAAGGCGGGGGTACCTGTATAACCTTTTCATATGATTAGAAGATGGTGATTTTAAAGAAGTACTGTTTTGAACAATGTGACTTTCTACAATGTAATATATTTTAATTTGATTTTGCTTTGTACTTTCTCTTTTTAGTGGTTTTATCTTCTGTGGCAGATAAATGAAGTAATTCACTGCTGTGAAATGGAAGACATTGACATTGTGGTGGTGGCAGAGGTCACATTACGATTAAGTGAAATACTGGAGTCTTTAGGAAACCCAAGAAGAAAATTTAAAAAATCTCTAGGTAAAATATTGAATGAAAAAGGATGAGATTATATGTTTCATATAATATACATATATGTATATGTATATATATATATATATATATATATATATATATATATATATATATACATACACAGACATACACATACACACATGAATATGTAAGTTTCAAGTGGCATACAGGATAACTTCTGTTAATGGAAACTAGGTATTTCAGTATTGTGATTCATTGATGACTTACAATCAGAGATTAGAAATAATATAGGTTTAACCAAGTGGATTTTAAAAAAAGGTTATGTGCTTTTTGAGTCAATGGCAGATGAAACTCTGTCTGCTCATGTATTTCCCTTCTCCGTTCCTCGTCACCACCTACTCACCCCCTCCCCCATCCTTCCTTTTTTTCTGTGCTTTCCTCCTTTCACTCCCTTTGTACTTCCTTCTCTTCCGTTTCATGATAGAGTGTATGTTTCTGGAAGAAAGAGAGCATGTTTTGATCACCGTTATATTCTTGGCTCTTCGCAGATTCCCAGCTCTCCTGAGCCTGTGTGGTGAGCATGGCTTTGCAGATGGAGTGTTAGAGCCATGGGTCTCAAACTCTGATTGGTACAAGCATCACCTGGAAACTTGTTAAAAATACAAGTCCCAGGCCCTATTCAACTTCAGCTAGCCTGGGTCCTTCTAGTCTTTATTAGCTTACCAGGAGATTTTGATATGCACCAAGTTTGAGAACCATTGGTTAGAGATGCCTGGTTTTATCTTACATAATCAATGGCCTGAAGTCATAGTCTTTGAAATGTTTTGTCTTTAGGTGCTTTTACCTTTTTAAAAACTTGTATTATGCAGAATTTCAAATGTAAAGTAGAGAGATGAAATAAATCACTCTGTAGACATCATCCAGTACTAATAATTATCAACATCTTGTCAATCTTACTTCATCTCTCCCTGAAACACTTTCTTTTTTCCTGAAATGTTTTAAAGCAAACATCATGTCAGTTAACCAGCAAATATTTAAGTGTTTTGTGTGTGTGTGTGTGTGTAGTGTGTGTGTGTAGTGTGTGTGTGTCTGTCTCTGTCTGTTGATTTAATATGTATATATTTTATAATATAAAATTATTATTAGTATACCTTACATAATTAGTGAAAATTTCTATGTCTCTGATTGTAGTAAAAATGTCTTCAGTTGGTTTGTTTCAATCAAGATCCAAATGAGCCCGCACATTTTATTTCTTACATTTCTGTTCAATCTCCTTTTCTAATCTATAACAATTCCTTGTCTCCTTTACCCCTTTGTAAGCTTTTTATTTTTTGAAGAAATTGAGTCATTACGCTGTAGGATTTCCCACATTCTGAATTTGGTTATTTGCACGCTTGTGGTGTTGATGAATTTGTTTCTCTATCTGGTAGTTAGATCTGGAGGCTTGCTTAGGTTCAAGTGATACCGTGTACAAAAGAATTCTTATCGATATCTTATTTTTTTGGCAAGATAGTTCATGGGTGGTGCTATTTACCCCTATTGCATTGAATCAGGAGGCATATAATGCCTGGTTGTCCCACTTTTTGTGATGTAAATATTTATCAGTGAATTCAGGTGTTGTTAGCCTGACCTTTTTCCTAGGTTGGTTTCCCCAGAAGTAGACTTTGAGACCAGGAGGTGAGTGAAATAATTTACCTGGGATATCATCCGGGGAATCACTGTGGTGGAGTAGAGAAGTGAGAAGAGAAGGAAAAGAAACATATACGAAGTGCAGTAAGTTAGTGAGAAAGCTAGGTGAGTTCAGGACTTATTCCCATGAGAGACCCCTCGGAGACTGTATAGAACATGCCTCAGAGAGCTAGGAGGTTAAGATATTTATACAACTTTTACATGTCATTGGTTGAAGGCTACTGGAGGGAGTGGGGATACGAAGCCAAAAGGGGCTTCAAAATTTACCATTCCTTCCACATTTATTATATTGAGTTCTTTAATGAAGAACTTACTTCCCTAGCTATTTGGTTACTTTGGCTATTTTTGATTAAGTGGTAGACATTATATTTGCTAAATATTTTATAGAAATAATTTGAGGCCTTAGATGATGTTATCTTCTTCCAAAGAAGATTCATACTTGTTTGTACTAGATACACAGAGGCACTACTACTCCAGGGTTCCGTTATTCCAATGTGAGAGATTAAGATAAGTTGAAACTCTCTCACTGAAGATGCTCTCTCTTTGAAGATCTATTTTCAGTTTACCCTAACTCCTGGGATGCAGCTCCTGGCTTCTCACCCTTGGTGGGCCCTGGATACCAATCCCTGTTGCTTTAGCCCTTCAAAGCTGTCAAAATTACCACTCAGTTTCTCAGCTTCCCTCTCCAGAGTTGACAGAAGTCCCCAGTGGGAAAAGTATCTCTAATACTTTTCTGTACTAGAGATTCTGTACTCCCTGGACTGTCTTCCCAAGATCCTGGCCCTATATTGATTTTTTCATTATCTCTTGGCTTGCAAATGAAACAAAACTGTACTTTCCAGTTTTTCTAGTCTCTAGCCAGGGTAATTTTTCCAATTACCTATCAAAAGGTAAAAGGCCCAATGATTACTTTTTAAAAAAGTCTCTTTCTTACTCAGTTTTATCGTTTTGTTTACTAGTTACTTTTGGGAGACTTTTGTTTTGTTGTGTTTTATACTCTTTGATTATAAATGGACTAAATGCAATCTATTGTATTGATATTTTTGTTAAAATATTTTATTTCTGAAGAACTAATCCATATTGGAGCACAATCCATTTATAAATTTGGAAACTTCTATACTGTATTTATGTAATGAGGGGTTGTCCCCATTTAGATACATAAATTCTTACAATTTTTCCAACAGTTACTCTCATCACCTTTTTAGCATGTTACATGTAAAGTACAAGTCGTTCTTGTATGTTAATGATGGCAATCTGCTTCAAAATGTTTATTAGGCTGTTTATTCAGTAAAACATTGCTTAGTTGAAATTATTGGATAGATTTTAAAATAGGAAACTAGCATTGCCATATAAATATTTATAATTTGTGTTCCTCTAATTCACACCAGCCTTCTGTGATATTTGTCCAAATTCATAAGGCTTCTACATTGCTATTTTCTGAATGCTTTTAAATGGAATTTATGGGAGGAAGACCAAACTCATTACCATATGTTACCTTGTTGATAATCAAGAGTCTTGATTGGGTTTGTTGTATTGCAAGATGCTTTTAAATTAACTTATATAAAGAAAAAATTTAATTATGTGGAAGAAACAATTTGGTATTTAGTCAACTTATAAAATGTTGAATCATTTCTAAAGTCATGGTAATTAAAAAGATAACTAATTTAGTATAACTTTTTTATGATTATGATTCACTGCTATATTTTCATTTTTCTCTTTCTTCCTTTTTTTTCCTCTGGTCCTGCCTTCTTTCTCTTGTTTCTTCATCTCTCCTACTCTCTCCTCCTCCTCTTCCTACTTTCCCTCTTTTTTTCCTCCTCCTCCCTCTCTCCCTCCCTCCCTCCTTTTCTTCCTCCTCTTCTTCCTTCTTCCTTCTTCCTTCTTCCCTCTTCCTCTTCCTCTTCCTCTTCCTCTTCCTCTTCCTCTTCCTCTTCTTCTTCTTCTTCTTCTTCTTCTTCTTCTTCTTCTTCTTCTTCTTCGTCTCTCTGTCTTTTTATTCAGAGGCATCTTTAAGAGAAGGGAATGATGAATCCCTTGGGACTCCAAATGGGGGCCTGGAAATTCTTCCAATATTAAAGGTATTGCGAAATATTTTTAAAACTATAGTTAAAGATATGTATTTTAATTTTCAAATAATATTAAATTTGTTAATATATAATGGTTAATTATAGAAATAATTTTTAATATTTAAAATTTGAGAATTTATGGAGCATTCTTCTACCTTTTGCTTTTACTCTAGCAAAAAATCCAATCAGCTTTAAAAATAAGCTAGGTGAAGTATCTTGAAAGAATTTACAGTTATATTGCAATTGATATTTGAATGTGTTGTGATTTATAGACTTATAGAGCAGAGATATCCTATTCAGCATATGCCTGTGACAGATGAAATGAGTTATTACCTGTTTAAAATGCACTTAGAACAGTCTCTGGCACATGGCAAGTTCTCAATGAGTGTTGACTTAAGAATGAAAGGAAGTGATGGAGATAAATGGCCATCTTCTTCTAGATTATGATTTTCTTATAATATTTGAATTATTTCTGTACATCATGGATTGTGTTATATAGATATGAATGAGAGTCTAGGGAACTGCTTAATATATGAAATAAACATTCATTTATGTATGGGCAGGAACTAGAATAGCATTTTACAAACTCTGTCCTATGTGATGCTAGTATTATTCTTTAGGAAAGGATGCGATTGTCAAGTAACTGTGGGTGACTTTGGATTAAACGTGATAGGTTTCTTACTGTAAGACTTCTCAGAGGTATTAATTTACTTATGAATACTGTGGTTTTCCAAAAAGGAGATACAGAATTCCCATATGTTCTATGGGGTTTATTGAGAATAAAACCCATGTTATGCTCTATAGAATACTTACTTAGGACACGGACTGCAGTAAAGATACTTTTTTAGAGAGGAAGCCAGAGATCTATAGTGTAGTTTGCTTGATTAGTAAAAAAAAAAAAAAACCTGTAATTTTAAATATTGTATTAATATTAGAGGACATTTCAAGGTACAAAAATAAAGAAAAAATGTAATTTAACTATATAGACCTAAATGTTAGCATTTAAAAATATCCTTTCCTACTCTTTCTTAAAAACATAATAGCTATCTAATGTTTTTTTCTTAACATTGTTTCATCAGTACTTTTCCTGTTGCTAAATGCTGATTATCATGATTACTATATTTTTTCTGAAAAATCGATTGGAACGCTAGAACATAAAATTTTAAAGATGACTATAATGAAGACCCATTTCTCTATATACTAGCTTAAGGAAACAAAGCATTTCTAGTACTAGTACAGTTGAAATTCATCTCCTTCACTAACCCCTCCTGATCACATTGCCACCCCCCAACTCCCTCCGCTAGGAGTAACTGCTATTGCAAATACAGTGATTTTAAATTCCAGGCATTTTAATATTGTACTGTTATTATATATGTGTGTATTCTTGGGCAGTAGAGAGAATTGTTTTTAAAATTATACGAGTAGTGTCACACTGTGTACATTCTTCTGCAGCTTGCTTTCCATCTTAGTGTTGTGTTTATGAGAGTCCCTGGGGTTGTTTTGTGTACTCATAGTGTTCATTTTCACTAGTACATCCAAGTGGCTCAAAGTCTCACATTAAGAGGATTTGAAGTCATGTGTGTTGCCTTCGAAATCCAGGCATTTAGCCACTAAGCTATGATGGTTCTTCATTGTAAAAAAGTGTCTTCAGGATATTTGTATAAAAGATATTTTTCTAATGCACAAGAAATACAAGTCCTAAGAAACTGGGTACCAATCTAATATGAATGTCCTGGAAGACTGGGGGTCCTTCTGAAATTACTTTTTCAAATGAATGTTCATGTTGTAATTGTAGGTGTCAGGGAATGCAATTTTTGAGTTCTTCACGCTATATTGTGTCTTCTAAAGAGAGCAAGAGTTAAGAAATCTGAAATTGAAAACAGAGTGTTTGACCTGCATAAGACATTGAGGAGGCATCATAACCATGTGCCAGTGGTTTTTTTCGGGCATTATTTATGATGCTTGGCAAATATGCAGCTTCCTGTTTCCCATTTTAGAAATATTGAATCATAATTTCAGGTGTGAGCCTCTTTAAAGTGCCCCAGGTAGACTTTTAGGAGACAAGAATTTGAGAGTCACTGGCTTAATGGGCTGGCACTTATTTTCTGAGGCTTCATCGGCAGGGATAGGAAACTAGTGAAAGTTTCAAAGTGCTAGGTTTTGGCTTGTGATGGAAAATTTCTGGCAACTAAAGCCACTAAATGGAATGGCAATTTTCCCATAACAAGGAAACTGGAGACCATTTATGAACAGTTGCTACTATTATTTAAATTGGAAAAATGCACACTTTCCTCGACATAATTTACTCTCTCTTGATGGGGAATTGTCAAAATGATTATACAAGTCTGTGATAACAAGAATGTAGATGGCGTCCCCTAAAATTGTGCAGTGCACAACCTTCCTTGCTGTATTGGGGCATACAGTAGATGTAGCGGAGGTGATTTACTGATGTGGCCTAATGACACAGCAGTTAGTGTTGGGAGACCTGGCATTGATTCCTGACTCTCTGGTATTGGCAACTTGTGTGACCTTGAATGAATAACATCATCTGTTTTAATGTTAGTGTCCTCATCTGTAAAATTATGACAATAGTGTCTATTCTACTGGTACTGTTTACGTGATACAGTTTAGATGAGATATTGGTAACATTGGGAAAAGCAGTACCTGGCACATGCTAGCTATTCAGTGTTTCTCTTATGTTTCATATAGAGCCCTGAATCTCAACCTAGGGTCTCAGATCCATGTGGAGGGGAGTGAAGTGGGGAGGAGTGATAATTTATTGTAAGGACAGTCCGGAATCCGTACACTTACCTAGCAATCTGTTAGGTGAGATTAATTATATATCTTGCATATAGACATGCAATTATTTAAAAAATATGAGGTGCTGTTTTGATTACATAAAAACATTAGCAAGTTTTACTGAATTTGTAACAGCTATTTTTCAACAAATGGGTTATAAAATTATAACCACTAATGAATATGTACCTCATAGGACTATGGAAATTAAAAAGATTAATTTATGGAAAGCAGTTAGCCCAGTACCTGGAACATGTTTTCATTAAATATTAGCTGTGATGGTGAAGATGATAATAATAAAGATGGTGGTGGTGATTGATGACAATGACAGAATGTGAGTGTGTAGGGAGTCTTTGAAATTTTTTGATATTAAAAGGTATCCTTAGAGATTTTTGTTTCTGGAAAAGCAGTAAACTAGATGATCTGAAAAACCTCTTGCTACAAAACACTTAGAAATTTTGGACAGAATCGAACAAATATGCTCAGGCACATTGCAGAGTTCACAAGAAAGTAAGGTAAATCCCAGGGGCCAAAACAGAAAGGGGAACTGAAAACCAGAGTGGTAAGTTTATGGGTAGATAGATGCTGCAGTAGGTTGGTGGGCTCAGTTACAAAGATGCTTGAAGTAACAGCTATTTGGGGACAGGAGCGGAGGCACATGAAAGATGGGGGCTTGGAACTGAGAAGCACACGTAAAGTTAGAACCTACAAATGACTACATCTGAGAAAAAGGTAGACAAGGAAAAAAATCTGCCTATTTGTGTAGGAAGGTATCTCAATGGGCCCTGAGAAGAGGAGTGGATGGAAGGAGGTCTCTCTTCCTAATGATATGTAATCTTGGGCCTGCCCTCATGTAGGTCTGTCATTTGAATTTACACTACTTGAGGTGCTGAAAAACCTCTCTAAGCCTGTGATTCTTATATCTCCATTAAAGAGGGGGGGGGGGAAATATATGTTATGTATCTTGACTGGATATAGGTAATCAGATTGTGTACATTCCAGGAATACAAGGATGTATTAACATTAGAAAATCTATACTGCAACATGCCATATTAGCAGATGAAAGGGAAACCATATGACCACCTCACTAGATAAAGAGATATAGTAAGGGCATTTGACCAATTCACAACTGTCTTTTTAAAAGGTAACTCTTAACAAGTTAGGAATAGAAGAGAATTTCTGTAACCCATTAAGGGTATCCCCCAGAGACCTTGAATAAGTGTTACACCTATGGTAAAGAATTAAAAGCAGTCCCTTTACACTGATGTACCAACATAAGAATATCTGTCATTCTTCTATTTAGCATGTCCCTAGAGGTCTTAGAATACTGAGTGAAAAAAGAAAGCAGAAAAAAGGTGTAAGAACTGTAAAGTATCAACCTTGTATTTATTCACAGCCAGGTACAGCACACTGCATATTTTTAGTGATAGCAATCTAAATGTCCAGCAGAAGAATATGGATAAGTAAATTGTGACACATTTCTTATTGTAGCAACAATTCACTGTAGCTGTGAAAATGAATGGACCAGAGTGGGCTTGGACTAGAATCAGCATTGCATCATTGCCATCCTCTTATTTGCATGATAGGGAGAAAACCTGGAACTACCTTTCCCAGCATCTCATTTCTGGGAGGTTCTAGGTTAGTCTTCTGATGAGGAGCATTTGCATGGATTTGTAAGGCAGAAGGAAAAAGAGAGTTCTTATGCTACAGTGAAGAAGTGAATTTACTAGTCCTGATGGACAGGCTCTTGCAATTCACTTGTTTCAGTGTAATAGACCCTTGAGGTTGTTGTCAGCTGCTTCCTAGATTCTTAGATTCACAGAGGCTTTGCATGCAGGAAAAAAGTCCCAGGCAGCTTTCCTGATCTTTGCTCCCAGGCTTTCCAATGGTGACAGACACCCCTAGCTCTGTGTATTAAGTCCCCTTCTGCTTGGAATATCTAGAGTCATTCTGTGTTCCTAACCAAACCCTCACTGACACATTGAGCTACATACACCAGCATGGAAAATGTTCAACAACATATGGTTGAATGAAAAAAAAAACAAAACTGCAGAATTTTACGAGAGAATTAAAAATATGCAAAGCAATATTGCATATTATTAAGGGACACATACACATGAAGTAAAAGTTTAAAAACGTGGGAAAGAATGGTAAAACCAAATTCAAGGATGATGACTGTCTCTAGGGGCAGAGAAGAATGTCATCATGGACAGGGGGCTTCAACTATATGCATGTATGTGCTTGCTTTGTTTCCTAAAACTGTTCTGGAGGAAATGTGGAATGTTAGAAAGTTTGAGCAAAGCTGGTTGCTCTTTATGTTATTCTATATATTTGTCTCTCTGTAAGAATAATTATGTTAAAAAGGTATTTAATTTTTTAAAAAATCATGGTGTAGACCATTGGATTTGATGGCCTCTAAGTCTAAATTTCTAGCTCAGAGATTCTCAGATTAAAAAAAAAAAATTAACTTTCAAAATAAACTATGTGAAAATGACAAATGAGTAATATATTTAAAATTTGCCTATACGTTTGGTATACTCAGAATGCTGAAAACCATAAAAAAAAAGTTATATATATATATATATATATATATATATATATTTGTGAAAAGTTTAATTTATATTTGAAAACATGATGAAATGTATTTATTATTTTGCCTTTATTCATAGTATTCCATATTTAATCAAAGACAATTACCCTTAGTAAGAAACAACATTGTTGACATTGGAAAGGCTATTTAAATTTATTATTTGGTTTTGAATTATTGTTGAAAGAAGTTTAGAAATGTTTCATATGATTTTCCCTTATTTTTTTTGTTTATAAAATCACTTTAGAAAAAACCCTTGGAACAGTTATATTTGGCTTACGAACTTCTTGACAAAGCAATTGATAGAATAAATTTCAATTGCATGTTAACTACTTTGCCAAATGGATCATCAGTGATTGATCATTGCCATGCCAAGGTGAGAATGGGAAACTCTAACATTAGATTTAAATTTTACTTAAGTAGGATGAGGGCTGGCTTGCAAGTAGATAAGTAAAGCATGATTTGTGGTGGCTTCCCTCTCATAAGCCAGAAATATATTCATTCCCCTCTTCCCAGAAGAAATGGAGAAGAGTGAGGAATCTTTGAATTTGTCACTGAAGATGAATTTTAAAAGCAGATTTATTTGTGTGTGAGCCAGATTGCAACAGGTTGAGAAATGAGCAGAATTTAATAGCTAAGAATAAAATGATAACTTGAGTGATAATAGGATAGAGCTGTTTCTAGTATGTTTTGGTAACTGTATTTATTTTTATATTTTTACTTCAATTCTATCAAAGTACACCCCCGATATAGATGGAGCTGCTTCTAAACCAGTTACACCAAATAGTTTCATGATGGATTTGAATCTTGAACTAATTCAAGCTCAGCACCGAATAGCTGTTTTGCTTCTTGACCAGTTGCAAGGTAGTAATCATCAAAGCAAATAATTTGTTCTAAATCAATTTTAAGACAAGATTAAGTATAGAATCAATTTAATTTGTAAATTATGTTCTTGTTGACTGGGTGTTTTCCAGATAAATTTTATTATTTTTTTCTTCCTTCTCTGATTAATATCAATTGATACCTTTCATTGTTTCTTTATACCTTGCATAACAAATAAATTAGTAAACTTCTAAAAAATTGTTTGTTTGAGCTGTAATAAATTATTGGAATTTTGTTAACTCAAATAAATATTTATTGAGTGCCTACCAAGATCCAGGAACCATATTAGGCTTGGTACAAATAAGGTACCACGTCTACTTTTGAGCTTCTAGATAAGCCAACTATAACAATTGAGGTTACTAAATGTAATAGAAATGGGCTCAGAGTTTTAGTTGTGGGCACACAAAAGATGAGTATCTATATTAATCAACAAAATCAGGTATCACTATCTGGAAGAGGTGATAACTGACCAGAAAGCTGGTAAATATTATATTTATGAAGAAGATGGAAAGGAGGCCATTATTTTGGATAGAGAGAATAACCTTTAGCAAGGTGGAAGCAAACGTATGGTGAAATTAGGAGCTACTGAAATTCTTTTACGGCTGGAGTAAAGAGTGTATGTGGGGGAATGACACAGAGAAGACTGCAGAGAAGACTGCAGGTAGATCTGGAAGGCTAAAAGGTTTATATTTTTTCCTGTGAGCTAATGAAAAACGGAAAAAGACATCTCTGACAGCAGTCTCAGAGGACAGATGAGTTGGATCTAAGTTGTTCTTGCCTTATTATTAGGTAAAGAGGTCAAAACATTTTAACAAAAGGTGCTAGTAGGAATACAAATAACATGTTTACTTGAGTCTCAAGATTTAATATCATTAGGTCTAAAAACTACTCTGTTTGAGGTTAAATTTTGATAAAGCCAAATTACTCTTGACATGAGTATATAGCCAATATTCATAGTATAACTAGCAATTTTCCATTTTAAGCTACTGAGTAATTACAGAATAGAACTAAGTGTTCTGATCCAATATGACCTCTGATCTCCGTCTAAAGCATTCAGATGTCATACCATATATACAGCTAGATAGATTTACTCAGATGGCTGATTGATTAATTAATTTCTGAGTGTACACTTTCTCCCCAGCTTTATTAAGATATAATTGATATACAACATGTGTAAGTTTAAGGTATACAATGTGTTGATTTGATACATTCATTTATTGCAAAATGATGACCACCATAGAGTTAGCTAAAACCTCCATCACGTCACATAATTACCTTTTTTTATGTTGAGAAAATTTAGATCTCTTTCAGCAACTTTCAAGTGTATAAAACAGTGTTGTTAACTATAGTCACCATACCGTACGTTAGATCCCCAGAACTCACTCATCTTACAACTGGAAGTTTGCACCCTTTGACCAACATCTCCCCATTTCCTCTGCACTCCCAGTTCCTGGTAAAACTACCACTGTACAGTTTCTGAGTTCAGCTTTTTAAAATTCCACATACAAGTGATACCGTACAGTATTTGTCTCTCTCTCTCTGTGACTTATTTCACTTAGCATAATGCCCTCAAGTTTCATCCATGTTATTGCAAATGGCAAGATTTCCTTCTTTCTCATGGCTAAATAATATTCCTTTGTGTATATACTACATCTTCCTTATCCATTTTTTATTGGCAGACACTTAGGTTGTTTCATATCTTGGCTATTGTGAATACTGTTGCAATGAACATAGGAGTACAGATATCTCTTCAAGATTTTGCTTTCATTTCCATTGGTGACATACCCAAAAGTGGGATTGCTGGATCATATGACAATTCTATTTTTTAATTTTTTAAGGAACTTCTATACTTTTTCCATAGAACCAATTTACACTCTCAACAGTGCACAAGGGTTCCCTTTTCTCCACATCCTCACCAACACTTATCTCTTGTCTTTTTGATATCTACTGTAACAAGTATCAGATGATATCTCATTGTGGTTTTGATTAGCATTTCCCTGATGATTAGTGATACTGAGTCCCTTTTCACGTGTCTGTTGACCATCTGTATATCTCTGGAAACATGTCTATTCAGTTCCTCTGCCCATTTTTAAATTTGGATTTTTTTTTTTTTTTTTACTATTGAGTTGTATGAGTATGTTATGTATTGGATATTAACTCCTTATCCAATGCATGATTTGCAAATATTTTCTCCTGTTCTATAGGTTCCCTTTTAATTTTGTTGATTGTTTCTTTTGCTATAAAGAAGCTTTTTAGTTTGACATAGTCCCACTTATTAATTTTTTCTTTTTTGCTTATGCTTTTGCTGTCAGATAACAAAACAAAACAAACAAAACAAAAAACAAAACAATAACAACAACAACAAACCAAATCAAAACACATGCACAAAACTGTTGCCAAGAGCAATGTCAAGGAGTTTTTCTCCCTATGTTTTCTCCTAGGAGTTTTACGGTTTCAGTTCTTATGTTTAAGTCTTTAATCCATTTGCGTTAGTTTTTGTGAGTGGTGTGAGATGGGGTCCAATTTCATTCTTTTGAATATGGATATCCAGTTTTCCCAACATCATTTTTTGACTGTCTTTTCCCCATCAAGTAGTCTTGGCACCATTGTCAAATATTAATTGAATGTATGTGCATGGGTCTATTTCTGGTTTCTTGATTCTGTTCCATTGTTCTCTGTGTCTATTTTCTTGCCATTGTCATACTGTTTTGATTACTATAGCTTTGTAGTATAGTTTAAAGTAGGCAGTGTGATGCCTCCAACATTGTTCTCCTTTCTCAGGTACTTTTGTCTATAAATGGATGTTGAATTTTGTTGTTTTAGCAGGAGGTAAGGGACAAAAACGAGGGACATCTTATGCTGCCATGATGCTGACATCACTCACATGTCATATTCTCCTTTAATCTAGAATAATTCCTGTAACTTTTTTTTTTCTTTTATGATATATTTTTGAAGATATGTTTCTTGAACATCCCACAATCTAAGTTTTCCTGACAGTTTCCTCATGGTTATGTAGGTGGTGTTTTGTACATTCAATTGTATCTTATTAGGCAGCACATGTTATCCATTTGTCCTATCATTGGTGAGGTAAAGTAAAATGCTATTATTTTGTTAAGGTGGTATCTGCCTAAAAGTATCTTTTCCTCTATATAGTGAAAAAAAAATAATTGGTACTATCAGATGATGCTTTGAAATGGAATGAATGTCTTATTCCCCAACAGATTTTCTCACCCAATGGTTTTGGCATCTAATGGCGATCCTTCTGGAATGAATTATTGCAATGACTGTACACGGTGATTTTCTGATTGAACTATTTCTGCTACATTTATTTGGTGATACCCTTTTGTAAAAAAGAACTGTCCCTACTTTTCCCCTTTTAATTTTTAAGTTATACTGTGGACTTTTTTTTTTTAATTAAATCTTTTAAAATTAGTTGCTATCATTGTTCTTTCTGATGCTCAAAGTCACACGTTTTGCCAATGGGAGGCCTCAAACTGGATCCTGTGTTTTTTTGATATGTCCCCATTATTCTCTGAGCAATTTGTTGCTTTCTGCACAACAAAATGTTCTAGACCTACCTATGCTTTATCTACCCCGGACCTAGAATCAATCATTTTTCTAAGGACCCCTGGTTCCTTTTGGTAGGAAATAATATTTAGAAACTAAAGTCTTTGAGCTAGGAGTGCTCATTGTTGTTGGAATGTCAACTAGCTTCTTTTTGTCAATAGAGAGAATAATATATACTTATTTACATGGTAAGTTCTTTCTGATATTGCCAATTCAAGTCCAACACTTCGAGAATCCAAAGTTCTGCATTTCCTTTTTTATTTCCCGTCTCTCATGTTGAGAACTCTGGCTCCCAACAATAAGAATGTAATGTCATTTGCTTTGTCCCACCATATTAACAAAACACTTTCAAAATTATTATACCAATACCGCAAACCTAATAAGTAACAGCAAACCTAACAAGTAAATTCAAGATTTCTTTCTGGTTCATTTTGTCTTTCGAATATATCACATATCAGAGACTATGTTCGAATTTGCTTGAATTAAATCTTTCTTTTTTTCGTATGGTTATGTCACCAATTTGATATACACTTAACCACTTGTTTGTATTTGCATTTTTGTTTACGTAACAAAATTTACATTTCCTTTTTTATACTTTTATCCTTTTACAGATTTTATCCTTTTACATTTTATTTTAAACATTTACGTTGTTCCAAAAACTGTTTCTTAAAAAAACCTTCTTGGTGGAGGGAAGCAAATAATAATTAAAATATCTCTGTGTCATATTTATACACTGAAAAAACTTGATAAAGTTTTTTCAGTGTATAAATGAGGTCACTTAGAAGAATGACCTTGAACATTCTTTAGTTTAAAAGGATTTAGATCAGAAATGTATTTAAAAATGTGAATGGCATTTATGTGTCAGGTTTTCTTTAAGAAAACTAGCTCATGATTCTCACTTAGTGGCGGTATTATCTTCTTTGGAGAAATAAGGTTTATTTACTCAGTTACTAACTGGTTTGTTCTCTGTCATCTGTAGATTTTTGAAAGCCAAATGATTCTCACAGTTTTTATCAGAGACCACTTAAAGATATTGATGGTAGACTTGAGCTTAAATTTAAATGGAATATTCGGTTATCATTTCTTTGCATTATCTTTGGGTCTTTTGGATTTTTTTCTCCATTTTATTGAACTACCACCCTAGCACAGATAATCAATTTGTTTTTCCTGTCTTTCTTCACTCTTGTTTGCTGCTGCCAGACTATTATTGCCTAAATACTGCTTTCATCATTCTTATTCAAGAACTTCACAATGGTTGCCTGTCGATGACAGTGGCATTAAATATGACTTATCTTTATTGGGCATTCACGGTTTTCTTACAATCTCATCCTTCTTATCTCCAATAATTATAGTCATGAGAACTATCACTTACATAGCATTTGTAATACCCTAGGTACTGAGAGAGTGATACATTATATTCTGCTTTGTGTTGCTATCTCCATACAGATAAATTCCCTTATCCTTCATTATTAAAGAAACCTTATATCCTTTAATGGTATCTGTTGGCATCTTTTCATCAATCACCATCCTGTCATGACTGACATGCATTAGCACAAATAATTAAACTTCAATAAAAGGAGCTTATTGAAAAGTTACTATAGGAACCCTCACGTACTTCCAAGGACAGAAACAAAATATTGCCAGGTTTCCTGAGGACTGGACCTGAAAAAAAAAAAAAATCAGTGCAACATTCTCCATCTTTCTGGGTCAGCATACATACCTTTAATCCTTTTCTCCCTTATTAACTTCTCTTTCCTGGCCCACCATGACGGTCAGTTCCAGTTGTACACCGGGGTGTGTCTCACTGCCCACAATCAACTGGCGATAATTTATATGTTAGTTGAAAATCTTGAGAGAGGCTCTCATTTCATTAGCCACAGCTAGAGGAGAGCAGAGGTCTTCACGTGGTACCCAGAGCTCTTGCAGGGGTCATGGATGAAGCAGTGTTGAAATATTTATGAAAAGGGAAAGTGGACAAAAGTAGGTTGGATTCTATTTATCAATCTTCAAGATTTTACTTAAGATAAAATAGAAAACATATTTTTATAATTTGAAAATTCATATTCCTCAGGTAAACTGTGGCAAATACAAGAAGATTAAACAATAAAACCACATTATAGTAGATTAATTTGAATTTTTACCTATTAATGAAAAAAGATAACATGACAGAGGAAGCAATAATTTTACAAATAGTTACTCTTTAATGTTTAGAAAATATTTCCTTTCTTGGACAAAACCTAATTGTAATGGCAATCTCCATCTTCTTTTTCAGTTTTGCAGACTCCAACTGTTAGCAAAAATATATCTACCAAAATTCCAGAAAAGCTAAAACAATCTGGAAGCATTGATTGTTTTACAGGTAATTAAAATTGGGATAGCCTGTCTTTCCAAAAAATTTTAAAGCTAGTTTGTGTTACCCTTTTGGTAAATGTTTCTTTACTTTTTCAGAGTTAAGTGTAATGAATAAAATAAGGAAGAACAAGCTATCCAAAGCGATTTACTTGATGCAGAAAGCTCTTGTAATATTTGAGAAAGATTCAACCTCTACATCTTCACATAACTTTTTGATGGTAACTATATATCATTCCTTCTTTTCGTCTTGACATACAACCTCTGTTAAAGTGAATGATTTATTTTCCTTTGCTAATAATAATGTGTTGCCCTTAACATTAGATTATGAAGCTCAGGTTCACCATATCTGCTCTTCTGAGAAGTGGAACAGCCCTGAGCCAGGGAACTAATCTATATCTCCAGTCCTCAACTCTCCTGAAATGACAGATTCTCTCTTTGTAGGGGAAACTTAACATGGAAAATGAAAGAAAATCAGGAGGATAAATAAGGGAAATTATAGAATTTCAGTTACACTGTGCCAGCATAATGCAATCCTTATTATGGAATTAAAATACTTAAAATCCATTGGCTAAGGTACCTTCTCCCAGATGGACATTGCTAATTTATAGACTAATCATCTTGTTGTTGTCTCATTCTGGTCTGGAAATTGTTCTGTCTTCTTGCTGATTCATTATATGTCATTTTAGAGTTTAAATTCCTGAGGGCAATAACATTTCAAGTTGTGGAATCTTTTTTATTTTTTTGCCCGATGTATCACCCATGAAAGATGGATTGTATTGGCTGAGTAAAGGGCACATTGATGAAGTAGAGAATAATGCTACAAGTAGCCTGGCTGATAGGGAAAGAAAAAAGCAGGTCAAAGCTAAAACAGAGTTAAGGAGCATTTAAGAGAGAAAATTTAGCATATTCATATGCTAAGAATGAAAGCTAGAAAAAAAGAGAGAAATTGAAGATACAAGTGAGTGGTTAATACATAAAGTGGAGTCCTATAGAAGAGGGAAGGGGATGAGATGGAAAGCACAGATAAAGGGATTCATCTTCAGTGGAAGGTTGGCTGCAGAACAGATACCTCATCCTCCAATGTAGAAGGGAAGGAGGAATCAACAAATACAGACTTAATGAAGTCTGTTGGTGTGGATGCAGTGAGTTGAATTGATGCTCTCTTACCTCAGTCATTTGAGAACGTAAAAGGCGAAGATATCTGCCAAGAATAGAGAGTGAGGGTGGATAGTTAGGCTGAGGAGAGAGATGATGATTACAGAGTGGAGAGGAATGGATGAAGGAGGTAAGTCCAAGGTAAAGGACTGACCAGCATGATACAGTTCTAGCTGAGGTTGAAGACCATGAGTTTTTAGGGGGCCTCATCTGCATGGTGGCATGACATTATCCTGGTGTGGTATTTTCATTAACTGTGACAACAGGATATTTGTGACAGCAGGATTTTGTACAGGGTTGGATTTAAAAAAAAAAAAAAAAAAAGAAAGTGTAGGTTTAAAGTTTGCACTAAAAATTGATGCAGATTGAGAGGGAAAGGAAGTAACACCATCAAGACATTTAATAACCTGGTGGCTATGGAGATATAAAGAGATGACATCTCTATGAGGTGTCAGGGACTGGAAAATCAGAATCTGAGAAAGCTAAAGGGACAGGTTTTTGAGGTCAGAAAGTAAGAAGTTAAGATTCCTGATATGGAGCACTTCCTGGTCATCTACTCACCATTGTATCCACCCAACAAATATTTTTGAGTGCCTATGATCCACTCAGGAAATATGCATTGAAAGCTGACTATATGCCTGGTATTATGCTGAGTACAGGGACAAAAATAAACAAAAATCCTTTGTTTATTCAAAAAATATTGATAGATTGCCTTCTTTTTGTGGTCCCTGACTTCAAGATAAACCCAGTCTATGGGAACTGTAGGTAGGTAAGTAGGTAGGTAATTATGGGTCAGTGTTGTAGATGCTTTAATTGCAAGAGTGCCAGGGGAATTTATCAGGGGAGTACCTAACCTGATAGTGGGGAATATTTAAAGAAACATCTAGGACAGGTGACATGAAATTAAATACTGAAAGGTAAGCAGGAGTATCCAGAGAAAGAGGAGGACCAAAAGTGGAAAGGATATTCTAGACAGAGACAACAACACATGCAAAGGTACTGAGGCTAGAAAGCTAGGTCATAGAGTACTAGTCCAATAGGTCATTCAGTGTGTGTGGGGGTGACGGGAGAAGATAGTAAGAGGTGAGACCAAAGAGAAAAGAGAGTCTAGTTCGTAAGAACTCTAAGGATTTTGGATGGACAGGTGCTATCGATGTTCAAGGTGGGAAAGTCTGTTCTGGCAGTATTAGGGAAGATCCTCATTAAATTTCAATTTCCAGCATTTGAATGAAGAAGTTTGATGGTGATGTTGGACAGTCTCAAGGCCAAGTGGAGTCTGATCTTTGTTGGAAGACATCTGACCTTTGTTGGAAGATATTTTTTCAGCAGATGCTCCTGTGGCCACTAGCTACTGTCTAGTGCTTGGGGGACACAGACACTCAGTCCTATTTCTATGGCGCATGAAGCTTATCTTTCTTTTAGAACTGTTTCTCTCAGGACTAATCTCGTGGCCTCTCAGCCTGCAGAGAGTAAAACCTCTGGGGTTTTCTCTTTTGTTTTATTACGACTCAATCTTATTTTTATACTGTCACCATATACTTATTCCAATTAAGTCTCCATCTTCCTACCACTGAGCCTGGGGAACATACTGGAGATGGAGGAAGTGTGAAGTTTTCATGTTCTCCTTGTACATCTTTTCCTTCTATTTCTTAAGTGAAACTATTTTAACCTAAGAAAAATTATAAAAGTAATGTCCTCTGAGGATAAACTCATGGGGTGGTTTCAAGACCCTACTTTTTATGAGGGGAATGCCTTAAGAATTTTCACCAACTAGCAGATGGTGAATATTTGTTTAGAAGTCCTGAAATTTTCTACAGCCACCTCCGCTCCTCAGTGGTAGTTTTTTATCCAAGCGTTAAGGCTTAATGATCAGTCCTCAGGGTACTCTTGTAAACAACGATATTATGGCTCAAATAATTGCCAAACTTTCTTTCCTTAAAGAAGACAAATTTCTTTCCCTTGGCAATCATTTTGTACTGGGGCATATTATGGAATGTTTTACATTATCACAATCTTGTAATAAAATTATCCCCAAATGGGTAACTGATATGTCACCTGATACCATAAAAATGTTTGAAAAGCCTGGGTCTTTTTAGAACTCTTAAATAATTCATAGCCTGTTTTTGCTTTTCCAAAAGTTTCCTGACATTATGGAGCCGGATAATCTCATCAGGTGTCTGTTTCATTACAAATCAATTAAAGGTGGACCAACTTGTTGCCATGAATGAGGGACAAACTTTTCATAACAAATTGTTAGCTTTCCAAACGAGATGACTGGCTTTATTCTTGATTATGGTGATTTATTTTTCCTGTTTTCCTGTCTTGGTTAGTTGAATTCTGGACATCCATGTTGGCTTTGTACACATTGGACCTCAGATTTATTTTAATGCATCGCACCTAGAACCATCTAAGATGTCCATGGTCTCCTACTTCTGACCAAAGAGAGCAATAACCATGTGGCTTACAATCATTGATTGCTCTTAGTAAACTTGAGCCCCCCAGGCCGCCGAACATTCAGCATCACTGCAGGTGGGATTTCTCACTGGGAAGGGGCAGGACTAATCCTACATCCACATGCTAAGTGTTACCAGGCAGGGTTGTAGACTGTTGTTTTTGTTCAGCAGCCATTCCCCCTTCCAAACATCACCATTTGACGAATCTCTTCTTCCCCAGTAGATGCACTGAGGTGGGACTTTTCAGAGACTTTCTTTTCTGCTGGCTGTGAGGAGGACTAGTGAAGCCCACGGGGCCAATGGGTTGCTCCCTTTTTGGAATCTGAATCTTGAGCAGAGGGATAACAAGACTAAAAGTAGTTGGCGTGTATTCATCCTAATGCCTGTATCCTGATCAGACCATGACAGTTGTGTTCTGTGGATGCTGGACTTGCTTTGGTCCAAGTCTAGTTTTCCTGTTGCTTCTGTTGCAAAGAACCCCAACGGATGCATCTAGTTTTCTCCTAATATTATTTGTTAGAACCTAAACAAAACTTACTGTTTTTTTTTGAAACCAGAACTAATGAAGAAGCCCAGGCCACTAGAAGTTCTAATTCCTGCCTTTAATATTTCCTGCATTCATATCTTGCTGTCCCCTAAACACCACTGTAATATTAACTATTTTAGTAATAATTGGATTACTGAGTGTAATTATTTTTCCTGTTTTATAACATTTTAGTCAAATCAATTCTATTTACTGTTTTGGGGAACAATATATGTGAACAATTTTTATTTTTCCAGAGATCTTCTCAGCTCTTATTTTTATTATTATTTTTTTAATTAAATTGGGTAACAGAGTGTTTTCCCAGGACCCATCAGCTCCAGGTCAAGTTGTTGTCCTTTAATCTAGTTGTGGAGGGTGCAACTCAGCTCCAAGTCCAGTCACCGTTTTCAATCTTAGTTGCAGGGGTGCAGCCCACCATGCCATGTGGGAATTGAACTGGCAACCTTGTTAAGAGCTCACGCTATAACCAACTGAGCTAACCAGCCGCCCCTTCTCAGCTCTTTTTAATTGCTCCATGCTGAAGTCTTCCTCATAAAGAGCAAACCCTTCTGATTCTGACCCCTTCCATGAGGTCATGTTTGGACCTCCAGGCGTCAAATTACTGAGAGAAGATTTAATCATTTCAGTTTTTTTTTTTTTTCCCTCAGGTTGCCTTTCCATGCTTCTTTTAACTTGTCTTTGTATTAAGACAATATAGCATAGTGCTTAGGAGTATAAGAGTCTTGGATTAGAGTTTTGGTTCTGCCTCTGACTAGCTGTACAACCTAAATCATGTTACTTATGCTCTCTTAAATTTTCATTTCTTCATCTGTAAAATGGGAGTTCTTATGAAAACTAAATGAAATGATGCATAAAAATTGCAAAGTGTTTGGCACAGAGTAAGCAGTCAATGAATGTTAACCATTAATATTATTATTAGTACTATTTTATTTTCCACCTTAAGCACTCTGGAACATTCTGTTTTGTCATATCAGAACTATTTTTTGGTGCATAAGGTATATTTTTCTCTATGAAACTACACATTTCTTCTGTCTTAGCTCCTATATTGATCTTATAAATTGTATATTTATTCTCAGCAACATTCCTTCCCAGGGTTCTTTGATATGACTAAATCTACTTTTCATCTCCTTTTGAAATGTGCATAATAGTGTTGAGAACCCAGAATTTAACCCCGGGAGATCTAGTGGTAACTATGGCACTTTATCATTGCAGACAAGTAGTAAATATGGCACTTCACCATTGACGTTTTATGGTAGTTGTTTTCGTATGTCTTAATCATGCCCTTTAAGGTTTCATTATAGCTTTCCATAAGTGTTTTGCTGCACTGTGGGTTTTAAGCCATCAGCATCATATGTATTTAACGTCAATCTGGCCTCATAAGCCTTGAGTAACTTCTGAAAAGAGGCAGGTCTCAAGTTCTGTAATGGAAACTATAAACAGAGAGATTTACATTCAGACAATAGTATTTTGGGCTTCAGTACTATTGTTTTGGGGCACATTGCAGCACAAACCACCACTGAAAAAACACTCAGAGCTTAAGTTCCCGTGGGAATTGGTGTTGGCGCCTCTCTCCATTGAGATTCCATGGCTGACTCTTTCCCTGTGATAGGTAAAGGCTCTTTCCTTCTTTCAAGGTTAATGAGCCCTTCTGATTCACCAGGCATGATGCTAGCAGGGGAAGAAGTGAGCATATAGTTATTTTCATTTCGTGTTAGCAGGGGAAGAAGTGAGCAGATAGTCATTGCCGTTATCTGATAAGTCATGGAAAATCCCGTTCTTCCTGACCTCTGCTTAGGGAATGGTCGTCTAGATTTTGTAGTCACAATACTGTGGTGTTTTAGAGTGTTGCTGTTATAGGCAATATTCATGTCCACTTTGATAGCACTTTCTCTTTCACAACTGAGCAGAGCCAGTGTCATGGGAATTTTTCTTTCTTGTTTTTTTTTGAGATTTCTTTTCTGATGCTATTTCCTCCTTTCTATCTCAGAAACCCCCTTAAAAAAACCCCTAGTCACTTTCTTATAAATGGAATCTTAGCAGCCCACTGATTTGGCTCACTAAATTAGGATTTTAACTTCTAACGAGCATTAAGGTTTACCTTGATTTCTATTATAGAATTTACCTAAATCAAGAACTTTGTTTTAGACTTTTCTTCTGTTTCCTTTCGCTTAGAACTGATACCTTTATTAACCAATTTCAAATCAGGCCTGGGATTTAAATGAGGGTGTATAAAGGTAAAATTAATTAAGACCCAGTCAGAACATTTTAAACATGCTTTCTTAAAATGCATTATAGTAGAGATCATCCTCCTGTCATAATTTCATATGTCTTTCATTCAAAACACCTAAAGAGATAAATAAAACACTGTCCTTGCCACCAAGACACTCATTATTTAGAGAGTGTGGAAAGTCATGTACATAGATACCATATTACATAATATTTGCTAACATAAAGATTGTATGAAATGAAGGGAACACGTACCTGAAATGAAGGGAACGCATGGGACTTAACTTGGAAGAAGTCAGAGGAAGTGATGTTTGAGTGGGTCTTGAAGTACAGAAAAGGATGTAAGACCCTCCAGGAAGAGGAATTGCATGGGCAAAGAGGCACAAAAGAATATAGCATGGGCCGGCCGGGTGGCTCAGGTGGTTGGAGCTCCATGCTCCTAACTCTGAAGGCTGCTGGTTCGATTCCCACATGGGCCAGTGGGCTCTCAGCTACAGGGTTGCCAGTTCAACTCCTCGAGTCCTGCAAGGGATGGTGGGCTCTGCCTCCTGCAACTAAGATTGCACACAGCTGAGCTGCTTCAGCTGAGCTGCTGCTGAGCTCCTGGATGGCTCAGTTGGTTAGAGCGTGTCCTCTCAACCACAAGGTTGCCAGTTCAACTCCCGCAAGGGATGGTGGGCTGTGCCCCCTGCAACTAGCAACGGCAACTGGACCTGGAGCTTAGCTGTGCCCTCCACAACTAAGATTGAAAGGACAACAACTTGACTTGGAAAAAAGTCCTGGAAGTACACACTGTTCCCCAATAAAGTCCTGTTCCCCTTCCCCAATAAAATCTTAAAAAAGAAAAAGAAAAGAATATAGCATTATCAGGGAATGAGTGAATGAGTGACACTTTTTCTTTTATGGTTGTAGAGGGTAGGTTGGATAGGGTGGTAGCGATGGGAGGGAAAAAAGAGTAGAGATTGAGATAAACCTGGAAAATATATTTGTAATCAGAATAAAAAGGGCTGTGGAGCCTTTTGCCCAGTAACAAGTACTGTGTTTACCTGAAAATAAGACCTAGTCGGACCATCAGCTCTAAAGCGTCTTTTGGAGCAAAAATTAATATAAGACCCGATATATCATATTATATTATACCCGGTCTTATTTGATATAATATAAGACCGGGTCTAATATAATATAATATAATATAATATAATATAATATAATATAATACAATATGATATATTTTTGCTCCAAAAGGTGCATTAGAGCTGATGGTCTGGTTAGGTCTTATTTTCGGGGAAACACGGTATTTCAGTAGCCACTGACAAGCTAGATAACTGAAGGCTGAAGAGCCTAGAGGCTGGGAGAAAGGATCGGAGGTTGATTTACTCATCTAAATCAGTGATTCCCAGGCCTGGCTGTACTTCAGAATTATCCTTGGCATTTGTTAATAATACAGATATTGAAGCTGCGCTCCTGGGGATTTTTATTAAGTGGGTTTAGAGTGAGGACGGACTATCTTAATTTTTAAATAAACTCCATAGATGATACTGATGACCAGCCAGGTTTGAGAAATAGCTGTGTATGATTGCCCATGGCAAAAAGCTGGAAGTTTAAAAAAATCTCAATTGGGTTCATGAATATGCAGAGCGAAGCTGCTGATGTCAAGCCAGAAGATGCTAGAGTCTAGCTGGTTCACCGGAACAAGCACTGCTGAGACAAACTTTGGGAATAAATGTAGAAAGTGCAGGGCACTTGGCTAGTCAGTTGAGGTGAGGGTCAAAGGAAGTCTGCGATAATTAGGGCCAGTGAGCCAGTGCTGCTGGTGTATTTTAAGGCTCCAAATACAACCCAGAGGAAGAAAATGTCTCCAAACTTTCAAGGCATTGGTCCCCTTCCCTTGTGTTGCATAATTTTCCTTAGGCTGATTTCCTTGTGCTTACGCAACCTGAAATATAGTCTCCACAGCCTGTGATGCAAATGAAGGCATTTTGACATTTAATATTCAAAATATAATAGCTTTTATCGCCCTTCTGTTCAAGTAGGAATTTCTTCCCTCAAAATTTTCCCACTGTTATCTGGGGGAATCTATTTACCTTGTTCAGCTCTGGCCTCCTCATCAAGTTCCCTGCTGCCTTTCATAGGAGGCCTGCTGTGTGGGCACACGTGTCCTCTCAGGGAGCCAAGGCTGGTGATATTTCCTCCTTTCACAGCTCCTTCAATGTCTGGCCTTACGCTTTTTCCATCCATGTTCTCCATTTTTTTTCTGGTTTGGTTGAATGAGTGAAAAAGTAGAGACTATGGAAGATAACAGATGCCATCCTATCTCCTTGATTGATCGATTGATTCATTTATTCAGTGATTCAACAGTTAAAGTGAGCCAATGTATATATGAATTAGCTTTTGAGTCTAAACATCTAAGATCGCTGGAAGGTAGGCTCTAGAAACATGGCTACGATGTAATACATCCCTTCTTACATGAAGGAATGATTGTCCTATGCAGATGGCTAAGATTCCTGAACTACAAATGCAGAAAAATTTTCAAGGTCTCCTGGCATAGAACAAGTGGATTTAAAAGAACATTTATTATTAAATAAATTTTAATCATGACTAATGATTTTAGATCTTAACGTCAACAATTTCCAATAAAAAATAAAAGTGAGAAGTTAATTCTGATTTGAATTTTGGCCAACCTTCATTATTTTAGGAAAAATGTATGATACTACAGTTTTATAATCTACACTCCTCCATGGAACTGATTTACTCACTGAGCTTTAAATATCACTCTGATGCATATGACTCCCAGATCATATGTCCAGTCTTACCTTTTCTTTTGAGCTTGAGTCCAGAATTCCAAAGGAAGCTTCAAACTCAGCGTGTCTTCTATAGGGGAAACATCACAGGTTTTTGTATCAGAGTGAAATGCATTTGAAATTTGGCAGACATTTTGTCTTCTCATTTTCAGGATTTCTTTTCTTGTATTTATTAAATTGGTTAGAACTTCTAGAATAAAAAGAAATGGTGGCATTCATCTCCTCCTGGATTTTATTGATAATTCTTTAGTGCTTTGCTGTTAGCCATGATATTGTCTATTGGCTAAAATTAATATTTTATTCTCATGTTAAAGAAAGATATTTCTAAGTTTATTGAGCTTTTCCTCCACCCCCAGCTTTACCGAGGTATAACTGACAAATAAAATTGTAATATATTTAGAATGTTCAATGTGATTATTTGATATATGTATACCTTGTGAAATGATTGCCAAAATCAGGTTAATTAACACATTTATCACCTCAGTTTTTTTTTTTTTCCTGGTGAGAATATTTAAGAACTCTCAGCAAATTTCAAGTATTCAATACAGTATTATTAACTATCGTCACCATACTGTACATTAGATCTTCAGCACTTATTCATCTTATAACTGAAAGTTTGTATCTATGACCAACTCTCCCCATCCCCCAATTTTTCTTCTTTCTTTCTGATTTTAACTTTATTGTTACTTAATTCTTTTTTTCTTTTCTTTTCTGATTGCTCTGGCTAAGATGTCTGGTACCATGTTGAATAGGAGTGGCAAGAGTGGGCACCGTTGTCTTGTTCCTGATCTTAGAGGGAACACTTTCAGTCTTTCACCATTGAGTATTATGTTAGCTGTGGATCTGTCATATATGGCCTTTATTATGTTGAGGTATATTTATATGTAATTTGTTGAGAGATTTTCATCCTAAAAGGGTGTTGAATTTTGTCATATTTGTTTTTGGCTCTATTGAAATGATCATACTATTTTTATTTTTCATTTTGTTAATTGGTGTATCACATTTATTGATTTGAATCACATTTATGTTGAACCATCCTTGTGTGCCAAGAATAAATCCTTGATCATGATATATGATCCTTTTAATATACTGTTGAATTTGGTTTGCTAATATTTTGTTAAGGATTTTTGCATCTATGTTCATCAGGAGTATTGGTCTGTAGTTTTCTTGAAGTATCCTCATTTGGCTTTGGTATCAGGGTAATGCTGACCTCAAGAAATCAATTTGAAAGTAGCCCCTTCTCTTTACCTTTTTGGAAGAGTTTGAGAAGAATTGGCACTAATTGTTTGTTCACACCCTTTGTCCATTTTTCAGTTGTGTTATTTGGGGCTATTTGTCTTTTTATTATTATTATTATTATTACTATTGGGGAATATTGGGAAACAGTTTGTTTTTCCAGGATGTCAAGTCATTGTTTTTTCAATCTAGTTGTGGGGGGCGCAGCGCAGCTCCAAGTCAAGTCGTTGTTTTCAACCTGGTTGTGGAGGGCGCAGCTCACTGGCCCATCTGGGACTTGAACTGGCGACCTTGGTGTTAAGCGCTCACACTCTAACCACTGACCAACCATCTGCCCACTGGCGGCTGAGCTCCAAACTCAAGCCATTGCTTCTCACTGGACCATGTGGGAATTGATCCAGCAACCTTGGTGTTGTGAGCACTGCACGCCAACCACTGAGCCAACTGGCCGTCCACCAGCGGCTCAGCTCCATTTATTATTCTTTATAACAGTTCCTTATATTCTGAATGCAAGTTCCTTATCAGATATAAGATTTGCAAGTATTCTCTCCCATTCCATCGACTGTCTTTTCACTTTCTTGATGGTATCATCTGAAGTGTTTAATTTTAATGAAGTTCAGTTTATCTGCTTTTCCTTTTGTTGGTGTGCTTTTGGTGTCATATCTAAGAAACCATTGCCTAACCCAAGGTCATGAAGATTTATTCCTATGTTTTCTTTTAAGAATTTTTTTTTAATTTTAGCTCTCACATTTGGATCTACAATTCATTTTGAGTTAATATTTGTATTTGGTGTGAGGTAAGGATCTAACTTTATTCTTTTTCAGGTGGATGTCTAATTGTCTCAACACTGCCTGAAAGGGAATTCCTTCTCTATTACCCATTAAATTTTAATCTTTATATGGGTTTTTGCTTTGGAACTCAGAGTGTCTTTGCCTTTAATTTAATTTAAAAGAGGTGTTTAATTCATTTACATGCATTGTTATTGCTGATATATTTGATGTTGCTTTGAAATATCATTTAGATCTGTTTTTTTTGTTCTATGTATTATCACTTTGTGTAACCTTTTAAAATAGTGATTGCCTTTCCTTCAGGTTTACATAATAAAATTTAAAATCTGTTTTATTTCTTCTTGCTGACAGTAAGAAAATCTAATAATATTCATTTTATAAACCACAGATACCAATAGTCTCATTACTTGAGAGTCGCATTTCAAGTTGCATTAAAAGTAGGTGTACAGTTCATCAGTATAAATTTAGATGATTGTGTTATGAACTCTCTAAGGACAATGAATTATGATGGTAGATATTCAGAGAGTTTGATTCGAAAATGAAATGACTCATTAATATATGATAAAGATAAAAATATTAGAAATAAATATGACATTATTGCCTTATCTAATAACTATTTTTTACTTAGCTTTATTTAGTAGCTATTTTTTCACTTCTGTCAAATCATTCAGTGCTTGAAGTATGTATACTACTGAGGCTTAAAGAACTATATATAGCAAGATAATGTTTAACATCACTAGAATTCTACAAACATAAATGAAATTCAAGCTCTTGAAATGTATTTTTCTATTTTAACACTTTATTACAGGAAGCATATTCTTTAATTGAGAAGGTCGAAGTAGAACAACATACTCTATATTCATATCAGAAACATGTGGAAAGTTCAAAAAGAAAGAAAAGCAGAATCCCTCCTCCACCTATTTTGCTGTCTCGAACTCATTGCTCTGTGACCTTGAAACCTGCTCCATTTATTTCAGATGTTAAGGTATGTTGCCCATTATGATCTTTACCTCAGACAAAGCAACATAAGTACTTTTATCGCTATAACGATTGATACTTTGAGGACTTGACTAATTTTATTAATAAGAACTGAACTTTGGGATTGGTATTCTAATGTCTTAACTCTACTTAGTTTCTTCATGGTCTTTTCCCCTTTATGCTATTTCCCTTTATGCCCCAGATAGCCTTGCTATACCCAAATATATAGTATGGACAAATAGGAAAAATAATAGAGAAGCATTGCTAAGTGTTTTTGTCACCATGACATAGTTATATACTGACCTTCTAGTGTGACATTTGAAGAGGATAGAAGTTACTCTCAGAGCCAATGATGGAAATGAGGAAATTTGGGATGGGGAATTTAGAGGTTCTTTCCAAAGTTCTTCCAAGTAGGTGGGGATTCTTTTAATACAAACAAATGACAATTCCAGCCATATTATTAAGTCATAAAATTTTTTGTATGTATCAAAGAATGAGGTGTTTTCCCCATCCCTGATACCTTGGGACTCAGCCTAAATGTGACTATAACTTGAGATTTAGTTTCCTCACAAGCATTTGCTTCCACCTAATCCATATTTAAAATTTTACCTTTTCCTTTTGGATAATCAACAAGATGTTCTTTGATGTGTAAAAAATAGTTGTATCTTTGATTCTCTTTAGGATGTTCTCTTGAACTTACATTGAGTTGGTAGAGTGGAAAGGATATGGGCTTTAAAGTTAGACAGATGCGGGGTTAAAATTCTAGCTCCACCCCTTACGAGTAGTATGACCTTGGGAAATCTAAACATACTTCATGAGGTATTTTATGCTTTTGTTCTTTCATTTGTACAGTATGTTTATTGTGAAAATTAAATGACATACTCATAGCATATAATTTTCTTGGCATAGTAACTGATGTTCCTCCCTATCTTGTATTAAACATATGTAGTAAACTTTGCTAAAAACAATTAATGATGTTATAGACTGTGATTACATGCTTTAATGATTTGTTTCATAAATTTTGTAGCATTTTCTAGCATAGCATTACTGAGTGTCTATTATCTGTCAAGCTCTGTGTGAGGTAATTGAAGTATCAAAATAAACACAAAACACGGTTCCATTCTTTGAGGAGCTTTAGACTAATGGGAGGTGGACATCAGGGAGAAATAATACCATCTTCACAATGCCTTATAGTTGGGGGAACAGAAATAACATTCACCTTACACCTGTAACTGTGCTATAATAAATACATTATTGCAATTGCTAGCAGTTTTAAAGTTTAACTTTGGATTTTGGGGATCTGTTTAAAAAATAGGGAGTCACTGATTTTGGAAATTTAGTACAGAACTGAGACTGGGTGATTTACCAAGAGTTTTTTGTTGTTGTTGTTTTTCTAATGTTTTGGTTTATTTAACCAGAATCTTATTTTTTAAAATTAGTGACTCATTTATTTTATTTTATAATGCTTAGAAATAGGAATACATGAGTCCCACATTTGACCTGTAGTTGTAGGGCTTGTCACTTAGCACATTATATGAAGTGTATGTATATTATACATCAGTAGAGGTATATGTTCCAGGAAGCTATTATTGCCTATTACCTACTCATCAACACTAGATGGTGCTATGGCTTTAAATACGTTTTCTGGTTTGAGGCTTCAGCCATCTCTCTCTCTCTCTCATTTTTTTTTTTTAATCAAATCTTATTAAGGCATTTGTTTCATTAAAATCTGTTTTAATCGTTGAAAATGCTGATGTTATTTATAAACTTTTAGTTCTAAAGTTAATGATGATTTGTTTATGGTACCATTACTCTTATGTGGATTCTAATGACACATTGCTTCTTACAGTTACACCAACTAAGATGTTTTCATCTGTGGAACAAAATATAAAACTTGCTTGTAAAAAGCCTTTTAGAGAGAATTTTACCCTTCAAATTCTGGTTGATACATATAGCTTAACTTAGACCAATAATGGTCTAAGTCATAAACACAGTTTTTTTTTGTGTGTATATATATATATATATATATATATATATATATATATATGTCTACATATATATATGAAAATTCTGCATATATATATATATATATATATATATATATATATATATATGTATATATGAAAAATGATGCTTCTTTTGCATGAGAGGTCAAGGAAAGTTAGTTTCTAATTTTTTTCTGTATTCACCTGATCCCCCCACCCCCTCCAGCTTCCACGTCTCTTTAATACTCTCGCTGTCCTTGGAGTCCTCCTGCCTTTGTCTAGTGCTCCTTAATTACCTGTGAAATTTTCTTTGGAAACACAAAGGTTCAGCCACCTGCACCAGAAATTCTTATTCATTGTGGTTAGCAGGCCTTGCATATATGTAATTAAAAAAAATGTTTGATTCTGTACAAACTGTATTTTAAAAAGTGATTCTGCTGCATAGGCAGAGTTGAGAATTACCTGTGCAGACAAGACATGATTAGGATTTTTCTGTTGACCTAGAGGAAGAAACAGCAGGCTAGGCAGTAAGAGGCAGTTGCTTTTTGTAGACAATTATGTTTCCCCTTTTTTTCTAGCTTCTCTTGTAATTTAGGAGTTGGGATGTTGTGAGGTAGAGCCTCTGGGGAAAAGGGAATGACACAATGATGACAGCCCCTCCATCTCTAACCCCTGGACAGTATGACTCCTAATAATGCTATTCCGTAGGTATCAACTTGCTCCCTTGTTTCTATGGTGAGAATAGTTCACACAATAAGGAGTCTCTATTATTTTGCAATCTTGGCAATCATTGTCTACACAATCAAATTTAAATTTGGTTGTTTCTGTGGACTTTGCATCTTGCTTTTGGTTTATGACTAGATTTAAGAATTATCAAAGGAATATTATGTTTCAGAAAATTTATAAATTAGAGAAAAGAATTATCCATAATCTTTTTTTTGTTTCATTTTTATTTTTATTTAATTATTATTTTTTTTTAAGGAGGGCGCAGCTCACAGTAGCCCATGGGGGATCGAACCAGCAACCTTGGTGTTATCAGCACCACGCTCTAACCAGCTGAGCTAACCGGCCACCTTGATAATCTTTTTATCATCCAAACTCTACCACTTTTTTTCTGGTTAAGTTTATTGGGGTGACATTGGCTAGTAAAATTATATAGGTTTCAAGTGTACATTTATATAAAACATCATCTATATACTGCATTGTGTGTTCACTACCCAGAGTCAGTTCTCTTCCCATCAACATATATTTGTCCCCCTTTACCCTCTTCTACCTTCCCCCACTGCCCCATCTCTCCTTACCTTCTGATAACCACTAAACTGTTGTCTGTGTCTATGCATTTTTGTTTCTTTGTTTGTCTTATTCATTTGTGGCCTTCAGTTTTATATTTCACATATGAGTGAAGTCATATATTTCTTGACTTTTTCTGTGTGACATACTTCACTTCGTAGGATAATCTCAAGATCCATCCCTGTCATCGCAAATGACAGTATTTCATCTTTTCTTATGGCTGAGTAATATTTCGTTATATATATGTACTACATCTTTTTTATCCAATCATCTATCGAAGGACACTTTGATGTTTCCATGTCTTGACTACTGTAAATGCTGTAATGAACATAGGGGTACATATATCTTTATGGATAAATGTCTTCAGACTTTTGGGGTAGATACTCAGGAGAGGGATTTCTGGGTTGTAGGTAATTCTATTCTTAATTTTTTTGAGGAAACCTATTCTACCACTATTCTTATTTAGGAACATTTTCTTCCAGGCTTTTTCATATGTATTTTTACATTTTATTTAAAAAAAAAAAACTACAATTTAGTATCTTGCTTCTGTTTCCACTTACTTTTTTCTCACATATTATTAAATAAAATGTGAAAATCATTTCAGTGTTGATCTTCTTTTCCATCACGATTAAGTCATCTTTGGAGTCACTTCCCGACACTGTCTGTTCTTGGGCAAGTTATTAAACATGTCTGAGTCTCCATTTCCTGTAAAGCCAAATGACAATTGTAATCTCATCTCATAGGGATATTGTGAATATTAGAAAGTATATGTAAATTTCCTAACAATACTTAGCACATTGGAACTGCTCAGTTAGTGGTAGCTAAAATAAAGATGAATAATATTTTAGTCTTGGTAATCCCAGCCCTATATTTGTCTTTTTTTAAAAAAAGATTAAATCTAAGTATTTTTGTAAACTTCAATATCATGTTTCAAAACTTGAATAGTTACATTTTTATTTAGAAAAGTATTTCTTTTGCCACATCCTGATAAAAGAAATTGAATGCCTTGTTAAACAGACTACAGATGATACACTCATCTCTCTCTCCTCGGCAGGTGTCGTGGTACTGCATTTTGGGTTGCAAAGCAGAAGGGAGCTATGGAAAAGTAAGACTAAACAACAATCATCTCCCAAACTCAGGAGAGGCGGTATGTCAAATTAAAAACAACAACTTTAAATGTCAGGAAATCTTACCAAAATTCTCATTAATTATAATTGTTTTTCTTTCTCTTATGAAGTCATTATTTCAGTGAATTTCTCTACTTTTAACTTGAGTCATAAGTAAAAACCAACAGTAAATGAAAGTATTTTTACCATATGAGGTTTGCTTAGTTATATTTTTAAACATTACTTTAATTTTATATATATAACTTGAAATATGTTTTTGTTAATAGATACCAGCTGATGATAAAAGCATTTTTGAAGTGAAAGGTTTAGAAACCAATGAAAAATACATTTTTGCAGTTGCTGCTTATTCTTCTAATGGGAAGCTTGTTGGTGATGCTATTGGGGAGACAACTAAACCAATTCTGGTTTATCCACCTCTTTCTGCTGTTACTGCTCGTATGTTCCTGACACAGGTATCAGAGATTTCTGCTAAGTTGTTTCTCTATGTGTTTTTCTGTTGGGCAGTTACTAAATAAATTCTGATGAAAAAAACAGTCACAGCAGATATTCAAAAGTTCCTATAATACATGTTTTCCATTATTACAATTTATTTTCATAAGACAGGAACCATTCCTTCTCTTGTTAGTGAGTTTGCTTTTTACAATAACATTTTTCTCTTGGATTATAAATGTAACAAACATTAATTTTAGATATTTTGTAAAATACTGAAATGCACGAAGAAGAAAATGAATGTTACCTGTTATCCTATCATCCTGTGCAGCAGTTCTTAACCTGGGAAATTTTGGTCTCCAGGGGACATTTATCAATGTCTGGAAACATTTTTGGTTGTCACAATCTAGAGTGGTGCTACTGGCATCTACTGGGTAGAGACCAGCGATGCTAATAAGCACCCTACAATGCAAAGGACAGCCCCCCATAACAAAGAATTGTCTAGTCCAAGATGTCAGTAGCGCCAAGGTTGAGAAACCCTGATTCCAGAGATATCCTTTCATTTGTGTGTATGTGTGTGTACATACGTATACACACATATATGTATGAATTTATTTATATGTAATTTTAATCATAGTATACATATTGTTTTATATCCTGATATTTTCATTTAATGTATAACTGACATTTCTTCCATTCTATTAAATATTCTTCCAAAACATAAATTGTAACAGCTGCCTAGTATTATATATCTTATAGCTAGATCGTGGTTTATTTAGTAATCATTCATTGGTAGGCAAATTTAGATACTTTTCAGCCCTTTGCTATTATAAACAAAGCTGTGATGCACATCTTTGTAGATAAACCTTTGCTTGCATCCATGATTCCTTTCTTAGGATAAATTTATAGACATGAAATTTCTGGGTTAATGGAGACAGGAAAACCTGAGTTCAAATTTCAGCTCCTCACACTTAGCCACGTGGTATTGGGAAAGTAGCCTTCATCTGTGAAGTGGGAATAAGAGTCGTAGCTACCTCCCAGAAGTATTAGTATTGGATAGAATTATTCACGTCAGAGGTTTAACATCGCACACAATAGGCACTTAATAAATAAAAATGTTTAACATAGAACACAGTAGACACTTAATAAATATTATTATTGTTTTTGGTTTTGAATATACTTGCTCGTGAATTTCCATTTTTGCTGAAATGACTGCCTGACTTAGAATGTCACCAGTGAGTAGGACCTGAGGAAGAGTGACTCATTGACCTCAAGCATCTAATTTTAAGCCACTTGTTGACTGTAGAGCTGATGGCTATTCTAAATTTTATTATATTTCTATTGTGCTATTTTCTCTTAATAGTTTATTAGTATTATGCACTAAGATTTTAGTGGATTTTTATACTATCATATTTTTCAAAGAAAATTAAATTCAGAGAATTGCTAGAATTTGTCTAGCATTGGTTTAGCATGTCATATTGGCTCATGGCTTTCCAATGTTTTGATTTCTTTGGAATCTAATATATTCTCTAATTTGCAGTGATGGAGTTATTTTAAAGTGAGGAACAGAATATTTCATCAAGGCCTAATTTTTCTCCAGGGAGTGGTTTGACTCTTGGGCTTCATTTGGCAGAACTTTCATTGAAAGTTAATAAAACTAAGTCCCAGCTATACTGCTGGGATAACGAGAAGTGTCATAAAGTAATGACCTGTGTGTCTTTATTGATACTATATTTGAAGTACTGTAGTTCATTTATGACAGTTTATGAGCATTCTGTCTCATAACGTTAGGTGGCTAAAGCAAAATTTTCTCACTTAGTAAATCTTAATTTACAAAAGTTTAAGCTTTTATGTTCCAACAAGAAAATGTACCTTTCTTTTGGAATTACAGTATTTTTCATGAGAGTGGGTAGTTTTCAGTTTCAGGATAATTCTGTTTTTTAAAAAATATTATCATAAATATTCTTATAGTAAGATATGGAGATACTACGTTAGATACCTATGATGAATTTGGCTTGGGATTTTAGGTTGTACTTTTTCTCAACGTTATTTATAGACATTAATAAAGTCAGGTGAATCTTTACTAGGTTTTCCCTTAATGTGGAATTTAAGCTATCTGAAAAATTTTTTGAGGAACCTTTATGAATGATATGTTTTCTGTGGATGTTTTCCAATCTTCCCTCTTATATAGCCTCATTTCTTTTTATTCTTCCCGTTTAAGTTGGAAATGGCTAGTTAATGTGATATAAAATGTATAAAATTAGAAAACTGTGAGAAGGATTTTAGGCAAATTGCTTGGTCTCAATTTCCCTATCTGTAAAATGGATACACAACAAAATGTCGTACACTGCTGGATTATTAAACTACTAAATCAAATAATGAGTGGGAACGATGGCTTGTTGAGAACAGGAAATGGGAAATATCATATATTAAAAAGAAACTATTGTGTAGCAGGCATTTAAAGATTCATTATCTCATTTGTTACAACAACTCTGTGAAGTGGTATTATCACTTTAATTTTATAGTTGAGGATACTGACATTAATTTAATTCTTCCTCTGTCAGTCCCATTTTATTCCAGAAAGGATGTCTCAGGGAGGTTACGTAATTTACTCAAGGTTGCTTGGGTAGCAGCTGGCAAGCCTGACACTTGAACCAGCTCTATCCAGGTTCCAAGGAATTTATGTGTTCAACATCTAATATGTGCCAAGTTCTTCTAGAGCCCACATCTCTCCCATCTTTTCTGTGCCTGGGTTTAGTGGTGTTCAGCAGGTCTTGATGGTCAATGTTGGCAATAGAATGTGATACGAGGATGTGAATGCTTTGTTAGTAATCACAATGGTGTCAGGAGAAAGGCAAATGAAGTTTTACATTTTTTTCCCTCTTTGTATATGAATTAATTGAAAATCTGATTAATAGAGGTTTGCCTTTTGCTTATGACCATTCAAGTAGTAAAAGAAAAAGCTACTAGGTAAAAAAGATAGTCATCCCTATTTTTAAAACTCGTTAAGAAGTTTCAACTCTTTTCCCTCTCATCCTTTAAATGAATATTACTACTTTCTGTACTCATCTATTTATTGATGAATTATTTATTTAGTGGTTAATTTGTGCCAGGTTCTATGGGAGATGTCATCTCTTCTTCCTTTGAACCGTTTTTTTTTTTTTAAATCAAACTTATTACCATAACAATGACACTTGTTTAGATAATTTGACTTACGATTTTAGTTGACTAATTGCAAGTAAGGGAACCAGCCTGGCCTGGGGGAATGCAGCTAGGCTCTGGGAAAGCTGCCGAGTCCAGGCACTTCTAGGTCTCATACTGTGTTTCCCCAAAAATAAGACCTAGCCGGACAATCAGCTCTAATGCATCTTTGGGAGCAAAAATTAAAATAAGACCCAGTCTTATATTATATTTTATTGTATTATATAAGACCCGGTCTTATATGATAGTAAAATAAGACCGGGTCTTATATTAAGTTTTGCTCCAAAAGATGCATTAGAGCTCATTGTCCGGCTAGGTCTTATTTTCGGGGAAACACGGTACCTTTGGTTCTCTC
This sequence comes from Rhinolophus sinicus, assembly GCF_057876585.1. Lineage (NCBI taxonomy): Eukaryota > Metazoa > Chordata > Mammalia > Chiroptera > Rhinolophidae > Rhinolophus > Rhinolophus sinicus. Next base: position 23,208,127 of record NC_142501.1, on the reverse strand, counting down.
TATATATCTGCTTTCTTTTTCTTTTTCTGAGGATTGAGTTTTTTTACCTTTCCATCTTTGGAGGAAAAATGGCAGCTCCTGAAATTTTATATATCCTTCAATTTCAGATATAAATAGAGACCAGCCAGCTGGCTCCTAATCTTGATTCTAAATTTCTAGAAAGAGACTCTGCTTGGCCCACCTAATGTAATAAAGAGTCTGACCTCAGTTTTGATGTTTGACCACTGACTTTTTAAAACTTACCCGTTTTTTACCTTTGGCCACACATTTAGGCAGCTGATAGGGAGGTCAATGGGTTCTCCTTTGGTGCCAGCAGGAAATTTAAACCTCCCAGCGGGCAGGAACTTTCCTTATTTCTACCCCCCAGCCACTGATCTAGGCCCAACCCATTCCTCGGTTTTGTTCAATCCAGCCCAGACCTGCTTGTGCCTGCTGAACTCTCCCTAAGAGTCCCTTGTGTGAATAATAAACTTTCCCTCAAATTCTCCAAGTGCATCACCACGTTACCATCTTGACATCAGAACCAAACTTTGGGTGGTGGTCCATCTTGCTTCGAAGTGGGAGCTATAAAATACTCAGCTTAGGTCAGACAGTCACCCTGGGCCAGTCAATCGTGTTGTAGTATAGAACAACCTCTGGGTATCCTCTTCTGGGGGTAGGCGGGAATTATTAGGAAAAGATTCATTTGACACATCATTTAATTCTTTTCACATGTTATTATTCAGTGCTTACTCCGTGCCAGGTGTTGCTCCAGGCTGGTGGTTCAAAACTTGACATGGATCAGGATGATCTGGAGTGCTAGTTTAAACAGATTGCTGGGTCCTGCCACCAGAGTTTATGATTTGTTAGGTCTGGGAGGGGGCCTGAGAAATTTGCATTTCTAACAAGTTCCTAGGAGATGCTGATGCTGATGATGGGACCGTACTTTGAGAACCACTGTTCTAAGCAAAGTGAACAAAATGCCACTGTGAGAGATAGTTAATAAACAACGAGCATGGTAAATAAATAAATTATCTAATATATTAGAAGGTAAGTTCTATGGAAAGAAAAAGAGTACGGTAAAAGGAATTGGGAATGTGAAGTGGGGGAATGGAAGGTTGATTACAGTATTAAATAGGATGATCAAGGGAGACCTCATCTAGAAGGTGATATTTGAGCAGAGACTTGAAAGAGGTGAGGGAAAGACTCTTGGAGGAAGAGCATTCTGCAGGAGGACCTAGAGCAAAAGCCCTAATTTCCAGAAGTGCACCTAGAATGTCTTATAAACAGCAAGGAGGCTAGTATGACTGGAGCGGAGGGACCCATGGAAAGTAAAAGGATCGGTCAGAGAAGTAAAGCTGAGTGGTAGGTGGGGGAGCAGATCATGAAAAGACTTTTAGGCCATTGTAAGATCATGAGCTTTTACCTCGAGTGAAATTGAAATGGGCAACGACTGGAGGATTTTGAGTAGTGGCGTGATATAATATGACTTGTATTTTCAAAGGCTCACCCTGACTGCTATGTTGGAAATAGACCATAAGAGGGTAAGGGTGGAAGCAGAGGGACCTCTCTACTGTTGTGATCCAATAAGAGATGAAGGTGACTTGGCCAGTGGAATAATGGTCTATGTGGTGAGAAGTGGTCAGATTATGGATATGTTTTGAAGGAGGAGTCAACAAGAATTCCTGATGGAACTAATGTAAAGAGAAAAAGATTACTCTAAGATACTTAACTGACCAACCAGAAGGATAGAGTTGACATTAACTGAGTTGGGGAAGGCTGTAAGTGGTATACATTGGGGCAGGGGGAGATCAGAAATATAGTTTCAGACATGCTGAAGTACAATAGTAGGTATTATCAGATATTTATTCAATATTAGATTTATTAGGTATTAAGAGAGAATTGTTGAGTAGTTTGTTAGATGTATGAATCCAGAGTTTGGGAAAGAGGTCTGGGCTGGAGAGGGATTTGAGAGTAGTCATGTGACAAAGTCATGGAGCTGGATGAAATCACCTAGAAAATAAGTGTAGACAGAAAAGAGGAGAGGTTCAAGGGCATGCCGATATATTGGGGGAAAGATATTGGGGGAAAGAGGAGGAGCTTGCAAAGGCAACTGAAAAGGAATGTGGTCTTTGAAATGAAAAGAAAACCAAGAGTGTGGCGTTCTAGAAGTCAAGTGAAGGTCATATATCAAAGTCTCTACTTAATTGTTTCATTAGTCTTTTAGTGCTTCTTTCTCATTTTAACCTTGCCTCCTCTGAAATCTATTCTGCAGTACCAGTTAACCATCTTTGAACATGCTGGTATCATGGCACTCCTCTGTTAACCCACAAAGGCTCATGGTTTTATAAACCTTAGTTTTATCTGGGCATATTTGCTTGTTTCACTAATTGAATTGCGTTATTTTAAAAAGAATGTGTATTTTCTTTAAAAGGAAAGAATATTCAATTATAGTTTCAATAACACCCTTACACATCATCTGTTATTATTTCCCATGGAAATCTTAGAGTTAGATGGTGTTTTGGTGACCACTTAGTCCAACTCCTTTGTTTGACCAATGCAGTCCAGAGAAGTGACTCAGTTTCTACCCTTAAGTCTTGGCTCCAGTATTTTTACTGCATATCAGGCTCTGTACAAAGTATTCAACTTCTCAATGCCACAGTGTCCTCATCTGAGAAACAGGGATGGTAATAACGCTTATGTAATAGAGCTGTAATGAGGAGTCAACACAGTAATGCACATAAAGAGCTTAGTTCGGTACTTGACATCTTTAAATACTTCCACCTGAGTTTCAAGGCCTTTTGAAATCATGTCCCACTTTACCTGTCCAATCATATTGCCTGTTTTTCTTCAAATTCTGACCTTTCTAGTCTCTCCTAACTGCACTGTGGTGACTTCTACTACTGGATCACATTCAGATTCTGTCTAAACTCTGCCCATCTGAGTTTTATCTCTGTCTTAGGGTTCCACTCAAGCCCTTCCTCCTCCTGGAAGTCGTCACTTCTCTTTTTCTAAGCCTCCACAATTATCATGTTAGTCTTTGTTGTTTTTCTGTGATTTCATGTGTTTTATGTTTATAACTTGATTACAGTTTCATGGAGTATGAAATCATTTTAAGCTTTGAAGAATCTATTTTTATGGTGCTTAGCACACAGTCTAAACTTCATAAAAGTTTATGTGTTGGTTGAATATAAGTGCTGACCTGGACGGTTTAAAAAATTCTAACTCTATAAATTATTCCCTTGAGTAGAGCGTATTCTAGCCACATGTTATTTGCATACTTGATTCAATGAATTTATTTATACTTTATATCCTACCTGCTTCCATTAAGGATTTGCAGCAGCATGTAACTTGTGGTGAGATTTCATATTGTCATACATATTTAAATAGAATGATTTTTAGAAATATCTTTAAAGAAACATATTCTACCAAAAGATATAGATGAGTCACTGATATTTTTTTTTCTTCTCCTGAGTGTCTAGGTTTTACCAGTGAAATGAGTTATTTTGCCTAATGTTGAACGTGTTAAAACTTAAAACATATCATGGCTTCTTGGAAGTGTCTCTGTTTTATTCTTCACTCTTTTCAGCTGTGAACCCTTTGTTGCACAGACGCTCCGAAAGTGTCAGTCAAAACCAGAAAAGAATGAAGTCTATTTCATATTTTGGGTTTGGGAAATCTGATTGTTTCTCTTGGAACAGATTGTTCATTACAACAGTGTCTATAATAAATGGAGTGTGCTGCCGAGATAGATGGAAATGAAATTAATTTGGCTCAGATGTGATCTTTGTTTTGCTTATGAGAATTTGAAACATCCTTACAGAGTTTCAAATTTCCATGCAATTTAGAAATAAAGGAGATTTCAAAATGTCTGTCTCCCTTGCCAGTGGCCATCATTATTTTACTGGGGCACTGCAGGACAGAACAGCGAGTGTGACTAACTGTATATGAAATTAGTGTGTGATAGGACCTTATCAGAATTCTTGTTTACAATGTATATTTTGCAAATAAAAATATCACATAAGATAACGTGCTTTCTGTTGTAGGTTGCCTATCAGATTGGTAACTATGAGTTGGCAAAGAAAGTTTTCTCACCAGTCTGGGATTATTTTGTTGCTTCACCACCTCACGGTGAACAATCTGTTATTTGTTTAAGCAACATAATGACTATTACACAGAGAAGGTAATTAGAAGTGTTCTTTTCAAATATTAATTTGCTTTTTGAGATTAAATGTTGGGTGTGAAGCCTAGAATTAATTTATTTTCAATTTCATGTTAAGATCGTCCATCTAAAACTATTTCCAATCAGTATTTTAATAAGCACATACATTTAAAGGTCTTGAGTCCTTGTTAGGACCTTCTTTGTTAGAATCAGAAAAAATACTGGAGTCATATGGATGCATTCTGAATATAAGTTAATGAAGGTTATGGAAAAAAATACCAAATAGTAACCAACGTAATGCCAGTTATACTAGAAAACACAAATATCTTTGGGGAGTTTTGTAACAGAGAAAGGTCAGGTTCAGGTTAAGGTTAGGGTCTGATGGGTGGACTGTTGGGGTAAAAAAGGCTTTTTCTTTGCTTGAGATGCTCCCAGGATCAGCCTATCAGCAACTGCAAATAGATCAGTAGAAGCTGCCACAGGCCATCATTTTGCTTTACTGCCATTTTTCCTAAAGGAACAAAGTTTAAGAGTAGGTTTAGAAATGACCATTAGTGTGATTTCAGGCTACCTTAACAAGTTCAAAAACAACAATCTCCTTCACCTGCTTGTTAATGCCTGAAATTTCTTTAATAAGAAGACAAAGCCCTTCACTCCTCAAAGATAACGAGCTTAAAATGCAAATACTGGTTGAGGAAAGGCATGGATAATGCTTATTTACAGAAAGGTATAATTCCATTCATTTAAAAAATGTAGACTTAGCATTTACCCTGTACAAGGATGCTAGGTGCTATGGGAAATGGATTTGAGAGGCACTTTAGAGGAGAAAGAGACCGGACTTGGAAGATTTTATGTGGCTTGTGAGGATAAGAGAGAGGAAGGAGAGACAGTTGACTGGGATTTCCAGGGTTACCTGACTGGAGGCCTTTGACATTGACTAAGGGAACGTGAGAGGTGGAACACGTTTTTGGAGGAAGATAATGAATTTGATTGGGGGTATTTTGAGTTTAGTTTTCTAGTAGGACATCTTCGTAGATAGGAGATGTCCAGTAGGTAGTTGGTTATTTATTGCTGATAACTCAGGAGAGGTCAAGGCTAGAGATACAGATTTAGAAACTTTCCACTGAGATCATCATTGAAATTTTGACAACGTGTGATATCTCCCAGGGAATGACTGTTCAGCAGAAAAGACAGAAGGCTGGAGTTTGAACCTGGGCATTACTTCCTTTTAAGAGACAGAAGCAGGAGATGGAACCCAGGAAGGCTATTGAAAAAGGAGCAGTCCAGGAGGTGAAAGTATGGGAGTACACTACTAAGGGAAGTAAGAGTGTCCCCATGGAGGGACTGCCAGCAGCATTGAATGCTCGCACAAGATCAGGTAGAGCAGTCGCTCAATAAAATGCTACAGAGAGTTTGGGTAGGATGAGAACTAAGAAGAGGCTTTAAAGTTGGCAATTAGGGGGCCATTGGTGAGTTCAAGAGAGTCATTTTTGTGGCATGATGGGACAATTGAAATCTTTTGCAACTGGCTAAGGAATAATGAAAATGGAGAATTTTAACAAGCAAAGACTGCTGTTGTGAAGTTCGGTGGTAAAGAGGAGGAAAGTCGGAGGAAGTTTGAGGGGAAAGGCAGGCTTAAGGAAAGAATTTTGGAGGGTGCAGAGGGAGAGACTGAGGATACAAGAAAATGCAGGTGATGGTGACACTGTGGTGCGTGAGCCAGGAGGACATAAGAGCACATAGGGTAGAGAACAGGGGTTAGAACATTTGTTGTGGGGGATGTGAACAAAGAGACATTAGTGATAAACGGAAGTGTTGCTGAGGAGCACTAGTGACTCAGCTGATGTCACATAACGTGAATTGTAGTAGAGCGCAGTTCTTGTGGTTAAGGGCCATTTGATTTGTCCTAGAATAGTGTCTCGTACATAATAGGTGTTCAGAAAATGATGGTTTGAATGAAAATAAATAAGTGAATACATGAGCATTGTGGCAGGGATAGAAAAATTGGACAGTGACATCTATGCAAGGTCAGGCAAATTGATTATTGCCAAAAATAAGGGGTCGAGAATCTAAAGTGCTAGAGGTCACTATTGAAATGACTACCAGAGTCTGAGCTGGGAAGGGAAGGAAATGGAGCCAGGAGGAGGTGATAGCCTGGACTCATTGCATGTGTCAAGGTACCGATGGTCAGCATGAGGACAAAGAGAAAGTGTAGTGTGAGTTGCAGGAGTGGGAGAACTAACATTCTCCTGACAACAGTAATTTCAGAACCTAACATGGTGATGAAACATAATTTCCTGGTGTGATTTACTGATGTCAGATTCTTTCTTGTTTTATAGGACTAGGGGGTATGGAGGTAGATGGACCTGAAGCCTAGAAGGGAGGGTTTGTCACCGAGTAAGGCTAAGGGTAAGGAAGGGACTATTGGAAACAAGGAAGAGTGCAGATTTCACATTTTGCCAATGGTTGGCACTGTTGACTGAAACTTAGAAATGATAATCAAAAATAACCCAAAAGTTAAGTCAATCAGTCTTTCTCCTCTCTCTGTCTCTGTCTCTCTCTGTCTCTGTCTCTCTCTCAACATGGCTGATTCTGCTACAGATGATCCTCATTTTCAGAAAGTTCAGTAATTGAAATACTGTGCCTGTTTTCTAAGCTTCTGGCTATCTATAGTGATTTCATTATATTGATAAAAAGAACTTTACGTATTAGAACCAGAAAACTTTCACAATAGTTATTTCTATGTATCTATGACATAATATGTCAGCAGCTTAATTTTCTTACTTGTGAACTGGTTGTTAACGATAGTCTTTAATTTTAACTTAAACACTGTATAAAAGTAGCTGTTCCACAAATTTTTGCTGCAGTTTTGTGATCATTGTGTGGATGCTATGAAAAATCAATCTAAAAAGGCAAATTCACATGCTAAATCATTTTATGTTTAAATCTGTAATGTCACTTACTTTCTTTTGCAGATTACATTCAGATATTTTGGCAGAGACTTCTTCAATCCTCTTATACCTTTTTCTTAGAAACATTTTTGTGACAAGTGACATTAAAATTAAAGAAGAAAATCTTTTCTGTGACAATATTAAAGGCAATGAAATTTTCCCCTCTCAACAAGTAAGTGAACTAAAATGACTGAACATGTGTCAACTTCCCTTTATCTGTTTTTTGGTGTTTCAAGTTCCTGTTGTTTTGGGAATGTGTATCCTGGCTTGTGAATAGACTAAGAGGCCATTGTATGATTGTGCTGGCTTATTTGATATTCCATATAGGATTCACAGCCCTGAGTTCATTTTTTCCCTTTTTTCAATTTATCTTCTTTTTCCCTGTACAAAAATAGTATAGATTTCAAATATTCAAAAATGTGTAATGCATAAAGTGAAACCCATTGTAATCCTATTGTCCTTAAGAATACTGTTTTTGTTCTCATGTGATTTCTCCAATTTTAAAAACATGTGTAGACAAATCTGTTAATGTTATTATTATTATTATTTACAAAAATGGGATTATGATGTATTTGCTATTCTGCAATTTGAATTTTAAACACATTTTATAATATATCTTGGACATATTTTCATGCTGGTACTTGTCAATTTACAACATTCTTTTTAATTATAACATTGCATTCCTGTACAGAGGCAGGAATTTAACTTATTTCCTCTTGACAGAGTCTTAGTACTTAGAAACATCGCTCTGTGCACATCTACAACCTTATAATTCTCTTGCTTTTAATAGCAATCCTACATTTGTTTCATTTAAGTTAAGGTTACTCTTCTCTTTGTCCTTCTTTACTCATTTAGATATATGGAGGCTTTTGCCCTAGTTTTCTTTCTTTCCTTCCTTCCTTCCTTCCTTCCTCCCTCCCTCCCTCCCTCCCTCCTTCTCTCCCTCCCTCCCTCCCTCCCTCCCTCCCTCCCTCCCTCTCTCCCTCCCTCCCTCCTTCCTTTCTTCTTCTTTCTTGCCAGTGCATTCACCTACTCATCCATTTATTTATTTATTAGTTAACCAATAAATTGTTACATGAGACTGTGCTAGTTTCCTTGAATATGAAAGTGAAAAAAACATGACTCTGCCCAAGACACGTTCACAGCCTTGTAGAGCCCAAGCACTCACCACCATGAACCTGTTCCTACCACATTGCATTGCATTCAGTTCCTTCTTTCAGCATCCAGTCTGAAAATAAAGACAATCCTGCAGTTCTTCAATGATTTCCAGAATGCTACACTACCATTCTAGTATTATAATATAGAAAAATCATGAACTCTTTCCCCAGGAAAGGGGAAGGAGGAAGATAGATTTCTTATTCTTTTTAAGTGGCAATTACAAAAGCCTAGCTTTACATTTTACTATCTTTTTTTTTTTTTTTTTAAAGTAGGAGAATTATAAAAGAAGACTAGTTTGGTATACTGAAAGTTTACTATTTTCTCACAAATCCAGAAGGGAATGGGACTCTGTTACTCAAGTGGGGAATTTTACAGAGACATTATATTTTAATTATTATTTGCTATAATCTATGTCTTAGAAAAAGCTAGATTTTTTTCTAACATTAAAATATAGCCAACATTTTATCTTACTAATTAAAAGAGATTGGTTCTTTTTCTATTACTAGTAGTACTTGTATTGTTTTACAAAGAGTTCTGAAGTTCAATTCTAAGATTGTTTTATCCATATGTAGCATTATTATACAGGGCTTAGAGTTGTTCCTGAATTTAGATTTTCTTCATACCAACACTCATGTCGTTGTCAAGCCACAAGGATCACATCTCCTACCCTTTTTTCCCCCCTTAGAAACACATTAGTTAAGCACCTGATGTTCAATTTGAGTAACAATACCTATTTCTTTACAGATTGCTAGACTAATTGAATGTGAAAGAGTATTGGTGGCATTGGAACTTAGCAACTACCTGAATGATCCCAGTTATACCCTTCAAGCTGTGACTCAATGTTATGGCCTCCTTGCTCCTATAATCTATCACAATATTGTTTTGGTACCTGTTGTTCAGGTAAGTGTATTCCCCCCACCATATAGCCCCAATAATGGTATTTTTATAAGGGCAACCCAACAATGCATTTTGGAAAAGAAAAACCAATGTATCTCTTATAAAGTCCAAATAACAAGTATTAATGAAATTTCATGAGTTAATTGAAAAACATTTCAATAATTTAAATGATATGTCCAGGCGAACATAAATAAGGACAAAAGGTGTTCTCCATATTTAAATATTGACAGTCTGCTTTTCTAGGCTTTTAAAGTTATTTCAATTTTTATTTTATTGTAATGTTAGAAACAGCAATATTTATTCAAAACATATTGTTAAAGCCCTCATCTGGGGAAGAAATTTGGTAGATGACCCAAGAATACGTACTTGGTGTCTTGGTGATGGAGAAGTTGGAGGATCCCCTGGCTACACAGATTATATTTGCTGTCTTTGCCTGATAATAAATCGTCATAACCTTAGTGGCTTAAAACCATGGGTCCATTTACGATCTCATAGTTTCTGTGTGTCAGGAGGCTGGATACAGGTTAGCAAGTCTTCTGCTCAGTGTTTCATCACGATGAAATCAAGGTTGCAATCTCCTCTGAGGCTCAGGGTCTTCTTCCAAGCTCACTGGTTGGTTGAGAGAATTCATTTCCTCCCAGTTGTGTGATAGGAGGTTGTTGGCTCCTAAAGGCTGACCACCAGTTCCCTGCCACAACATGGCAGTATGCTTCTGCAAGGCCAGCAAGAGAGTCTCCTCTAATATGCATGAGGTGTCTTACTCATATATAACGCAGTGTAGTTGTGAGAGTGACAATGCCGTCACATTCACAGGTCCTGTCTACACTCAAAGGGATGGGTTACACAGGGCCTATGCACTGGGGGAGGGATCCTGGGGACTATCGTAGAATTCTGCCTACCACAGAGAAGTAATGAGAGAAGCAGGATTTTCTGCGGGTGGTTATAGAAAGTTAGCATCATTGTCGTCATCATCATCGACTCAGATTTTGAGAACCAAGAAGATGTGAGTGAACTTACACAAAGTACAAAAAAATTTTTAAATTAACTATTGAGGAAATTAACCAGAGAGCTTAAGTAACAACAAACGCTCACTTGTGAGTGGCTCTACTGGAGCATAAACATGCCTCCTTTTCCCGAATTTCCTGCATCTAGAAGTTCTGCTGCTGAAGAGATATGCCTCCAAAATCCAAAATTTAGATTTACAGTTGGCAGCTTTCCATGTCACCTGTAAATGGACCGGTGCAGTATTTTCAAGTGTAGAATTTTCTTCCTCCAGAATCCAAAGGTGTGTGCCTGGCATTGCCCTTTCTTTGTAAGAGTTGAGAACTGCCCGATGTCTGGAGTCAGTGTTTCAGCATGCCCCAGACAGTTCATTAATGTATCAGGCCCCAGCATCTTCATAGGGTTTATTTCTACCCTCTGGAGGGCATGTGTCAACCAAGGTCTTTAATGTACTTCCATTTCTTGCTCATTAGGTCTGATTAACGTAATGTTATTGATATAGTGGCTCAATGCTTTGTTCTGAAAAATGTCCAGAAAATTCACACTGTTTCTTAAAAGATTCTGTCAGAGGGTGGGAGAGTTACCATTGCCCTGGGGCAAGACTCTGAATGTATACTCGTCTGTCCGGTGTGAATGGGAACTTCTGGTACTTCTTTCTGAGAGGGAAGGAAAGGAAACATGAACCATCTCAATGCATGCCTTTTAATGTGCTCTAGCAAAGATCCCGCATTGGGAATGGCACCTGCAATTCGTGCTCTGCTTGTTGAGTTCAGGATCATCCACTGTCATCCTTTAGGATTGCACTGATTCAGGAAGCCTTTAGCTATAGCCCAGAGAAGAGGTTGTATCTATGAGGAAAAGCCTGAGGGATGGCGTTTCTAATTAAACGGTATTATTTGGAATTGGAAAAACCAAATGGAACAGAGAGGAGATTCTAGAAATAGGCCTCCTATAGTCTAGAAATTGAGGCCTCCAATATGAGGCCTCAATATGTAGAGAATATATGACAGAATTGGCATTTCAATTTAGTGGGAAGAGAATGGATATTTTTAATAAATGGTGAAACACCTGGATATTCATCTGAAAGTGAACAGAGATTGATCCTATTTGTGTCCTTTTCAAAAAGTCGAGATCTTAAATGTAAAACAAAGCAAAAAAATTTTACCAAAAAAGAAAAATAGAATCTCCGGAGATTACCTGTCCAATCCTGGTTGGGGGAACCAATTCTAAACAAGACAGAAGTCTTAGAAACCACAAGAAAAAAAAGACATATTTGGCTATATGTCCAGCCATCTATATGTGATAAAGGGGTCATAATAAAGATACCGTGTTTCCCCGAAAATAAGACCGGATCTTATATTAATTTTTGCTCCAAAATACGCATTAGGGCTTATATTCAGTGAAAAATCATGCTAGAGCTTATTTTCTAGTTAGGTCTTGTTTTCCGGGAAACACAATAGTAGAAAATTTATGGATTTGGAAAAAAATATATCTAATACTGATGAAAGGTAAATACATATAACTACAAGTCTTACAAATTGACAGTAATATAAACCGAAAAATGGGCACAGGATATGAATAGGTAGTTTATAGGAAAAGCAAACCCAAGTAAATGGCTCAGAGATGTATGAAAAGATGCTCAGATTGTGAATATGCATAGACATGCACATTAAATGAACTATGTAACATCACTGGCAGAATTGAACAGATCTGTAACTCCTATTGCTGTGAGCATGTGGGGCAAAGGCATTCTTGTTCATTGATGGGGGAAATGTGAATTGTTCCAGGCTTTGGATTTTGGTAAAGCAATCGTCATCAAACTACATTTAATTTTAATTAAAATTAAAAACAAACATACCTGACAGCAATCCCTCTACTAGCAATCCCCCTCCCATAGAATACAATTTTAGTCAAATTAAAAATACATTTACCTGACACCGCAATCCCTCTATTATGTAGTCATTTATCTCATATAATAGAATCGCCAGTTGGTGGGATGCAACTCCTTGCGGTGGCAAGAAAGCTGGAGATGAAGAGAAAGTGCAGTAATGGGAGGATGGCCAGTAGTGCCAGACTGGAAAACATCAATTGTAAAATTGTGCAACATGGAGATTCTGGAAGTGGCAGAATAAATTACGGTTGATCCATATCGAATAATGTTATGGCTCCATTAGAAATAATGAATTGGAGCTACACCTGTAGACTTGGAGGGATTTTTCACAAGACATGGTTAAAGGAGAAATGCACAGTTCAGAAAAGTGTGTATAAATCCCATTTTGTAACATAACATTAACCCTCCTATGTACATTTATATGTTTACACACACACACACACACACACACGCACACACACACACACACAATTATTTGAGCCAGGAGAAAACTACAAAACATAATGTTAACGTGATTTGGGGTTATGGTGTGGTAGGGTGGGAGAGGGTGATGGTGGAAGGGAGGAATTGCACAAGCATAAAAAACCTGTAAGTGTACTGTAACAACAGTAATAATATTGTTAGAATGGTAGCTTGAATCAAGTAATGTGCCCCTAAAAGACCAACATCCATATATTAATTTGTCCTTTGGGATAATCTGAGTGATGACAAGATTGATGCAATCTCAGCTGTACTTTTCTGATTGTAATATTGCTTAGAAATGTGCAACAGAATAGAAAGCTAAACTGAGTCATCTAGCTCTTGATCAAATTCATGATCACCTAATATGAAGCAAGGAGAGTAAGAAGTACACCCCAATATTAATTGCTTTCTTGGGAAATGAATATTTGGTTTTAATTTTAAAAGAAACTTATTTCAAGTACGTGGTACCACTGTATATTTAATATGGTATATACTTCTCCATATGGTTTGCAAGATCTTCCTAAACCTGGATGTGATCTTAGTTTTTTTGTATGCATGTAGCGTTCCGCCTATGTCTTCTATGGCATTGTCAAAATGTGCTTTGTTTTATAGTTATTCGTGTACTTATTTTATTCTCTCTACACGTTTTTAAGTTACTTTAGATGAGGTACTCATCTGAAAATTGAACATACCTATTTTATTTCAGAGTGCATTCCAACAATGATAAATAATTTATCAATAATTATTGATAACAGTACAATTTGATGACTTAAAACTTGCATGATTTGAATAGAACATTTTGTAATGAGTAAGGATGGTGTTTTTCAACAAACCCATTGTGCTTCTATTTTTTAGATCTTGATAAAGTGTGTAGTGGTTTTGCAAGGACTACCAAATATCATCTCCTCAAAGAAACATATTGAGAGTTTTGAAAGTGTACAGCACATGATAGCTTGTTGCATCTTCTACATAACAAAGGTATTTATCTCATTCTAATGTCATAAAATTTAGGAGTAGTAATGATTAAGAAAGTCAAGATACTGTTAATCACAGGAATTAGAATAAAACACTAACACCCAGAAAATATTATAGATTAAAAGTAGCCTGAGTAGGCCAATTGGTAAAACCTTGAGAGTGTATCTTGGGAAGGAGATGGAAAAAAAGGCGTGTTATGAGACCTCATTCACTTTGGAAACAAGAAAGAACCAAAAGACCAGAGGCAGAGGTAGGCTTATTTATCATCATTGCTTGGCTTAAAGACCAGCATAGTGTGTTTTTTTCAAAGGCTTTGGTTGACTGAATCTGGTGAGTCTCCTCAAAGAAGGGCCGTATCTGCCTGCTTGTTTTATGTGATCCTCACAGGACCTTTCTGATTTGGCCAGGGTTCTGGAAGGTTACTGCATATGTGGCCTGATTTGATCCACCACTATTGTTGGGACTTAAGTTTGCTTCCGTGGAGGTCTGGCAACAGAGAGGCCTCTTCCCTGCACCTAAGCAAAGAGGTCAAGAATTGCTGACTCTTCATGGCCTGACCTGAGAAGCAGAAAATCATATTCCTCTGGTTTGCCACTGTCGGAGAGACTTCTGTGACCTGGCTTGTGTAGATGCTGAGGGAACATAAGCCATTAGCAAGAAGAGAAAAATAATAACTCACTTAAAAGGACTCAGAACCCCCAGGAGGGGAAGAGCAGACTGACACTAAAATAATTGTGTTATTTACTCTCACCATGTTGGAAAAGACCAGAGATGATTAAAAAAAAAAGAAAGGAAAAGAAAGAAAACTTTCAAGGTGATACCATTAAATGATCAAAACACAAAACAAACAAATTTGATTTTTGATTAAAAAATTAAACAGATAAAGGTTATGGTTATGGTATTTCTTGAGTCAAATCTGGAAGTTCAGAAATACCTGACAACGTAGAACAGAATTGCCTAGAAATAAATTCAGAAGGCAGATCCAAAATTCGTAACACGAAATAAAAGGAGTTTTGAAGGTAGAAAAGAAACAGATGGAAACGTAATAGGCCCCCTGAGTCCCAGCCAGGATTAACGTAAGAACTCATGTACAGACACACGTGTTGGTGAAATGCCTGAAGTCCAAGGATAAGGACAAATCTTAAAGTTCTGAGATCCTAATGACAGGTTATTTGCAACGGAAAGAGAATTAATTAGCTTCAAACTTTTTATCAGCAACGCTAGAAGTTGAAATACTGGAGCAACATTTGTAGAATCCTGAGGGTCCAAAAATTAATAACCAGGAAAGATATCATTCACTTGTCAGGGCAAAATAAACATTTCAAGAAGTGCAGGCATTTAAAAAGTATTCTTCCTATGTACTTATCTGAGGAAAACACTTGAGGAAATACTCTATCAAGTGACAATTGGTTCAGAACAGAAATCCCAAGATAGGGAAAGACAAAAAAGGACAGGAATAATGGGAGCAATGAATCTTGCAACATATGTATTATTAAAATTAAATAGATAATAATGATGTGACTAGGACTCTGTAATATAAATGCTAAGTAGGGATTCTTGAAACAGAAGAATCATTCTTGAAAGGAAAACTTATTGGTAACCTAGGACTAAAAGCTTCCTTCTTGTTTGGGGCCGAGGGAGGGGAGAGCAATTAGGTAATCTTGGTTCATGCTTATGTTTTTTTAAAAATGTATATAGTATAAATATAATATAAAATGATTCTTTTCTTTTGATAGAATAAATACATTTAAAGGAATAAATATATTTAAAGTACTCAGAGGAATATGTAGCCATGAACAGAATTTATAGCCATTTAAAGGAATACATTTATTTAAAGGACTCAGAGGAATATGTAGCCATGAACAGAACTTTAAAACATAGTAGGGCTTCTAAATTGATATGAAGGAAAAATGAACAGAGGAATGACAAGGAGGAAAAGTGGTTAATTCAGCAAAAGGAAGAAGAGGAAAAAGATAGTATTTAAGATAGAAGGAATAAAGTCAAGTATATTAATAACTTTACTTGTGTGAATGAACTCAGGAGACAGACTGGCAGATGGGCTAAAAAGTCACATTCAAATGTGTAATATTTCAAGAAACACACATAAAACATAGTGACAAACTCTGGTTGAAAAATAAATGGCTAGACAAAGAAAGGTACTGGCAAAATGCAAACAAAAATAAAGGAAGGGTGGCAATTTTCGTATCTAAAAAAGCAGAATTCATGTCCCAAAACATTAATTAGGACGGAGAGAGGCCTTATACCAGTGTTCCTCACATCTGTTCTGTCTGATCACCCTTCTCTTCTCCTGGATGGCATCTGGTTACTTTTTGGTCTTAGGACAGTTTCATTTTCAAGTACTAATGATCAAGTCTGAATTAAAACAAAACCTGTATTTTTGACAACAGCAAATTAAAGGATAAAAACAAAATTATATGAAAATGCTACAAAGGCATTTGATAGCACTCAGCAACTTTTCCTAATAAAATTGCTAAATAAGTTAGAAATGGAAGGAAGATATTGAATACAGTTTTCCCCCCTTACCTGCGGGAGATACATTCTAAGACCCCCCGGTGGATGCCTGAAACTGTGGATAGAAGTGAGCCCTACATATATCCTATGTTTTTTAATGTTTTTTTTCCCCATACATTCATACCTATGGTAAAGTTTAATTTATAAATTAGGTACAGTAAGAGATTAACAACAATAACAAAATAGAACAATTATAACAATGTACTCAATAAAAGTTCTATGAATGTAGCCTCTCTCTCTCAAAATATCTTATTGTATTGTACTCGACCTTCTTGTGATGATGTGGCATGATAAAATGCCTTTGTGATGAGATAAGTGAGGTGAATGGTGTGTTAGGCTACTACTGACCTTCTGACAATACGTCAGAAGGAGGATTATCTGCTTGGAGTGATCCTGGATCAGTGAGCCATGGCCCTGTCAATGGTTGGATGTCAGCAGCAGAGGATGTCGGTGGTTGGGGGAATTGAATATTTTTGCACTGAGGTTGACCATGATAACTAAAACCACGGAAAGTGAAACCTCAGATAAGGGATAAAAACAAAATTGTATGAAAATGCTACAAAGGCATTTGATAGCATTCAGCAACACTACTGTAATGATAAAGACATTTACCAAAATTTCACAGCAGATATCATACTAAATGGCACATTTCTGAAGCAATTTCCTTAAAGACCAGGCATAGGAGATGCTGATTTTTAATAGTGTGATTCATTATTTGAAGAGATTCTGTCTCATGCAATAGGTTAAGAATATGAAATAATTTTATAATATTAGAAAAGTGTGATTTATCTGTAATTGGAGAGGTCTCAAAACCCTTGAGAATCTAGTAAAAAATTACTAGAATTGAAAAGAGAATTTATAAAGTGATTATATGTAAAACACAAACTAAGTTTTTGTGTGTTTTGTTTTTGTTTTTGTTTTGTTTTAATACTAGCAGTAGCCAGTTAGAAATGGAGAGGGCAAAATATATCATTTATAATACACAATATTTTAAATTTAACAAAATATTAAAGGACCTAAATTAAATAACTGTGAAATCTTACTGAAGGACACAAAATAAGATCTGAACATATGGCAGGCAACACCAGGTTCCTGAATAAGACTTACTGTCATAGAAATATAAATCCTTCCTAAAATAATATTTAACTGCAATGCAGTTCACATAAGAATCCCAATGGGGTTACTTTGAAACTGATTAGAATAATTTAAAAGTTCTTGATATTAACATTTACCATAAGGCCACTTCAATAAAAATGGTGTTAACAGAGTAATGGGCAAAAATAGTTCAGTGGAAGAGAATAGGGAGTCTAGAAATAGCCAGACCCAGGTCTGCAGAAGAACTTAACATATGACAAAAGTATTTGGATCCACTGAGAAAATGATAATTTATTATAGTAGTTTATTTAATAAATAGTACAACTAATAATTCATCTGAAAATAAACAAAGCCAGAGTCCTACCTCACATACAAACAAAGTAAAGTCCCAATGGATTCAAGGATGAATAGCCTTGAAGTCAGGGGAGACCCTTCTCAACAGGGCACAACATTCAAAAGATACACAAAAAGATAGATAAATAGAGTAAATGATACGAGGAGCTTTTGAAGGGTTTCAAACAGGGAATTATGTAATGAAGTTTGCATTTTAGAAACAAAGAAATTGTTCTGGTTGTGCAACAGCTAGTAATTAGAGGGGACTAAGACCTGAGGCAGGGAATGAGTTAGAAGGTGAGAGATGATAAACTAAACCAGTGTAGAAAAGTGGGAGAGAGAATTGAAAAGATTCAAGGGTGATTTGTAAGATAGAATTGAGTACCTGGAAATCTATTGAGTATAGGGGAAATAAAGGTGGGAAAAGAAAGGGTTGACAGTAATCCAGTGATCTGTCCTGAGCAGAGGGATGAATGCAATGCTGTGTATTGAACCCTGGTTGGGGAGTAATTTTGTGTGGGAAAAGGAGAATAGATAATGAGTTTTGAATATATTGAATTTTGGGCCCATAGGATATTCAAAGAGGTGGCCATTATATATTTGGACCTACAGGTTTAGAGTTCAGGAGAGGTCAATATGTATAAAGACAAAGGATTCATTAGTATATAGACTTAGTGAGGCAATGAAACAGATACTATCACCCGCGGACAGTGTGTAGAGTAAAAGGGAAGAGAATTACCATGTTTCCCCGAAAATAAGACCTAGCCGGACCATCAGCTCTAATGCGTCTTTTGAGCAAAAATTAATACAAGACCCGGTTTTATTTTATTATAATATAAGACCGGGTCTATGATATGATATAGTATAGTATAGTATAGTATAATATAATATAATATAAATGTAATGTAATATAATATACCGGGTCTTATATTAATTTTTGCTCCAAAAGACGCATTAGAGCTGATGGTCCAGCTAGGTCTTATTTTTGGGGAAATGGTATCTAAGAATCTTGAGGGTGCACTTACTCTAAGGGGCCAGTCCTGCTTCTGCTTGGAAAGAGGAAATATTGGAGAGTCCATTAGTACAAATCTCTTTTGTCCTTCCTAACCCTTCCCCAACCTTGAGAATCTTCCTGCTGCTATTAGTTCTGTCATTGTCACATGGTGTAAACATGCAGAAAGCGGGAGTCTCACACAATCCAAAGCACCTCTTTCCATTTCCACGGAATCACACACATTAATTAGTGTTCTGCTGAGCTAAAAGTGCACTTTCCAAGGCTACTTTTCTTCAGAATATATTCATCCGCTTGGCCTTTCCCCCCAAACCCTTCGGTCAATGAGTATTTAGGAGAAGGTGTCTTTTTCAAATAAGAGAAGGCCAGGTTACACTCTCCTTTCAGGGCACTGGACAACTACTCACTTTACATTTAAATAACTAATAGGGTCTACTGTAGTGTTTCTTCCAGAACAAAGAAATTCTAATCCAAGGCAGTTTGTTGCTTGCAGTTTGCCAATAGCAACTTCTCCTGCTAAAAATCAACCACCCAATGAATTAACCAGACAAGCAGCCGTAAAACCAATTCTCTGCTTATCCAGGTACTCCATCCACAACAGGTGCCTATTAATGGGGAGGAGCCAGACGAGGGAAAGGATGAGTATATAGGAGAGGAGGGGTGACTACTAGAGCAAGGTCCCTGAGAAGGCAGCGGTGAGCACATGTGGGAGGAGTTAGTCTGGACAAGAGGTTCACCTCTCGCTTCTAATAAGAGGACAAGATGGTTGTACTTGCAGGTGAATGTGTAGGTAGCGTTGTGGAAAGGAAGCAAGGTCATTTGCTGAGAGTGAGAAGGTGAAGAGTAAGGGTGGGTTTCAGACATTTGAGAAGAATGGGAGAGTTGGTGACAGCCCCTGTGGGAGATGGGAGAGCGTGCTGTCCTAGAATAGTTTCCAGCCAGCATGTGGGGCCCAGTGGAGGCTGAAGTCCTGGGATGCCTCCTCTCTTGGCCTCCTGAGCTTTTTCTCCCGTAGCACAAAATAGCTTGGGGCTGGCTCTGCATTTCCTAATATGCTATCCATGACTCTACTTCCCATTTGAGGAATTATATTGAGATCCAAGTGATGTTATTGTACAAATGACTCGGAATGTCTTTTGGACATTTTAAAAAAGTATGTATTAGTGTCAAGATTTTGCTATGAGAGCCGGTTCTGTCCCAAATTGATATGCTGAAACATTTCAGAAGTTTCCTCCCGCAGTCCCAGAACCTTGGACTAGCCCTGAACCCCAGATTTGGGTGCTCACTTCATATAAACACATTTTAAAAAATATTTTTATTAAAATGTAGCTAACACACAATATTAGTTTCAGGTGTATACAATAGTTATTCAACATTTATATACCTAAAGAAGTGATCACCATGATAAGTCCAGCAACCATCTGACACTGTACTATGCTATCACAATATTATTGACTATATTCCCTATCCTGTACATTAATTACATTCCCATGATTTATTTTATACCTGGAATTTGAAGCTCTTATTCCCCTTCACCTTCCTCCCCACTTTTTAAATTTTTCAATTACAGTTGACATTCAATATTATTTTATATTAATTTCAGGTGTACTGCATAGTGGTTAGACATTTATATAATTTAAGAAGTGATCCCCCTGACTAGTCTAGTACCCACTGGCACTGTACATAGTTATTACCATATTATTGACTATATTCCCTATGCTATACCCTATATCCCCATGACTATTGTGTAACAACAAATTTATACTTCTTAATACCTTCCTTTTTACCCACCCCCAAGCCCGCACATCTGGCAACCATCAAAATGTGTTTGTTTTAAAGTCTATTTTGTCTGATATAAGTATTGCTATCTCAGATTTTTTTGTTTTTGTTTCCATTTTCATGAAATATCTTTTTTCTCATCCCTTCACTTTTAGTCTGTGTGTGTCTTTTGATCTGAAGTGAGTCTCTTGTAGACAGCATATGTAAGGGTTTTGTTTTCTTATCCATTCAGCCTCCCT
This sequence comes from Rhinolophus sinicus, assembly GCF_057876585.1. Lineage (NCBI taxonomy): Eukaryota > Metazoa > Chordata > Mammalia > Chiroptera > Rhinolophidae > Rhinolophus > Rhinolophus sinicus. The sequence goes on along the minus strand of NC_142501.1, from coordinate 23,187,660 downwards.
ATCTTTTGATTGGGTTATGTGGAATAGCATAAGGAATATAGTCAATAATATTGTAATAACTGTGTATGGTGTCAGATGTGCACTTGATTTATTGGGGTGATAGATGGGGGGTTTGGGGGACAGAGTGAAAAGGTGAAGACATTAAGAAGTAAAAATTGGTAGTTACAGAATAGTCATGGGGATGTAAAATAAAGCATAGGGAATATAGTCAATAATATGGTAATAGCTATGTATAGTGCCAGTGGGTACTTTTGAATCCATTTACATTGAAAGTAATTATTGATAAATATGTAGTTATGGTCATTTTATTCTTTTTTTTTTTTTTTTTTTTTTGTCTTTAAGAAGTCCCTCTAACATTCCTGGTTTGGTGGCGAGGAACTCCTTTAGTATTTTCTTGTCTGGGAAGCTCTTTATCTGTGATTTGATTCTAAATGTTAGTTTTGCTCGTTAGAGTAATCTTGGTTGTAGGTCCTGTCCTTGCTTTTCATCACTTTGAATATTTCTTGCCAATCCTTCTGGCCAGCAAAGTTTCTGTTGAGAAATCAATTGACAGTCTTATGGGGGCTCCCTTGTAGTTAACTAACTGCTTTTCTCTTGCTGCTTTTAAGATTCTCTCTTTGTCTTTAACTTTTGGCATTTTAATTATGATGTGTCTTGGTGTGGGCCTCTTTGAGTTCATCTTCTTTGGGACTCTCTGTGCTTCCTAGGCTTGTATATCTATTTCCTTCACCAGTTTAGAGAAGTTTTCAGTCATTATTTCTTCAAATACGTTTTTCAATTCCTTGTTCTCTCTCATTTCCTTCTGGTGCCCCTATGATGCAACTGTTGGTACACTTGATATTGTCCCAGAGGCCCCTTAAACTATCCTCATTTTTTTTGGAATACTTTTTCTTTTTGCTGTTCTGGTTGGGTGTTCCTACTACCTTAACTTCTAAAGCACTGATTCAGTCCTTTGCTTTATCTAATCTACTATTGATTCCCTGTAATGTATTCTTCATTTCAGTTATTGTAGTCTTTATTTCTGACTGGTTCTTTTTTATGTTTTTTATCTCCATTTTTATATTTCCTTTCTCTTTTTTGGAGTTCTCCCTGAGATCATTGAGCATCCTTATATCTAGTGTTTGAAACTCTGCGTCTGGTAGATTACTTGTCTCCATTTTGTTTAGCTCTTTTTCAGAGTTTTGTTCAGTGTTTACCTACTTCACCATCTTGACCAAAAGTCCTAAACACACATTTATATGGATTTTCTCTTAAGATAGGTAAAGCCTAGTTAGTTAAATGACTCTGTTTCTTTTCTTTGCTCTGTTAAAAAAAAATGGCAATCTTTTCAGATGACTCAGGCTTTCTTCTATAAGTGCAGTAGTTTTTTCTAAAAGTTGCCAGAATTCCAAATACTGAGAAACGTCATCTTAAATGTTCCATTATTTTGCATTGTTAAACAATTATTATGCTAAACATCTGGCATAGTCTTTTTATTTCTGTTCACCATTTGACATGTTAAGTATAATTGGTTCTCTTTCTTTTGATTGGAGCAGTTTTTATTATTTAGTGTTTTCTACTGACATCTTAAAACAGGGGGAAAATTTACGTAGTATTCTTTGAGCCTAGGACCTAAATATATCAGGGAGCAAAGATGAGTCAAGAACAAACATTAGCTCATTTTTGTTTACTAATGACAAAATTTGCTCCCTCTTGTATCAATTTTATAATGAGATTGGACTGTTTTGCCTGGCATTCAAGGCCCTGTATAACAAACCCCATCTACCTTTTCAAACTTTATTTTACCATTTTCCCTCCCATACTCTGTTCCATAGTCAGCATTAGTTTAAAACTATTTCCTTGGTCCCATGTAAATATTTCTAGTTCTTAGCACCTTGCATTAGGTCAGTCTCATCAGGTTTAAGCAGCTACTCACTGTTTTCAGCCACCTTATTATATCCTTTCCCTGCTTGGGAGGTAACAGTTGTTACTTATCTTAAATACTAATTTATTCAACTTAACAGAATACATCTAGAAATAACAAATTCATACCCTCAGAATACCCTCAGAATATTGCCCTGTGGGATTCACAATGACTGTGTCTGCTTCATGTGACCCTTCACTACAGCAGGCTCTATGCAAATCAGATTGCTGGTCAGGGACGCTTTCCTAGAGTTGATGCTAGAGCTCAGGTTTTAATGACCAGGTAGAGTTATATAAACAAGGTGGGGAAGGTGTTCTGGGAAATGGCTCAGCCGTAGGAAGGCATGGCAGCCTGAAACCATGGTGAGTGTCAGAATTTGTACTTGGCTAAATATTTTGTAAACTCAAGTACAAGGAGATGAATGGTGAAAAGATTACGCTAGAGAGGTAGGTAAAGGCCAGGATAGAGAAGGCCAAGAATAACAATTAGTAACAGAGACTGTGGATGAGAGTGGCAGAGTGGGCTACTCCCCTTCTTATGATACAGTGTCTGCTTCCCCTAGGGTTCATGGAGAATCTGCCAAAAACAGCTTAACTCTAGTTCAGTTCACTCCCAGAATGCCTTGTATATCATTTACTGATATAAATGCCAACTATCCCACCCCCGCCATGCCAAAACACCATGTGGTCAGCAATTGTGCCATTTCACATAGACAGCAACTGAAGACAAGAGCTAGTAGTTATGTGGTCTTTAAAAATGATTTTATTTTAACATGAATCTTTTAAGTGGAAATATTTTCTTAGTTAACTTAGTATGCCGAAACGTGTGTGGCTATATGTCCCAGAGATATGGGAAATTCATTATTGATGAGTTTCTGTTATTTGTCCTTTATTCAGAGTAGTGGAATCATGTGGTTTTATTTCTTAGGAAATATGATCTGGGGGTAAGCTTCCAATTTCCTTAACAGAAACAGGGGAGTTCTTAGATCCAAAACATTAATGGGAGTTTTGAGTTTATGAAAGATGCTACAAGACACTTGAGAATAGACAAGAGTTTCCAACAGAGATAATTAATAAATATTTTAAATTAGATTCTGCGTTCATGGAAGGAATACGACCTGGCAGTAATTATTATAAATTACGGGAAAAAGATGTTGGACATCACATTCGGATGCCAGTCGCTATCTGGTACTACTGACCAAGAAGAAACACAGGAGGAGGTAATTATTTTTTTTTCTCATCTTTAAGCTTATGTTTAGTTGGGTCTTTCAAGAGGTCATGTAGTATTAGTAAACATGTTAGAAAATGGATCAGTTTTTAATTGGTCATATTTACATAAAGGAAAAATAATATATAGTGAAGAGCGCTTCTTTTTCCTTTTTTCTTTTAATCGTGATTTTTAAAAATGAAAAGGCATCCATGCTAGAATACTGAATAGTTCCCCATCACCAGTGCTGCCATCAGTTCGGGGTTGGTTGAAAACTTCCTACACCCAGTTGGACATTGGACTAAAAGGCCTGTGAAGCCTCTCCCAAATTGTATTATTCTGGGTGGGTCATTGAATGTAGTGAACACTTATCAGAGCTTTTCATTGTATTCAGAATAGATTTCCTAAACTCATGGTCACACCTAAATTGTCTTCTTTGTGAGACCGCTAATGTTTGAGACTACTTTTTAATACCTACCCCCCAAGCATGGGTCTTACTAGAACCTGTTTTATTGCCTTTCGTAGAAACTATGTGGTTACATTTTTTGTACATCAAATCTTGAACTGTAGCTTCATTTATCGTGTTTCTGAGGTGCACTAGGAATTACTTGAAGCCCCTTCCGTGACTGAGGTCGGATAGAGACTATTATCCCCCAGCCTGTGTCACTCGGAATAGCTCTATTTCTTTGGCTATCATATGTTGAGTTTCCAAGTGAGCATTTGTTTGCCATAAAAAGCTTCAAATATTAGCAGTCTTTTACTGGATGGATTTTTTTAGCTGTTAATACTTTGTTTTTGAGGGGGATTGCTTTGTCTGGAGAGAATTTTGATTAAGCTGGAAGCAATATGAGGGTTTTTTTCCACCAAGTGTTGTTCACTCTCAGAGTCCATCAGCCAGTCCTTCATATCACCCAGGTTTTAGCTCAGGACACGTGCCTGCACAGCACTGTGGTGAGGACCCCACGCCTTTCTCGTTGGAGCCTCTGGTCCAGCAGAAGGTTGTGATACTTCCTTCTGACAAGCCTGTAGGGACTGAGAAGCTAATTAAGAGGAGTCGGAAATCATTATAGCCACTCAAGGTTGCTTTACGCCTAACGAGACTTGGGAGGTGTTTTTTGTTTTGTTTTGTTTTTCAGAACAAAAGACATTAACTGGTCAGTTCTTAGTGATGGTAGGGAGCCTGTGCACAGACCCACCAATTTTTAATTCACTAATTACTGATCCTGTTACGTTTCAATGAAAGGCAAAGCAGAAAGACAATTAGCTTAGTTGTAAAGAAGCTCCCTCTGAAATAAGGAAAGGGAAAAAAAGAAAATAAGTGATACATTTCTAAGGGCATGCTGGGAATTTTCTTTTGAGGATTTTTAGAGACATATGCTCAGCTGCTTTCAGGAGAGTGTGTGTGTATCTGGGGTGCTCTTTAGGAGGCGTGGGAGTTACTGGGAGGAAGGGAGAGAGAAGAAAAGAAGTATTTTGGTCAACTTCCATAAAATACTGCATACTGTGTCTGATGTGTAGTTAGAACACAGTGACTGTTAGTAGTAATTATTAATTTGTATTATTTAGCCATGTACCTCATAGCTTTGTTTACTAAGTATGAAAACATAATTTAAAGACTGTTACTTGAAAATGACAACTGTTGAAACATGTTGAAGTACATGCATTCTGACATTTCACCAATGTTTCTAGGGTTCGCCTAAGAAGTTTTCCAAGACTAAGAGGCCACAACAGATATTGTCACCTGAAAAAATACACGAACAGCTTGCCTTGTTGGAGACACACCTTCTCAAACTGACAAAGCAATGTAGTCATTTTTTTCTTTCTATGTACTTCTGTTTAGCGTTATATTTTTAAAAACAAGAAAATATTTTGTTAAAAGCATTAAGAGGAGATTAGCATTAGGTAAACCCTTTAAGGTTTACACAGTGCTTTTATATGGTGTCATTAATTTTAACAATACTCTGTTAATAAGGGATTGCTAACTCTTTTTACAGGTGTGACTCATAAAGAGTAAATAAATTATTTAGGATTACGTAGCTGGCTTTGAGCCTAAATCTTCTGATTCTAAAACAGGGTTTCTCAACCTTGACGCTATTGCCAATTTGGGCCAGATAATTCTTTGTTGTAGGGGATTGTCCTAGGCATTGGGGATGTTGAACAGCATCCCTAGTCTCTACCCAGAGATTCATAGCACACCATTTCCCCAGCTCTGACATCCAACTGGGAAGCAAATATGTTGGGGAGGGAGGGCGCAAAATTGAGAGTCACTGCTCTAAAGGCAAAAATGTAACTGAGAAATAAAGGGACAGCATAAGGGGCTGATGCCTGAGTGATCTGAACCACCACCTACTCACATGACAGATTAGTTTAATTTCAGGTCATTGTGCTGTGTAGTAATTTCATAATGGACCAATATGTTAGCACAATGATTGGAATTTTGGAGTTTGCAGTTTGGAAATTTGCTTAAGAAATTGATTTAGTTTCTGGTGATGGTAAATATTAACACATTTTTAAAAAGCAAGTACATCAGACCTTCTAGACGAACAAGAGAGTACCTAAATTTCTGTTATGTAGGAGGCTCCACTTTTGGCCCCTAGGTCTTTCGGGAACTGACTATACTTGTAGAATTTTGTGTCCCTCCCGATCTCACATCTCATACTATGTGTCTCGGTTATATCGGGGTGGTTGTAATGTTTTGGAATTCCCTGACTTGGCTCTCTCACTGTTTTTCGTCATGCTCCATGTCTGTTTCAAGCTGAATTTATGAATTGAACCCAATGCTCTAGTAGTCATATAACCATATTAATATATTAATATATGAATATATGAATATTCATATATCCATAAACACAGTTTTGGGAAACTATGTAATTGTCTGGTTACTTATAAAAAATATAATTCCTTAAAATGTAGAGTACCCTAGAAATATGAATTATTTGTTTTCATATTATCCAAAAAAAACCTCACATTTTACTAAGAAGCACAATGTAATGTTACAAGTTTTACTAACTGAATAGTACATTCAGTAACAAAACAGTAATAAAAATAATAGTTTTATGCTTTGTGCTTCCTGTGTGCCAGAAACTGCTTTTAGTGTTTTATATATATTAGAAATCATATAATCCTTACATAAAAACTATATGAAGAAGGTATTATTATTATCCTCATTTTAAAGACCAAGAAACTGAGGCACAGAGAAACTGACTGACTTCCCAAGGTCTCATAACTAAAAAGTGTCAGGGTTAGAATCTGAACCTAGGAAGTCTGGCTCCAGTGGCTGTGTTGTTCATTATTCTATGTTTTACTATCTTTTAAAAATAATTTAAAAAAATGGAATTAATGTAATTGGTAGGTTTATGAGTCTGGGATTTCCTGATACATGACAGCTGCTGAATAAGAGAGACTCATGCCTTGGAAACTCTTCACTTATTTGGTAGTACATTTATTGGCTTTTAGGGGGAAAAATGAAAGAGAAACAATTGAGATTATTGGGTTTTTTAATCTCCAAAATATAATTGATATTTTTAAGGCACATAATTCAGAAAGAATACTTGGGTATTTTATTATTTTTTCATCCCCTCCAAAGAATTTTCATATTTGGTTATTGATGTTAAACAGAACTTACAACTTATATTTTTTTAACCTTAGATACTACAACTGAGCTCTCAGGAACAGAAGACCCTATATTTCTTTACCCTATAGTTTTAAATTGGTCAGTCAAAGTTGCTGTGAAAGAAGGTGGGTGACCTAAACGTATGTATGCTGTTCACTCAACGTACTTTAAAGATCATTTATTCTGTGGATTCTGCTGTTGTTTTCTCCTTAAAAACCTATTTTCTACTTAAAAACCTGAAGATTTTGTGTTCTTACCCATTTAGAATAATGCAGACTCTTGATTGACAAGTAATGAAAGAGACCTAAACAGGTATCTGATTTAAAGTCTGGAAAGACAGAACCTTGAGGGTGGCTTATTTTGGTAGTAAAAGATGTTATTATGAAGCTTACAAAAACTAGGGAATTGAAAACTGTGTTAGTGATCTTTAAGTTCAGCTATGAAGAAATAGCAGCATGATTACTTAACTCAGGGTGAAACATAATAAAAATTAGGGTAACTAGTTATTCTGATAATTATCAGCAGTTTTTCCCAACTAGTCATACATTAGAGACAACTTATTGGAAATATTTCTCAACACTAAGTTATTTGGAAAATAATAGAAATATAGACTGTAAAGGATTATTTGATTTTAGAAAAACGATGGTTCTCACCACATTTACTCCTATGTAGTTTTTAAAAGTGAGAAATCTAAAAAGCAGGTTAATAAACTTGCCTGTTGGAACAAAATGACTATTAGCAATAGTAACCTCTCAGCACCAATAACTAAATGTATTGATAACTATACACTTCCTTGTTTTCACAGTTATGAAATTTAAGCAGAAGCCTAGATTCCTGGAATTTTTTACGCAAGTTATGCTAAAATGTATGCATGATGAAAAATTTCACCTTATGGTGGAGATAACAAATCCTGTCTATGACTTCTTGAAAAGGTACTTGTAATATCTGTTTTATTAGTATTACGAATCACAGCTTTAAAAAATGAATAATGTTGTCACTTAATGATACAAAGGGTGGATGCAAAAGAGGGTAAGATATAGGCAGTTAAAACAGCCACCTGGGAGATAATGAGGATTTATATCTATCTGCGTAAATAAATGACTAAACATAAAAATATTTATACAACTGCACTAAGGAGTAAGACTAGAGCACATTCATATTTCTAGCAGGAAATAAAGTATGCCTTTTTGCTGTTGAGTCAAAATGGATAATAACGTCTCTTAGCCATCACCTCCTCATGCATAGGTTTCTGGGTCCAGTTTCTGTCATTTACCATGCTTTTCTAATTCCTCTACGTTAGCAAGCAGAGCAATTCTTTGGGGTTCCATTTGCATATATGAATGGAGAGTTCCTCAAATAGAAGTAGTAAAACTTAAAGCTGTTCCTCTTGTTCTGTAAGCCTGGATGATTTTCTTTGTCCCCAAAGAAAATTATAGTGTTTCATGCTAGTTATGAGAGATGCCAAATGAACCCAACTTTTGTTCTAACAACTGGGTTTTACTTTCACCACTAGGCCTAGATCTATCTCATTTTAGTAATAGGAAACACCAATAACATGAGGTCCATTTTAAAAATGACAGCAGAAGCAAAATATTATTATAAAAATACACAGGCAAATAGTCTTCCTAAAATATGCACTTCATTTATTAGAACAAAAGCTTGGAATATATGTATTTCATTTTTCGAAAGATGAAAGAGGAAATTGCTTTTATTAAATGAGGCAGGCCGTAGTAATAAGAGAATTGGTCAGAATTAGAAAGTTCCATTAAGTAAAAAAAAAAAAAAAAGCCAAAATTAGATGTTTAGAAGCTGTAAATAATGTTCTCGATCCCAGAGAAAATTAGAAGACACTATCAGTATGCAATGAAATTTGGAGGGCTGACGGTGGAGATCCAATCTAAGCAAAATAGATATTCTAAAAGAGGAAAACTCTTTCTGAATAAGAGTAAGTGGCTTAGAAGCATTGACCAGTGGTATAATAAAAGTTCTGAGGTTGGAGATTGAGCAGTATAACTGAGTTCAAACCAAGGTAATGATTTCAATTTTCCAGGCTGAGCACCTGTTTTAGGATGATGACCTTCTCCAAGTCAGGGAATACAAAGGAGGTGCAGATGCCGCACCTTGATTTCTACTTTGATAGAAATATCTGTTTTCTTTTGTGTTCATATGCTTAACATATTTTTACACAAAGAAATTTTCTCATGCTGCAACAAATATGCAGCTGTATTTTCTTCCAACTTTATGATTTTATGGTGTATGTTTAATGTTTTAATCCATATGGAATTTATTTTGATATGGGGGATTTAGATGAAACTTTAGGGTTTATTTTTCACTAAAAATTTTACCAGTTGTCCTGGTAACATTTAAAGTATGGACTTTTTGTTACTTTTTTTCAATTTTTATTTTTTTAAGTAATTTTTCATTATTTCAATTATAGTTGACATACAGTATTATATTAGTTTCAGGTGTACAACATAGCGATTAGACATTTATATAACTTATGAAGTGATCACCCTGATAAATCTAGTACCCATCTGACACCATATATAGTAATTACAATATTATTGACTATGTTCCTTATGCTATACTTTACATCCCTATGATTATGTTTTTAAAGATTTTTTTTATTAATATATAGTTAACATACAATATTATATTAGTTTCAGGTATACACCATAGTTATTCAACATTTGTATACCTGAAGAAATGATCACCATGATAAGTCCAGCAACCATCTGACACCATACCACGCTATCACAATATTATTGACTATATTCCCCATACTGTACATTACAGTCCCATGACTTATTTGTTTTTATACCTGGAAATTTGGACTGCTTATTCCCTTTCACCTTCTCCACCTTTTAAAAAAAATTAATTACAGTTGACATTCAGTATTATATTTATTTCAGGTGTACAGCATAGTGGTTAGACATTTATATAATTTAAGAAGTGATCCCTCTGACTAGTCTAGTGCCCACTGGCACTATACATAGTTATTACCATATTATTGTTTATATTCCCTATGCCTTACTTTATATCCCCATGACTTTTCTACCAATAAACTACCAATTTGTACTTCTAAATCCCTTCACCTTTTTCGCCCTGTCCCCAACCCCCTCCCATCTATCACCTCGATAAATCTAGTACCCATCTGACACCATACATATTATACCTCGTTAACTGGGAGATTCTTGGAATTGCTGCAGCTGGGCTGGAGTCCCAACCAACCACAGGATCCAAGATCATGATCATTAAACTGGAAGCGAGAGGCCAAACCAACAGTGGGACCAAGATGAATGTGGAACCCCAATTGCTGGAACCAGCTATCCAGACTCACCCAGTCATTTTCTTAGCCTTGTGTTGATGTGACCCTAAATTTTATTCAAGTTTTGGATTCTGATTATCATGTTATAGTAGAGTTTTGCTGTACCCAGCAAGTACTTACCAAAAGAAATATAAATTTTAGGAAAGGTATAAAATTCAGAGAAAATAAGTGGTAAGTGTCAATAGAGGTGGAATAATGAGAGACTTTATAGTATTTGGATAGTGGGCCACATTACCACAGGGGTTCATGACAGATTAAAAAAACAAGGTTAAGAATCCCTACAGGTGATTGGGGGAAGGGAGAAAGTTTAGTAGTCATCTAAAGTGCTTAGCTTTTGTTGGTATCTAGAATAGTGGCACATGATGGAACCAAAGAGAGACTCTGTTGGAAGCAAGGTAGCTTGTTTAGGGTCAAGTCACCCTTACGTAGTTATCGTCTCAGTTTTACAGGGAAGTGTTTATTTTTGGTCCAATTCTATTTTTGGTCCAATTCTATTTTTCCTACCTCACACATCAGCTCTAATAAAATTTTATGGTACGATTTACATTTTGCTCTTTTGAGAGGCCAGCTATTCCTTGATGACCAGGAAAATGTCAGTCTAATTTATGTGTGATACACAAACAATTTTGGATCTTCTTGCATAATTTCAGTGACAACCTTCATTAAATTTCACTACTTTGGGTTAGTTTTGCAAATTCTTGGAGATCCTTTTACTGACTTTTATCTTTTTGTATTAGGAGAAATGAGTCCCTACTTGGAATGAAGAAACTGAAATATAAGGACAATATTTTCTGTAAAAAGTTGACTAAACCTGTGAAGAAGTTCAGAGCTGTAGTAATGGAGATTGGAAGAGTAAGTTTCATATGAGTTTTGAATTTTAAGTTAATGAAATGAAGAGATTCATGTATCTAGAGATGATTGCATCTCTGCATTATAATTTATTATAATATAAAACAGAAGGGAATACCAACAAGCATAATTTTATAATTATGCAATACATTATAATTCTTAAGTTATCATATGGATATTTTTATAATCATATTTTTTTGTCCGCAGGGGTACTATTGTTACTTTTGATAATAATTTTAATTGAGGGGCATAAAGAAACCACTGTATGTTAATGTCAAGAGATAAGCATTAGAGTATGAGTAAATTATAATATTGTGTTCAGAGTTTAATTGTAGACTGTAACATTTTTGTTTTCTCCTATTTTAAGACTGCAGAAATACAAAGAAAAAATGTTAAAAAAATGGAAACACTAAGAGAATTTTTTTCCAGAAATCCATGTATTTCTGAAATGATGGAACATGAAAGGTATTAATTATTTGATTAATTTTAAAAACTTTTACCTGAAGATTACTATATGTTGGGCATTATTTTGGGCACTAGTTAACTAGACAGATAAGATCACTGCCCTGAGGGAGCTTACATACTAATGAAAGAAGCACAGTAAACAAGTAAATATACACATAAGACAATTTACAATGTTCATAAATTTTATAAAATAAGTAAACATGATGATATGCTAGAGTAATTACCCTGGGGTGGAGGTAGCGGCTGCAGTAGTTTAGGTAGGATGGTCAGGAAACCAAATTGGTAACTTACTTTTAATTATTGGTGGACCTAATGTTCTTATTCATAAAACTTAAACCATAAACTTATCATGGTAAAATGTTTAACTTCTATTTTTGTGAGTATGCATTTGTGATTCCTGTACACTGTTTACATATATATGTGTATATATATATATATATATGTATATATGTATATGTATATATGTATATATATGTGTGTGTGTATATATATATATATATATATATATTAGGTTCATTATGTAATATCTTTCTTTACGTGGTTAGTGATTTTGATCTTAATTTGCAACATATAGATATTAACAGAACCATTCTCTTTTTGTTTACATTTGGCTACTGTCTGTTTGAGTAGTCCTTTACTTTTAAAATTTATATTATGACATATTTTAGACGGGTATAGAAAATAATATAACAAATGAACATGTGTATATTGAATATGTAGCTTATAATATAAAACATTTGAAATACAGTTGAAATTCTCATCATCCCTCTTGCAATGTATTTTCATCCCCCTTATCCCAGAAGTAATTTATCATGCTTATAAGTGACTTTATATTTAAATTGATATATCTGTATACCCCTAAATAATGTATTTTACTGTTTTTTAAAATTTGCTTTGCCAATTTGTTCTTTTTCCTCACGCTTGTAAGATTTCTTTCACGTTGATAATAAATAAGTCTAGTTATGCATTTCACTTCTGTATAGTATTCCATTGTATGAATCAATGACCTTTATTTAGTCTCCTGCAAATGGACACTTTAATTGTTTTCAATTTTTCATTATTGCAAGCAGTACTACAGAGGACATTCTTGTATATATCTCTATATGCACATGTGAGAGTTTCTGGTATAAATACATAGGAGTGCAGCTCCTAAGATGTGAACATATTTACTTTTTATATCCATTACTGGTTATTACTAAGCTGTTCCTAAATTTTCATCAGTGGTGTGTCAATTTTTCATTATTCAACATCTTCACCAACACTTGATACTATTGTCAAATTTTCAAATATTTGTGAAACTATGAGTTGCGAAGTTTTATCTCATTGTTATTTTAATTTTTATTTCTTTGATTATTGATGAGGTTAGGCATCTTTTCATCTTTTCAATAGACCCTAGGGCTTTTCTATTTGCAGGACTGCTTGTTTAGATCCTTGCACATTTAGAAACTTTTATTTTCTCATTTATTTTTAGAAGTTTGTATGCTAATGCTTTTCCCAGTTTGTGGTTCATCTATTTACAGTTTAAAGGTTTTTTTTTAAATTAGAAGTTGTAATTGTTAATGGAGTCAAATGTAACAATATTTCCTTTTACTGTTTTTGAAATTCTTCTCTAACCTAAGGTAGTAAAGGTATTTTCTAAGTGATTTAAAATTTTTGATTTTCACATTTAGGAATTTCATCCAGCTGTAATTTATTTTCATGAATGGTGAGAGGAAGAGTCCCCCTTCCCCTCTCTTTTAGTCTCTTTGTAGTAACCCAGTGGCTAGTCCCATTTATTGAGTAGCCTATTCTGTGATCACTGTCACTTTTGTCATTAAATTTTCTTATACGTAGTTTTAAGACCTCTTTTCTGTGCCGTTAGTCTATTTATCTATATCAATATCACACCATCATAATTATTATAGCTTTAAATTAAGTCTTGTCTGATAGAACAAGTCTCTCTAGTATGTTGCTTTCCATCATTTGTCTTAACTCCTGGGTATTCTTCCACAAAATACGAGGTCAGACAATTAAGTTCATGAACTCATCCTAGAAAAAGTGCTACATACCTCATTGCTGAATATCACTATAGTCACACTTGAAGTTCTCCCCTTGGGAAGCTATAGTCCACCCTTCAAAGCAATTTTGGAACTCTTTTTCTGGAATGACCATCAGAGCTGTCATCGTATTACCCTCAATGTCCTGAATGTTATCAAAATGTCTTCCTTTCAACATTTCCTTTATCTTAGGGTAAAGAAAGAAGTCATTGGGGGCCAAATCAGGTGAGTAGGGAGGTGTTCCAATACAATTATTTGTGTACTGGCTAAAGACTCCCTCACAGACAGTGCCGTGTGAGCTGGTGCATTGTCATGATGCAAGAGCCAGGAATTGCTGGTGAAAAGTTCAGGTCGCCTAACTTTTTCACGCAGCCTCTTCAGCACTTCCAAATAGTAAACTTAGTTAACTGTTTGTCCAGTTGGTACAAATTCATAATGAATAATCCCTCTGATATCAAAAAAGTTTAGCAACATCATTGCAACAAGTTCGTAAATTTAATTCTTTGACCTTGTAGTTTGGAATAGCTTGTCAAGTAACACAGAAAACTTGTGCTTTTGATAGAGATAGAATGGAATATATAGATTCGTTTGGGAAGATTTTTTTTAAAAATAATATTGAGTCTTTCAATTAGTAGACAGACCACATACTTAGGCCTTATTTAATGCTTTTAAATACATTTTTATGATATTCTCCATAAAGATGTTATACACCTTTTGTTAGTTACATCAAATAAATGCTTTTTTGTGTTAGTATAAATAGTATTTTAAAATTACATTTTAAATGCTTCTGTTCTTTTGAATAGGAATATAATTGACTTATAAACAACTTGATAGTCTATACAACTTGATAATTTATTCATAGATGCAGATTTTCTGTGTGGACAGTCATATTGTGAGGAGATAATGAAAGTTTCGCTTATTTCTTTCTAATGCTCAAGTCTTTTATTTCCTTTTCTTGTCTAGCCTACAGGTTATATTATGCTTATATTATGAAGTTTAATCTTGAATAGTGTTTGCAATTGTGGGCATCCTTGTTCTAACACTCATTTTTAAAAACCTTTTATTTTTAGATTATTGTACATTCATATGCAGTTATAAGAATAATTCAAAGAGAGCCTATATAGCCTACACCCAGTTTCTCCTAATGTTACCTATGTAACTATAGAACAATAGCACAGAAAATTGACATTGATACAATCCACTGACCTTATTCGGACTAAGCAATTTTGCATGTACACACATGTGTGTATGTATTTAATTTTCTGCCATTTTATCACATTTGTAGATTTGTGTGACCTTCACCATGGTCAAGATACAGAACAGTTCTATCACAAAGATCTGCCCCCCAACCCCTATGCTACCCTTTTTATAGCTATAGCCACCTCCCTTCCTATCCCCCTGCTAACCTCTGGCAACCACTGATTTGTTCTCCATCTCTATAATTTTGTCATTTCAAGAATGTTATTAAAATGGAATCATTCAGTATGTAACTTTCTAAGATTGGCTTTTTCTTTCCACTCAGCATAATTCCTTTGAGATCCACCCACGTTGTATGAATAACTAGTTCACTTATTATTGCTTAGTAGTATTCTGTGGTACGGATGACCCACGATTTGTTTAACCATTCACCCCACTGAAGGACATTTGGATTGTTTCCAGTTATGACTATTAGAAATAATGATAATATGAACATTCACGTACAGGTTTTTTTGTGGACTTAAGTGTTCCTTTCTCTGCGATAAAATGCCCAAGAGTGTAATTGCTAGGTTGTACAGAAGCGTATATTTAATTTTGTAAGAAATCCCATACTCTTTTCCAGAGTGGCTATACCTTTTTATATTCCCACCAGCAATGAATAAGTAACCCAGTTTCCCCTCATGCTTGCCAGTGTTTAGTGTTATACCTGTATTTAAAAAAAAATTTTAGTCAAGAAAATAAGTGTTAGTGATACTCATGGCTTAAATATGCTTTTCTCTAATGGCTGATAGTAAAGAACATCAGGTAGAATGGCACTGACCAGTGGGACAGCAACATTGCCAATAGTCAAAAAAAGTGATGAAAGTATTTTGAAGAGATAAAGTCATGCCATATAAACAACTATGTAAAGATAAAATTAGTTAGACTACTTTGAGATTTTGATAGGAATTATTTTAAACAAACTGAATATATATTATGCTTAGAATCTGAACTATTAGCTAAATTTTGAAATATTAGATTTTTCAGAGTGTATTGAATATGGATTTATGAAATTATTTCACCTATCATTGACTAATATTTTATTTCCTTCTACAGTCTAGCTGATGTTAGAAAACATTTTGCTCCATTCTTCCTTAAAGAATTGTACAGAGAGATGATTTTCTTGTTAATTTTTGAAGTTAGTTGATGAATGTGAACAGTTACATTACAATTTAGTTGTCTAATCTCAGTGGCCTTTTGGTTATGGAAAAGAAAAGCTCTGTTTGGTTTGAGTTCAGGACAAAAACATCTGAGGGAACTGGTGGCAATACATAGTGACTTTGTCCCTAGTGTTTATTCTTGTGCCTTCTTTATTGCCCCATTTTCACTTTTTCAACATAAGTGGTAACTAAGCCAGAAATATTTGCATAAGGACAGTCAAGTAACTTCTTGATAGATTATGTACAAATTGGAATCATTCCTCTTTAAATATCTGAAAGTTTGTGTAATTTCAAAACTTCTTTCTCCCTTGGCAGAAATAAGAGAATTGATGTTAGAAAAGTAGCATACCGATTCTTGGTGGATAACGTGAATCCTCTAATATTTAAGTATGTTCAGAAAAAGAGGTTTCATCAAATGTGTCTTGAAGAGATGCCCTGGAAGGCTCAGATGAATCTGTATCTGGCAAGCGCACACTTCAACTTGCTTTTAATAAAGCTAGCAGACCGGACGAAGATGAAATTTTGCACTTCACATACAGTGGTCAGGTATTACGCATTATCAATGAATAATACTTTTCAAGTCTCATGAAGGTAGATTATATTTGTATGTTCTGGGCTCCAGTGTCGATAATAGCTTAAAGAGGTTTACAGAATGCTTCTGTCTTTTCTGGCCATTGACGTATTTCTTATTTTCTTATCTTAGAATCTTTCCCAAACAAGTGATGAAATTAAGCGCTTATGAAGTACCAATTTGCATACATTTTGACTATATTTCTCAATATTGTATCAGTGAAAGGAGAAAATATAATTTTCAGAGAAATTTATTATTAATTGTACAATAACTATCAATATTAGTAGGCATTAGGCAAATCTCTATTTTTTTTAGAGCTGTTTTAAGCCTCTAAAACATACATTTTAAGCCTCTATAAACAGATAATTTTTTCTCATAAAAATGTAAACTTTTTATTAATTCAAAAGACATTTTTGAGCTCTCTTGAGTGTCTTTGGCTAACGTGTTATGGGAGATAAACATGGAAGATAAATACATAAATAGATTACTATATAGCCAATAAAAAGGTCATAGAGAATCTTTCATTCAAAAATACTTGTTGAGTAGCTGTTAGACACAAGGTACTGAGATAGGTACAGTGGACATACAAAGATGGAGAGGATATACAAGTTAGAGTCTGGTAGGTTAGATCACAAATGTTTATGAATAATTATAGATAATGGTAGAAGGTGAAATACTCATACAGTCTTCTCTGTTCCTGGGAAGGAAGCTTTACTTTAGTTGAGACTAACAGGAAAGGTTTCACGGGGAGGGGCGACTTGGCCTGGGTGTTGATAGATGTGCAAGATTTAGAAATGAACAGATATGGATATAGGCATTCCACGTAGGTGGAAGAACACGAGTAAGAGCCACGGAAGGAAACACAGATGAGAACCCAAATGGTCCAATCAGAATCTAGGGTATATGAACAGGAGTGGTGTGACGTAATTAGAAAAGTAGGTCAGTACCAGATCATGTAGAGTGTTAACTGTCTATTAAATCTGAACTTTATATACAGTGGGGATTATGAAGGGTTTTTGAGCAGTGCTATGATAAGAAATTTTACCACTTTACCAAATGGATTGAATAAAGGAAAGACTGGTGACAGGGGTATGAATTAAGAGAGTATTTATTTAAACAATCCAGTGATCAAATATGCATGTTGAGTCGACGATGAAGTTATTTCCAGTCTCTGTTTCTCCAGAATTTTGGTTAAAATCATTACCAGGCTGAACCTTTGCAAAAATGTCTCCAGATAGATTTCTTTCGTATGTGGGCTAGACCAGGTTTGCATTTAAGAATTAGTTAGAAAAAAGGTGTGAAAGGGATTAAGAAATACAAACTGTCAGTTATAAAAATAGTCACAGGGATGTAAAGTACAGCATAAGGAATATAGTCAATAATATTGTAATAACTATGTATGGTGTCAGAGGGGTACTACACTTACCAGGGTGATCACTTTGTAAGGAATATAAATGTCTAACACTATGTTGTACATGCTAATATAACAATAACTATCAATATTAGTAGGCATTAGGCAAATCTCTATTTTATTTAGAGCTGTTTTAAGCCTCTAAAACATACATTTTAAACCTCTATAAACACAGAATGTTTTTTCTCATAAAAATGTAAACTTTTTATTAATTCAAAAGACATTTTTGAGCTCTCTTGAGTGACTTTACATCAACTATAATTGAAAAATAAATTAAAAAACCACAAAGTGACACAATGAAAAAAAATAATGTAGACTTCATAAAGATCAAACATTTTCTGTTCTCAAAACAAAACAAAACAAAACAAAACAAAACAAAACAAAACAAAACAGATTGCCTGACCAGCCGGGAAGGCTTTGACAAAGTGACCTATTCATGAGGCCATGAGAGAGAAAATGGTTCAGGTCAGATGGGTTTCCTTACTGTCCTTTGGTAAGCACTGAGAAGTCTTCTCCGAGCTTCCAATCATACATGGCCATTCATGATTACTTGGCAGCACAATAGTTAGACAGTGATCAAATTTGTGGCAGGGTAACTTGGTGCTAAATTCAGTTTTATTGAATCTGTTAATATATACTCAGTATGCATGTATATTTATTTTTTGGTGGAAGATTATTTATTGCTCAGACCTTATTTAAAAAAAGAAATAAACATTTGTTATGGACACATTAGTATATATTGTAGGCACTGAGTTGTGTTTAAATCAGGTGGTTTTCAGTTGACATACATTATTGTTTTAGAGTTCTTAGAGTGACTATAGATCTTCCATTCTCATTTTCAAGATCCCTTTCAGTGAAATAGATATTGATGTTAAAATTTCTAAAAGCAAAATTACATTGCATAATTTTAAAATTTAATGGGAAATTGTTTGACTTTGGTTAAATGCACAAATATGTTATGATCCAAAATTTGGGAGCACTAATTCAAAAACATTTAAAAAATTAAAGTAGGCTGTATTTGACAGATTTAATTCAATTTTAATTATACTGTTTTTTAATGAGATTTGTTTCCCCCTTGCAGTTTCCGATCATGTGATCCTAATATGTTCTCACTATATAATTCAGGAACAGTATTACCAACAGGAAAATTGACTCTAGAAAACTATAAAGTCATGCTTGATTTCCTTCATACAGCTAAAAAAAGAAAGGCCAACTTACCATCAGGTAAAATAAGTAAATATTTTATATACTATCAAATTGTGTCTAGATTTTTATTCACTAATGCAACACACACACACACACACCCATAACAGACACACGGAGGTACATACCCCGTTTTCCAATGACCCAGGATTTAGTTGAGGTGTGATATTTTGTAGGAGATTCTTAACTGCTCTGCTTTTATATTTTCCTATTTTTATGGTAGTATCATATACTATATTTGAAAATATCTATATCGTATTCTGATCTAAAACAATTTGGTTGTTTCGCAAATAAAATGATCTTTTAAAAATATTAGTAGCCTCTAGTGGTCAAGATAGGTAAAACTTGCTATCAGCTGTTATGTTTTAGTGGAAGTAAATTCCAGAACAAATTCCACCAAACATACTGATGCAAGGAGGCATGAAAACAGTTGTATAGCTGTTCTACGTACTGATTTTGTACTCAGGGTAGTCTGCTCTTGCCTTATGATCTCCAGTTAGCATCTTCCCTGAAAGCTTACTTCAAGAAGAATGCAAGATGAATTTTGATGACAGGACAAATCAATATTGTCATGTTCTCAGGTGACGGGACTCTGGGAGGTGGAGAGATGCAGGCGAACAGGGCTCTCAATCAGCACTAATGACACTATTCCTGAACAGTCACCTATCTTGAATGCTGCATAGTTCACAAATAAAAACTTATTTCTAGTAGCTTTATGCTATTACAAACCCTCTTAGGTAGATTTTTAGTATTGGCATTTTAAGTACTGTGTAACTTACCTGCTAATCAGGATACTTCGTATACTGGTTAACTGCCTCAGGAGTGTTGATTCATATTTGGGGTACTGTATGTGCTTTCTAATTTCTTCTAGGGTATAGATTAAGTTTAACTGGTACCCACATGCTATACTGTGAATATTGAAGTATTCGAAAGTAAATTCCCTAGACATAGAAAGAGTCTGAGTTTTGTATGTAGAGTATAATATATAGCTTCTTGGGGTGTTTTGGTTTTTAAACTAGCTCCCTATCTAAGACCTTGCATGAAATGGGCAATAGGATATCCTGCTATTGAGACTTACTATTTAATGCAGGGTTCTGAGCGAAGGTTTGTGGCAGGAGAGAGCCTCCGTGTTTCTATATCACACCAGCAGGAGAATGAGTGGCCCGGGGGGCTGCATGCCTCACTCTTGGGGATGCTACTCACCTAGTGTCTGTGTCCTGGGAATGCCCTGTTTGGGGGGAAATTAAGGAACAGTGTGATCCTGTCATTGTTCCCTCCAAAAACATGACATTTCTACGTCTGCTTTGTTCCTTTGGCCCTCACCCTTGTCTGGAATGTTATTCTTCCTAGTTTTCCTGCCTAGCTAAGTCACACCTACCCTTTAAGACTTACTCTAAGTGCTTCCTTCTCTACAAACTTTTCCTGGGTCATTGTGTTCATGATAATCCTGTCCTTTCTCCAGACTTATATAGCAGTTGTTATCTTTTACTTTTTAAATTAAAGTTTATTGGAGTGACCATGGTTAGTAAAATTACATACGTTTCAAGTGTACAATTCTGTAATCCATCATCTATATATCACATTGTGTGTTCACCACCCAGAGTCAGTTCTCCTTCCTTCACCATATATTTGATCCCGTTCACCCTCATATACAACCCCCTCCTCCTTACCCTCTGATAAATCTGAATTACTCATCTGATACTTATCATCTACCATGCTTTCTGGAATTTAACTCTGTTTTCAATAACCTTATGCTTTATTTTTGTACCGTAGATGCTGAAGAATTTTTGGAATTTGTTAATTCCAAAACGAGTGACGAAAATGATTCCAAGACACAAACAGTTTATGACTCAGACTTTCAATCAGGTCTTAGTGCTAAAGAAAAGGATCAATCACCAAATTTGAGTCTCTTGGATCACTTTATAAAAATCTTTTTATATTGCAGGAGAGCAATGGTAAGGTGGTCCTTATTTGCTAATGTACCGTGTTTGCTTGAAAATAAGAACAGGTCTTATATTAAGGTTTGCTCCAAAAGACGCATTAGGGCTCATGTTCAGGGGATGTCATCCTGAAAAATCATGCTAGGGCTTATTTTCCGGTTAGGTCTTATTTTCAGGGAAACACGGTAGTAGAGACAAATCTCAGCCCATAAATTCAAGCATGATATATTGTATTTATTTGCTTACTCTCTATAATTTTACTTTCAATTTTGAAACTAAATTTGCCCGATTTTGTGTCAGTAATTTTTGAGGTTTGCCTGCCATGGTGCTGTGGTCTTAGACGTTGCCAGGTTGTCAGGGAGAGGGCTGAGCTCCGTTAGTCAGCAGTTACCCATCATCTGGAGCTGAGGTGGCCTTTGTCCCTGTCTACGTGTCTCCGTGGATATTCAGACAGCCCTTTGCTGCTTTCTTACCACACTTGGGGCATGGATTTTTCTGGTGACACCAGGGGTTCCCTTCTGGAGTTTTGCTTCCTCCTGGGATACCATAGATCCCTTCTTCCCTCTAGCACAGGGAAGATATTTCTAGATCATTGGAAGGAACTGCTTCTGCCCCTTGACCTTCTCCTTCTACAGGACACTTGTGTGTTCTCTCAAATGTTTTTCTCTCTTTTTCTTCTTAAATATTGTATGATAGATTTTTAAACTCAGAATTAGAATCATTAGCTACAATGAAATTTGTTTCCTTGTTCTTTTATCAGGGAGGGGAGATATACTTAATTCCTTTCAAGAGGTGAGAGGAAATCTACCCTTTCCAGATAGAAAGGAACACACTTAAGTTCCCATATTCTCTATGGAGTGGAGAGAGTAACTTTTTAAAAATGTAAAGTAAACCCACGTCATCCCCTTGACCATGACATTGCATCCTACTCTCCTTTCCACCAGCTTCAGGACCCTCTAGAAGGTCTGGGTCATGCTCACCTCTCAGAACTCATTTCCTCTTGCTTTTGTTCAGTCCACTCTCCCCTCTGTGATCTTGAAAGCACTAAGCTTGTTCCCGTCTCAGCCCTCAGGTTCACCCTCCATCCTTTGCACTTGCTGTTCCCTCAGCCTCAAATGCTGTCCCTCTCCCAGCAGCCCCATCCCCACCTTTACATAACTTATTCAACTCAACATTCAATAAGTTACCTCTTCAGAGAGGACTTCTCCCCTGATCACCCTGTCTAAAAGGATACATTCTCTCATTCTCATCATTTCTGCTTTTCTTTATAACACTTATGGTTCATAAAATTATATTTTTATTTATCTACTTATCTATTGTTAGTCTCCCCAATAAAGTGAAGCAACATGAGGGCAGACCTGGTTTTTCTTGCTCACTGGCACATTCCCAGAACCTAGAACAATAGGAGTGTTGGAGTCAGACCTGATGTGCAAATCTTAGCTCATCTCTTAGTAGATTCAGGACCTTGGGCAAGTTAGCTCCAGAGCTCCTTATCCGTAAATTGAATAGAATACCAGTGCATACTTACTTCATAGGCGTTATTGTTAGAATGAATTAAGATGATGCATGTAAAGGTCTTACCACAGTATCAAGCTCATTTAAGTGGCACATAAACGGTGTTAGTTGTTTTTATTATTGGCTTATAATATTTGCAGAGAGATGAAGTCATTCAGAGATCTGTAACTTTTGGAACTTTGGGGTCTTTTGAATGTTGTGTTTGTCATAGGTTCTTGCTCATCGTGGTGGCTATTGGACTCTGCTTCAGAACTGTTGTCGGGCCCTTTGGAACTTTACTCAGGAAATACAGATACTTCTCAAACAAGCACTGGATCAGTGTAAAATATTTCCTATTAGTCAGGATGGTTTCCTGTGTACCTCTGTTTTACCATTCTATTTGGGAGCAGAATTACTTATTGACATGTTAATAGAACTACAAAATACCAGTTCTATTAAGGTAAGGGTGTTGGGTAATTATTTTTATTATATTCAATTGACAAATGTCTTTTGTACCATGCAGCTTGGGATAAGTAGAAATTAATATTTTTCTTGAGTTCTTATTTGGTTTGTCTATATTCCATTTGCTTCTCATTATTATTTGCTTCACTATACCTAACTTACATTGATGTTAATTACAAATATCAGCCTGAAAATTCAAATTCTTACAGGGAACAGAAAGTAACATTGACTGAGCTCCAGCTTCTACATAAACTAACCTTAATGCATTTAATCCTTATAGCAATTTTTTGACAAAGAAACATACCCATAAGAAAGATATATATAGCTTGTTGATTGGTCTTTATTTCTTGCTTTATCTGTCCCTATTCTGTTACTCCAGATCTGGTAGAATTTGCTGCCATTTAAAATCTTCCACTGTGGTTCAAAGCTTGAAAATAAAATTGAAAAAAATGCAACCATGATAGATCCTAAACTTAGTGAAAATTAGTCAACACATAAACACATTGAGTCATGGGGTAATTTCCAGATGTAAAGCAGATGGCAACAATTGAGTAACTATCAAAAAAAGAGATAGCTAAAAAGCCAATACAGTGAGGCAGGATAAAAGGAAAGGGAACAAAAACATATGGGACAAATAGAAAACAAATAGCAAATAACAAATCTAACCAAATCACATTAATAAATATATTAAATATAAGTGGATTAAACGCCCTAATTAAAAGGCAGAGATTATCTGACATAATTAAAAAGAAAAACACCTACATTGGTCCATAAGAGATGTACTCTGAATATAAAGAAAAATAGAAAGTAAAACAGTGGCAAGAGATAATACCATAAAACAGTAAGCACAAAAAAGCTGGTGAGGCTATATTAATATTAGATAAAATAGCCTTCAAATCAAGAAACATTTTGAGAGATAAAGAGGGACATTTTATTATAAGAAGAGGCCCAGTTAATCAAGAATACATACTAATCATATGTATATGCACCTAATAACAGATTCAAAATACACTTTGGACATCCAAAACTTGGAACACAACATTACGTAGTAACTCTTTAACTGAGGTAAAAAGAGGATCTTCTAGAAGATTTCCTTCTCCATAGATTTGGCCTTTGCATTAGGGAATTGGACATATTATTCTACAAACTGATGAATGTGACCAATGTATTAGGGAATCTTAATTATTTATGTATACTAAAACTGATTCTTCCTGAAAACTTTGCCTTATTGGTTTAATATCTTCACTTAAATAGTGACTATGTTCGACTCTGTGCTAATATGGCAATGACTAGCCATATATGGCTATTTAAATTTCAGCTTATATTAATTGAAATTAAATTAAAAATCCAGTTACACTAGTCATACTTCAATAGCTCAGTATTCACATGTGCTTAGTGGCTACTATATTGAACAGCACAGATATAGCACATTTCCATCATCACAGAAGTTCTATTGGATAGCATTATCAAACTTTGATTTGCATAATACAAATATTTGAGCATTTTTCTATTCATTTTTTCCATATTATATTTTTATATATCACATTCAGTTTTCAGAAAAAATGTGTAGTAAAATCTGAAATTACGCAAATTTTTTTTCAATGTACCACTTGCAGATTATTGAAGAAAAAGGAGAATTCAGTGTTCCAAGTTGCTATGGAAATATTAAAAATGATAATGGTGGTTCTAGCCTTACTTTTGAGCATCCTTTGGATGATGTAAATGTGGTTGATTTGAAATGGATTCATGACTTTGTATTAAAATCTCTGGAGCTTTTATATCAAGTAGAAAAATGGGAAACACTAGTATCACTTGCCATTCAGTTCAATACAATTTCACAGTAAGTACTACTGTAAAGGGAATTAAAAGTTACAGGCTTCATTGAAAAAAAAAAAGTGTTTTAGCTAATGTTTACTTTTTAATGTATTCTTACCCCTGTCTAGTGAGCGGTATACAGAGCAAGTGACACCACTCCTGGTGTATGCACAACGCCAGCTTCTTCTAAGAATATCCAAGTTCAAGGGCCCAGACATTACCCAACAACCTTGTGTAAGATATGAGGCTGAATATAAAGAGAAGGTAAGCTTGACTCTATTATGCATAGTTGTGATTTCTTATTAATACACGTGTAAAATACGAAGATTTAGGATTGGGATAAACATTATTATCTTCATGTAGGTGTATATCATTCAAATCAACAAACATTATTGAGAGCCTGTTATGTGCCAATATTTTCCAGAAACAGGGTGAAATAAAGTAAGTCCATGTACACAAGAAATTTATCACGGCTGATTTATCCATTAGGCACAGTGAGGACAGTGTCTAGAGTCATAATGCTTTTAAGCGTCCACTAAATGTTTTCATTCTTTTTAAAATTAGAAAACAGCAACTTTTATGTCAAAGTTTTGATTTTAATATTACTATATTTATAGTATTTATACCAATGCAATCATAAAATATAATTTTTAATATATATATTTAATTTTTATTAAACTTATTGGGGTGACATTGGTTAGTACAATTATATAGGTTTCAAGTGTACAATTCTATAATACATCATTTGTATATCATGTTGTGTGTTCACCACTCAGAGTCAGTTCTCCTTCCATCACCATATATTTGAACTTTTAATATTTTTTTACGGAGGAGGAGTGGGCCCATGAAGGCAAAACTGCATAAGACCCACGAAAGTCATGGTTCAGCTTTTTTTTTTTTAATTAAAATTTATTGGGATGACAATTGTTAGGTGGTTCAGCTTTGAGGTAGAGGAAAGAGATAAGTAAATGCTCTCATTTGTTAACTTAATAAGTACATACTGGTTGCCTAATGTCAGAGCTATTGTATTTAGTTATACAGTCTGTCTGTATGCTGCCCCAAAGCCCCTGGCACACATAGGGGCTGAAATTCAGTCTCTGCCCACACACCAGTCTGCGTGCTCATGGTGTTACAGCTACCCAGCAAGGACTCCATTTTCTTCTTGTGACAAAGGTTGGCCTTGTGTATTCTTGCCTCCTGCATATTCTATGTAGAGAGAATACAGTCTGAGTTGTTGATTTTGGAATTTAATTTTGGCGGGGCGAAGGTATCGTCAGAAAAATAAACATATGAACATATATAAAAAGATTTATGATCATTAAACGTTCTCGGAAGAAAACAAAATAGGTGAATGGAATAGAGATAGGCTGGGGTGGGTGATGGAAACTTTAGCAAGCGTGATCAGAAAGGCCTCTTGGAGATGGTAACATTTGATGAGAAGGCACCAGCCAGTCATACAGTGAGATAGAGCATTCCAGCTTAAGGGGACAAGAAGGACAAAGGCCCTGAGATGGGGCAGAAAGAAGCCTGAATGGTGAGAGGAGTGTAACAGGCAAAAGGCAGGGGTTGGGGGCTGCTCCTCTGTGTTCTTTGCTGCGTATTCCTCTTCTCCCCAACGTCTTAACGTTAAATGTGTCCCAAGACTCTGTTCTTGGTCCTCCTGTCTTCTATGTGGACTTACTCTGACTTGGTGAGTTAATTTGGTCTTGGGTCTGAGCACCATCTTTATGATGATGACTATCAAAATTACATCTCCAGTGTAGACCTTTCTCCTGAACTCTGTGTCGACATAGCTAACTGCCTGTGTCAGTCAGGGTTCAATCAGAGAAGCTGAACTAATAAGATCTATCTATCTATCTATCTATCTATCTATCTATCTATCTATCTATCTATCTATCTATCATCTAACTATCTATCTACCTAGATTGATTACAAGGAATTGTCATATGTTATATGATTATGGAGGCTGGCTAAGCAAGTCCAAATCTTTAGGGTAGGTAGTCAGGATCATGATCAGGAAGGAACCCTACAGGCATGACCAGAAGCTGATCCACAGGCAGTCAGTGAGGGAGGATCCAGTGAGGGAAGAACAGTTTTCAATCTGGTTGCTGGTTGGAATTTGGAGTCTGGAGACGACCAGCACTGTCAAGGATTCACCTGATTATACCAGACCCACCTAAAATAATCTCCCAGGCTTAAAGTCAGTTTACTAGTGACTTTAATTAGTATCTACAGAATCCCTTCACAGCAGTACCTAGATTAGTGTTTGAATAACTGGGATGAGGTGTAGGATGCTATAAAATGGATGCTTCCCTCTAGTTTGTCCTCACAGTTTAGCCTAACCAAGTTGACTGATCAAAAAACCATCACACTGCCTAATCAACACCATCTCTTAGATATTTAACATAATTCTCAAATTTAGCACATCTCAAACAAACCTGTTCTGCCAAGTCTTCCTCACTTCAATTGATGACATCCCATCCTCCCGGCTGCTCAGGCCAGACCCCATGGAGACATCCCTGACTCCTCTCTTGTTTTCACACCCCACTTCAAATCGGTTGCCAAATTCCCTACCTTCAGTGTGCATTCAGAACCTGACTACTTCTCACTTCCTCCACCACTCCGGCTCTGATCCAAACCACCACTGTGTTTGCTTGGATTAATGCAATGACTGCCTAATTAGTCTTCCTGTTTCCAATTTCCATGAACCCCTGACTCAGAACCTATAGTCTGTTCTCAATACAGCCGGTAGAACAACCCTTTAGAAACCTAAGTTAGACCATGTCATTCCTCCATTTTAAACGCTATAGTGGCTTCCCATCTGATTCAGTTAAATCGTACCTCCTTATCATGGCCTTCATGCCCTACATAGCTTGTCCCCCTGTGATCGCCAGTAACTCATCGCCTATTATTCCCCTGAATGTTTCAACTGCTCTGTTCTTTAAGAGGTTCCCATCTCAAGGTCTTCGTGTTTGCTGTTCCCCTGCTTGGAATGCTCCTCGCCCCAAAACCCACATTGGTTTTCCCCTCACCTCTTTCTAGTCTTTGCTTAGTGTCACATTCTCTACAAGGACTTTTTTCATTACCCTATTTAAAATTTTGTGCCTGTTTGCTCTATTTCTATCACATGTATAACTCTTTAATATACTTTATAATGTACTTCTCTATTTTGTTTATTGTCTCTCTTCTTCCACTAGAATAAGTTCCATAAGAATAGGACTTTTTGTTTACTGTGTTCTTTGCCATATCATCCTTGAGTTTGAAGCTGTTCCTGGCATGTAATGGGTGTTCGATAAAGATTTGTTTAATGAAGCTGGAGAGGTGGAAAGGACTAGGTCAAGGAGGGCCTTATTAGTCTGTGGGAAGGAATTTGCATTTTATTAGACTGTGCTTAAATCTCATCATAGAAATACCTGCCGGGAACAATTAAAAGCAGCGTCTCCATCAGACTGGGGTTCAGGAAGGGCTGTATTTTGAGCAATAGGTTAGTTCAAGGAGTGGGAGTGGAACAATGAAGAGAAGAGGATCTTGGACATTTTAAAAGAATTTCCTTCTGTTTAAAAATGTTCCCTTTTCAGATATTTTACAATTTTAGGACTCAAGTATCAGTTAGAAAATACATTTTAAAAATACCAGAGGGGAAGTTCTGGAAAACTTTACCAGGGAAGTTTAAATTACATTAATTATGAGTAGGGTGGAAAAATCTGCCATTGGAAAAGCAGCCTACATTTTAAATACGTTTCAACTTACATAATGGAAGATATATTTAGACTAGTAAATTTATAGAATATCAGAAAATTATATTCTAATTGCTGTACGTAATTTGCCTAATGTTCCTCCAGCTGTGCTGTACAAAATATGAAAAATTATATAGCTACTTTTCCCCCCCAAAGTTCTCATGATTGAATGCTACTCTGGTAGCTTTTATTTGTAGCATCCTCTTGCATCTCTCGCTCTCATTCTCTCTCTCTCTAACTGAAAAATAAGATAAACATTTTAAGCATGCCAAATTTTTGGCTGTAAATACCTGACAAAGTTATGTTTGTTTTCATCTTTCTTTTTTTAAGATAACCTGCCGAAATTTTATTGGGAAGCAGCTGAAGATTAATCCTTCGGCCAACAAACTGACAGATACAGGAAACGACATAGATTTCCTAGGAAAGCTTATCTCTTCAGGTCAGAACCAATTTTAGCTTGACACTTTTTTAAAGCAAGGTTTGCTGTTGTGTTCTGCATGTCAAATCTTCCATAATTAAAATATTTACAAAATCTTTTTTGCAGGTTTGACTGGAAATAATCCATTTGATATTTACCATCTTGTGTTGCTATAAATGTCACCTAAGGGGAATTAAAACACATATTTTTATTAGTTTAATGTTTAAATTAAACAAGGGAAAGGAATGAAAAACAAGAAGGAGAAAGGAAATTGATGGGAAAAATAAAAATGGGAAAGACTGTTTTTCACTATTTTCCATGTTTTTATCTCACTTGGGAGCTCTTCAAATTGACCTTTTGCTATTTCCTTTGTTCTATCTTGATTCCCATAATAATTTCCATTTCCATAGATTGTTTTTCTATTGGCTTTACCATGGTTAAATTGTACATCTTTTAACTAGAGTACAGGAGCGGATTTGGGAATGCCATGACTCCTTTGCTTTTAGCTGATAAACCACCTTAGCATATTTTGGTAGTGTAGCATGTAAGAATGAGGGAGTAGAATAAGATGAAAATAGAAATAATGCCTTCTCTCAGCTGCACTTTTCATTTGTTTCTGTTTCTGGTATAAGAAAGAAATTCAAGTCTTCCCTTTATAGTGCTAGCATTCTTTCATTTATTTAACTATTGGTTTTATGTGTGTATGTGTGTATGTGTGTAGAATAGTTTCCCCTTATCCTCAGGTGATATGTACCGAGACCCCCTTCTGGATGCCTGAAAATGTGGATAGCACCAAACCCTATCTATTCTATTTTTTTCCCCTATACATACATACCTGTGATAAGCTTTAATTTGCAAATTAGGCACAGTAAGAGATTAACAACAACAACTAATAATAAAATAGAACAATTATAACAACATACTGTAAATAAGTTGTGTAAATGTGGTCTCTCTGTCTCTCTGATAACTGATCTGCTAACTGAGACTGCTACTGAGTGACTAATGAGCAAGTAGCGTATACAGCATGGAGACGCTGGGCAAAGGGATGAGTCATGTCCTGGCAAGAAGGAGCAGGATGGCGTGAGATTTCATCAGATGGCAAGCAATTGCAAACTTATGAATTGTTTATTCTGGAATTTTCCATTTAATGTTTTCGGATTGTGTTAACCGCGGGTAACCGAAATCTTAAAAAGCAAAACCGTAGATAAGGGGGGGAGACCTCCTGTAATCATTTACTTATTTATTGAGTCAGCCAGCCAGCTGTTCAGTCATTCAGCAAACATTTACTGAGTATCCACCATGTGTTAAGTATTGTACTAGGTACTTATACAAAGATGAATGAGACTAAAGATTTGTTATCTGGGAGTTTACAGCCCATTGAAGGAGACCAAAATCAGATATTACACTGTAAGTCCTCACTAACTTTGTTGTGATAGGTTCTTGGAAACTGACTTTAAGTGAAGCAATGTATAACAAAACCAGTTTACCAGAGGCTAATTGATATAAAAAAGAGTTACATTCCTATGGCATATTTTTAGTCACCAAACTTCTAAATAAAGATTCAAAACATTTCTAATAGTAAACGTTGAAATAAATGTGAGCTTTATATACATGTAAGAATGATTAGTAAAACCAATAAGATAATGATTTCCTCACCCGCCCCGTTCAGGTTCGTGGCTGGCCAAAGCCTCTCCCAGAACCTCAGGGTGCAATTTCAGGGCGCACTCACACAAGCACACTCGCTCAGACTGGGACAAGTTAGACTTGTCAACTCACCTAACGTGCACATCTTTGCGATGTGGGAGGAAGACAGAGTATCGGGAAAAAACTCATGCTGGCATGGGGAGAACAGGCAAGCTCCACACAGTGGCCTAGGCTGAGAATCGATTTTTTTTCTCATCAATATTATAACAAAATGACGTTATATGAAATGGCGTTATTTGAGGACCTGCTGTCATGTGGAGTGATTAGACCTGTAATATTATGACTACTGCTGCTGCTATAAACAATACAAGTTAACAGCTAGTACTACTTTTGAGAGGCTGCGTTTAATTTATTAGGGCTAACATAAAAGGAAATGGTGAAAGCTGAGGTTGGAAAGGTTGGCAGGAGTTTGGTACTAAAGGGTCTTAAAAGGCAGGATACAGAGATTCAGATTTCTCTGGATTGCTGACCAGAGCTAGATAAAAAGATTTAAAGGAGGGAAGTGAAATGATCATATCTGTGGTCTCGAAAGACCCTTTGATAGATGCATGTGGAATTGACCGAAAGGAGACCACATGGAAGCAGGACAGTGGCTATTCCTGACCTGTGTGTGAGAGATGTGGTGAGGCCCTGGACGTAGGCGGTGAGAACAGAGGAGTGGACAGATACAAGAGGAGGCCATAGTCCACAGGACTTCATTCTGTACTTGTTAGATGATGAGTATGGATGAGGAAGGGAGGAACTCAAGTTGCTTTGGTTTCTGGCTTGGATGGCAAGGTGGATGTGGTCTTTACTCTACAGGAAAACTGAAGGGAGAGGCAGGTCACAGGAGAAGGTTACTTTGGAATCGCTGAGTTCAAGAAGCCTGCGTGATAGCTGAGTAGTAGCACGATCCAGTGTATGGTTAGATATAGTAGTGAGGCACTTAGAAGACATTTGTGTTTTAGGCATCAGTATATTGGTACTGGTTGAAATTGGGCTTGTATGAGGTCACCCAGGAAGAGTTATGCGGAGTGTAGAGCTTAGGATGGCCTCATTTGGAAAACTGTGTCTGTCAAATGGGCTAGGCAACATAGCAGTAAGAAGCAGTCCCCAAACCTAATGCCTTAACACAAGGGAAGTCTATTTTTGGCCCATGCTATCATGTTCAGTGAGGTTGAGAGGAGCTGCTGATCATGGGTTGATGGAATCTACCTGTTGACACAAGCTTCCATGATTGTTTCCAAGGCAGGAAACGGGACACTAGTGTTACTCTTTAGGGAATTATACTGAGAGGCAGTGAATTGTTAAGAACACAGACTTTGAAGCCAGGTCACATGTGCATGTACTGTATGCTTTATGCCAAGGACTTTACATAGATTGTTTTGTTTAACTCTTATAACAACCCCAATAAAGTAATTATTGCTATGCATTGAACATCAGGCACTCTAATAAGTGCTTTGTGAGCACAGGCATACCTCGGAGATATTGTGGGTTCAGTTGTAGTTCCCCAGTGCATATAAACGCTATGTTTACACTATACTGTAGCCTATTAAGTGTACAATAATGTTCTGTCTAAAAAATGTACGTACCTTAATTTAAAAATACTTTATTGCTAAAAAATGCTCACCATCATGAGCCTTCAGTGAGAAAGTGGTCCCAACAGACATGCTCGATGCAGGGTTGCCACAAACCTTCGATTTGTAAAAATTGCGAAGTGCAGTAAAGCAACGTGCAATAAGATGAGCCTGCTTGTATTAGCTTGCAACCACCTGAGGAGGTATCTCCTCAGGTATTGTCTCCATTTTTCAGGCAGGAAAAAGAATATAGCTTATAGGCTTTTTCATATTTTGTAATTTTATATTCATGAGTTATATATATATAAATCATGTGCTGGCTCTTAACACTGATACTTGAAAGTGACAGAGGCTACTTCTGCTGATATTCCATTGCTAACGTCACATGGCCACATCTAACTTCCAAAGGGGTGAGGAAGTGTGACCCTCCTCTGCACCCTGAGGATAAAGAGACACTGAACAATGAAGCCTTAATGACTGTCCCAGGAGCAAACAGGAAGAGCAGGATCTGGAAGAGACTGGGACAGGGCCTCTTAGGTGGGAGGTGCAACAGGTGAGAGGGGTGTAAACAAGGCCGAGACTCAGCAAGACGAAGCAGTCCTCAGTCAGGGAGGTCACGGACGGTGAAGACAGACGGTCTCTTGTGTTAAGATTTCGGAGGTCGTTGTCACTGGCCTTTCTGATATGCCACCCTCATCTTATGACCTCGCTCTAGCTGTTTCCCCTTCCTGAAATACTCTCCTCCCTCCCAGATGTCAGTCTGATAAACCCCTCACCAACTTTAAGACTTCGTGCACATCAAATCTTTGGGTAAGGAGACTTACCCTGACCATCGTACTTCAAAGTGTATCCTGCCTGCTTCTTCCAGTTCCGCTTACTCTGCGAAACATTTTTTTTTTTTCTGAATCACTTACCAACGACCTATCACATACTGTATAATTTAAAGATTTTTCTTGTATTTACTGATGACCAGGCTGTCTCCCCTGATACAGTGTAAGCTCTGTGAGGCCAAAGGTCCTTGTTCTGTCCATTGGTATAATCCAAATACCTTCATCTGTGTCTGATACTTAGTAGGAACTCTATCTATTTGCTGAATGAATGACTTTGCGACCTTAAAAAGGTTATCTTCAAAGAAATGGTGGGGTGGGGGGAGGAGAGGTATTTTGAGCGCTAGGTGCAGTAGTGGTGAGCTGTGCCTGCACAGAGCCACTGAATAGAGAACTGCCTTTCAGAAAGCTTAGCAATGACAAGAAAGAGAGCAGTAGCTGCAGCTAGAAGGAAATGCGGCACTCAGAGGGCTCAGGAGGGCTTTGTTTTGTTTGTGTGTCTGTTTTTCATAGAGGAGGAGAGGGATCCTGTTTCCATATTAAGTGGCAAGAGCCAGTAGCGAGGGAGAGCTTACAGACGGGAGAGAGGGCAAGGAACTTGAGGAGAAAGAAGATGGAGAAGCGGATGCAGGAAGGGAATTTGCCTTACACAGGAGGGTGGAGCACTTCTGCTGCTAGGGCAGAAGGGAAGGAGGAGAGAATAGGTCCAAAGGCCGTCAAGTTTGCCGATGGGAAGGGTACAAGGTGGAGGCGCTCTCACTGGACACTGGAGACTTTCTTAATGAAGCAGGGGGTTGAGAGCACAGCCAAAGTTGATGGGGGATTTCAGGATGTGACAGAGTGGACTGGCCACTGAGGGAAATAGGAGAAGGAAGCTAGAGGGGCTGCACAGTAGTGGAGAGGGTCCCTTTGAGTGAGGTTGGTGACCATGAACTTGCAGATTTTACTGCCAATGATAAATTATCTCCTTACAGTCAGTAAACAGTAGGAGGACCCATGTAGTCAGTCACGTGTGACCAGTTCCAATCAGAGAGTGCGATTCTTCGTGGGTGTGTTCTCCCTCTCTTGGTCTTGTCTGCCAAACCTCTGGAGATCCCCCGATTTGGGATCCATAACTCAGAATGTGATTTATGTTATTCCCTCCATCCTAAAAATACCTGGCAACAAATGTGAGAAAATGTGTCAAAAATTCTCGTTACCAAAATAATGACTAGCATCTAAGGGACAAGAAAAACATACCTAGCAGAATTCTAGACCTGTATGACTGTAGGTGCATTATTTCAGAAAAGCACTTTGGTTGCCTGTTGTTCAAGTTACGTTTGGAAAGGGAAGATGGTAGGTAGGCAGAAAGGAAGGCAAGTAGAGTCAGGCTAGTGATTCTTTGGGTTGATTCTCAACAGTGGTGGAAGTATAGCCAGTTTGAGCAGTGATTAGAGGAAGAATATTTTAATAGATAAAAATCTAAAAAATTATATAATGGCAATAATTAATTGGGCTAGGCACTGTATTTAGCACTTTATAATCATATATAGCTTCTTTAATTTTTACATTCTTAGGAGGTTGATATTTTATGCTTACATTACAGATGAGAACATTAAATGTTACTAGTAAGTACTGGAACTATGATTCAAACCCTGGTCTGTCTGATTGGTCAGCCCATGTGTGCTCCACTGAGCTACCAGGCCTATTCACCATTTGTGCCCTTTTAGGCTTGACTCTCTTCTTAACCTTACAGCACTCACTCAAGAAAAAAAATTGCTATATATCAGTGGTCATGGGAAGACGATACTTGATTCTGACTTCTGGTGATAGATACCAGTAGTATGATAATTTTTAGATAATCCTGCATATTAATTAGAGGTTTCTCATTGAGCCATTACCATTAAAATCTTGGCATCCAACCTATAGCTCTTTATAAGAATCTAGGACCTCTGTGACTAGGCACAAGATTTTGGCCTACACTTGGGCTTATTTGATAAGTGTTTAGGACCCTGAATTTTTTTCAGTATACTGAACTCAGGTCATTAACATGTTTATTAGCATGGGGGGTCTTATGTATGTCACCATGACATGTTTGCAGTTCTTTTAAAAGACCAAGTATACTCTTGATGTTTTCCACACCAGATTGCTGCCTTAGAACATCATAGATTTTCCTTTGGCATAACAGCATTTGGCGGTTATGCTTGCTACATTTAATTCTTCAGAACAGATATTGTAATGCTCCAGTGCCTAGGAACATTTGCTGTTCTCATTATTTAAAAACATTCTATTCTCCCTCTAACTATTTAATAATGCATATGTAATTTGGTAAGGTCTCTGTAGGATTTGGAGAAGTGAGAATACCTCACTTTATAGATTATTTTTTGTATGGGTGAGTAACTTGCCTGCTTGTTAAACTTCATAGGGGAAATAACTCTATGGATATGTCCTGTATTGCAGCTGTTTTTGCATTCTGTCTGAAATCTCTTTCTTGAGTTTTGACCTTATTGGTATTTAAGATTTCTGATAGGGTTATTCAGTCTTCAGGTATGTTGGAATTTTCCACCCTTTGGCAGATGTGTTTTATTACTGCCTTTGGGCATTTGGATTGACCAAATGTGTTGAAAGTAGCATAAATTTTGTATCACTCCCTGGTTGTTTTCCTTGGTGGACCCATCTCTCAGCAGTGATTGGCATTTCAGTTTTAATGTCTACATTGGACAATGGGAGACATAGTAATTCTTTTCTTTTTCCCATTTCCTCTCCCTCCCCTTCCTCTTCTGCTCCTCCTTTACCTCTTCTTCTTCTCACCTATCTTAAACTGTCGAGGCTATTAGTGGCTTTGAAATAGTTTCTTGAATTGTCCATGTAAGTTTTCAGATAGGAACCCCCTTGAGACAGATGACTGGACAAGGCCTCACCGCTTTGCATCAT
Organism: Rhinolophus sinicus; assembly: GCF_057876585.1. NCBI lineage: Eukaryota > Metazoa > Chordata > Mammalia > Chiroptera > Rhinolophidae > Rhinolophus > Rhinolophus sinicus. The sequence continues at coordinate 23,151,813 of NC_142501.1, read as the reverse complement.
TTCTCTCATGTAGACAGCCACAAAACACCAGCAGAACCCTAATCAGACCACAAGAAAAAGGTATGCTAGGGCTTAAAAAAAAGGAAAAACGGAAAGCAAAGTACAGTTTATAAAAAAAAAAAAAAAGGAATGATTTCTGAGCAGATAGTTGATCAATGTAGCAGGATGATTTTATTCAGACCCCCTGTTTTAAAGACGACAAACGTCTTCCCATCCTCCTACCCTTCTTATCACCCCCGATACCCCATGTGCCTCTGTGATTTTTATTCTAGAAAGTAAGCTCTGCGAGAGCAGGGACTATGGCTGTTGTGTCTACCCGTATCTTCTCAGTGCCCAGCAATGGGCCTTTACCGGTAAGCGTTATTGTGTAGTTTAAAAATATATGACTAGCAGTGATCAGGTGAGCCTCTATCTGCTGCATGCTTACTCCACAACAGGCACCGTGCTGGACATGTCGCACTCAGGTGAAAATAATAGTCTTCAGAGGTAAATATTATCATCCCACTTGTACCAGATATTTAAAATGAAGGCCTAGAGAAAGTAACTGACTGTCTCAAAATATTAATGTGTGAGGGCTTCCAGCTTCCTCCTTTTTTTTTTTTTTAAAAAAAAGATTTTATTGGGGAAGGGGAACAGGACTTTATTGGGAAACAGTGTGTACTTCCAGGCCTTTTTTTTCCCCAAGTCAAGTTGTTGTCCTTTCAATCTTAGTTGTGGAGGGCACAGCTCAACTCCAGGTCCAGTTGCCATTTTCTAGTTGCGGGGGGCACTATCCCTTGTGGGACTTGAGGAATTGAACTGACAACCTTCCTTGTTGTTGAGAGCCCGTGCCCCAACTGAGCCATCCGGGAGGCAGCTCAGCTCAAGATGCCGTACCGGCAACCTTGTGGTTGAGAACCCTCTGGCCCATGTGGGAATTGAACCGGCAGCCTTCAGAGCTAGGAGCATGGAGCTCTAACCACCTGAGCCACTGGGCCAGCCCCCTGTTTCCTCCTTTTTGTTTGCTGGCTTCTTTCCCTGATCTCTAAGGAGAAGAAGATAAAAGCCAAGCTCACGAATTCTTGCAAGAAAAACAGAGCAGAAATCTATCATCTTCAGGGTGTTGTGCGTAAGGGCGGTGGTGGCAGGCATGGGGCATGCCTTCTCAGGGTCATGCAGTGCTGTGCGTGCTTAGAGGACAGGGCAATTGAAAGAGCAAGAGGGTGGGGACAGGATGGAGTGGGCAGGAGAATGAAATCAGTAGGGTAGAAGAATGAGAGCTACCGGGGAGTTAATAAGAGATACTGTGGCCTAAGTATTTGATTCTCTTAAATGTGTGAGAGGAAAGCATGTCGGAGTGAACTTGCTGGGGGGACAAATTCTTCTCTCAATGAAGCTATGTTTCTGGTTTGTCTAGAGCCTCCAGGGTTTCTAGACATTAGGGTATATTGAAAGATGTCATCTCTTTGGCCATTCAATGTAACCCTGAGTTACTAATTCCATCAGAACCTCCCTGGGCTCACAGGACCCCAGGCTTCTTCTCTTATTAACCTTTCTTGGGCTTATTTCTGTCCTATTCTTAAAGTGTCCCTGTGCCTGAAATCTGGGTCATTGCCGATTACCCAAGATCTGATGCCCTTAGGAGAATTCTCTAGGAAAGGTGCTGGACTTGAACACTGGTTCTCTCTCTTATAAAGTCTTAAAATAACTGAATGTCCCGCAAGTTTAGTTTTCCTTCTTGAAGAGTGTGAGTGATGTCTACCCATACTAGTTTGTAAGATGCTGTGAGGATCAGTTGAGATTAAAACCTATAAAGTGATTATTGATAAAGTTTATCCTAGCCATTCCATTTTGAAAACTGTTGTCATTCATTCATTCACTTAATAATTACTTATTGAGCACATATCATGTAACAGGCACTGTTACACTCCTGGGGTTATAGCAGCGGACAAAATGGACAAAAATCCCTTGGATTCTAGTGGAGGGAGGCAATGAATAAGCAAGCGAAACACATAGTACGTCCTAAGATAATGAATGCTGCAGAGAACAAAGAAGTTGGGAAGGGAGAGTGCTACAGTTTTATATCGCGTGATCAAAGAAGCACTCACTGAGAAGTTAACAGTTAAGCAATAACTTTAAGGAGCTGAGGAAGCAAAACATGAAGGTATGTGAAGGAAGAAGATTCTAGGCCAAAGTGAACCACTGGTGCCAAGGCCCTATGTGAAAGCGTGCCTGGTGTGGGAGGGAGCGATGGGGAGAACAGTAAGAGAAGGGTTCAGAGTGGTCGTGGGGAGCCAGTTCATGTCAGGACTTACAAGTCACTCTTGGGGCTTTGGTGATGGTGATGGTGGAGCCAACGGAGGGTCTCGGGCAGAGGAATGACATGAGATGACCTACATTTAAAACTGAGTCTTCAGTTGCTATGCTGAGAATGGCAAGGGTGGAAACAGGGAGACTGGTTATCAGGATGATTACAGTAATTCAAAAGGAGATGATGAGGTCTTGGAACACAGTGAAAGTGGTAGTGGAGGGTGGAGTTTGGCTATTTTCTGAAGGGGGAGCCTGTAGGATATGCTGAGAATTGATCTGGAGCATGAGAGAAGAGAAGTCAAGGATGATTCCAGCTTTTGGCCTAAGCAACTGGAAAAATGGACCCATCCTTTAATGAGATGGAGAAGACTGTGGCAGGAGCAAGTTTAGGGGGGAAAGATTAGGAAATCAGTTGTGGACCTGTTAAGTTTGAGATGTCTATTGGGCACACAGCAGAGTAGATCACTGGACAGATGAGTCTGGACTTTAGGAGAGAGTGGTATAAATTGGGAGCCACTAGCATACAGATGATACTTAAAACCATGAGACTAGATGAGATTATCTAGGGGGTGAGTATAAATTAAGAAGAAAGGAGAGGCAGTCTTAAGTATAGAGCTGGGGTTTCCCCAATATTAAGAGGTTGGGTTGATGAGAATGAATTAGCAAAGAGGACTAAGAAGGAATGGCCTGTGAGGTTGGAAAGGGACCTTTAAGCCAAGTACAGGAAGTATTTCAAGCAGGAAGGAGTTATTAACTGAGTCAAATGCTGCTGAAAATTGAAGTAAGATAAAGTCTAAAAATGGAACACTACGTTTAGCCACAAGAAGACCCTTGGGGGTCTGATTTGAATGGATTCAAGAGAGAATAGGAAGCAATGAATACCGAATATTTTGAGGCGTTTTGTTGTAAAATGGCACAGAAAAATAAGATGCTCCCTTGAAGGGAAGGTAGGGTCAAGAGAAAGTTTTTTTATTTTTTAAAACAATTTTTTTCTTTTTTAGAAATTTAGTATAATTACCATGCTGTATATTATAGCCCCAGAATTTATTTATCTTATAACTGGAAGTTTGTTCATTTTGCCCATCCCTTACCCCACCTCTGGCAACCACCAATCTATTCTGTGTATCATGTTTTCAGTTTATTTATTTGTAAAAAGATTTTTATTAAAACATAGCTAGCATATAATATTATATTAGTTTCAGGGGTACACAATAGTTACTCAACATTTATATACCTAAAGAAGTGATCACCAGGATAAGCCCAGCAACCCTCTGACACTGTACCACGCTATCACACTATTATTGATTACATTCCCTATGCTATATATTACATCCCCATGACTTACTTGTTTTATACCTGGAAATTTGAGCCTCTTATTCTCTTTCACCTTTTTCTCCCTCCCCTTTTTAAATTTTCAATTACAGTCGACATTCAGCATTATTTTATGTTAATTTCAGTTTACAGCATAGTGGTTAGACATTTATATAATTTTAGAAGTCACCCTCCTGGCACTACCATAGCTATTACCATATTATTGTCTATATTCCTTATGCTATACCCTACATCCCCATGACTACTGGTTAATAACCAATTTGTACCTCTTAATTCTTTCTACTTTTTCACCCACTCCCAATCCCCCTCCCATCTGGCAACTGTCAGAATATTCTCTGTATCTATGAGTTTGTTTCTACTTTGGTTGTTTATTTTGTTCTTTAAATTCCACATGTAAGTGAAATCACATTGCATCTGTCTTTGTCTGACCTACTCCACTCAGCACAATACCTTCCAGGTCCATCCATGACGTTGCAGATGGCAAGAACCCATTTCCTTCCATGGCCGAGCAATATTCCATTGTATATATGTACCACCTACTTTTTACCACTTATCCATCAACGGACACCAGGCTTCCCCCACATCTTAGCCATTGTAAACAATGCTGCTGTGAACATAGGAATACACTTCCCCTCAAAGGAGAGTTTTGGGATTCTTTGGATAAATACCTAAAAGCGGGATTACTGGGTCCTTCTTTGTCTCTTGTTATAGCCTTTGTTTTAAAGTCTGTTTTATCTGGTATAAGTATTGCTACCACAGTTTTGTTTGTTTATTTCCATTTTCGTGAAATATCTTTTTCCCATCCTATTACTTTCAGTCTGTGTGTGTCTTTTGATCTGAAGTGAGTCTCTTGTAGGAAGCATATATAAGGGTCTTGTTTTTTTATCCATTCAGCCGCCCTATCTTGTTTTCTTTTTTTTTAAAATTAGTTTCAGGTGTACAAAACAATGTAGTAGTTAGACATTTCACCCCTCACAAAGTGATAACCCCCCTCGCCCAATCTATTGCCCCTCTAACATTGTATATAGCTGTTACAATTCCATAGACTCTATTCCCTATGCTGTACTCTATATCCTGTGAATATATATATATATATATATATATATATATATTATATAATATATAATATATATAATATATATAATATATATATATATAAATTATAGTTGACATAACAATGTTATTCAGCTTCAGCTTCAAGAGTGCAGTGGTCAGGCATCTATGAAGTGGTCTCTCTAATAAGGCAAGTGCCCTTCTGACACCCTACAAAATCTTTACAACATTATTGATTATATTCCCTAAACTGTCTTTCATATCCCTGTGACAATATTGTGGTTACCAATTTTTGCTTTCTAATCCCCTCCCCTTCTCCTTCATCCTCACCCCTGTCCATGATTGGAGCATTTAATCCATTTACATTGAAAGTAATTGTTGATAGATATGGAGTTATTGCCATTTTATTATTCTTAGTATGTATGTATGTATGTATGTATGTATGTATGTATGTACTTATTTATTGGCTTAAAGAAGTCTCTCTAACATTCCTTGTAATACTGGTTTGGTGGTGATAAACTCCTTTAGCTTTTTCTTGTCTGGGAAGCTCTTTATCTGTCCCTGGATTCTAAATGATAGCTTTGGTGTGTAGCGTAATCTTGGTTGTAGGTCCCAGCCTTTCAGCACTTTGAATATTTCCTGCCAATCCCTTCTGGCCTACAAGTTTCTGTTGAGAAATCAGCTGATAGTCTTATGAGAGCTCCTGTAATAGTCTCTCTTTGTATTTAACCTTTGGCATTTTAATAATGATGTATCTTGGTGTGGACCTCTTTGGGTTTATCTTGTTTGTGACTCTCTGCACTTACTGGGCTTGTATATCTATTTCCTTTGCCAGGTTAGGGAAGTTTTCAATCGTTATTTCTTCAACTATATTTTCAATTCGTTGTTCCCTCTCTTCTCCTTCTGGTACCCCTATGATGCCAATGTTGATATGCTTGATGTTGTTGCAGAGGCCCCTTAAACTATCCTCATTTTTTTTTTTTTTATCCTTTTTGCTATTCTGATTGGATATTTTCTTCTGCCTTATGTTATAAATTGCTGATTCTATCCTCTGCTTCATCTAATCTACTGTTGATTCCCTCTGATGTATTATTAATTTTAGTTATTGTGGTCTTTACTTTTGACTGGTTCTTTTTTATATTTTTTATCTCCATTTTTATGTTTCCTATCTCTTTGTTGAAGTTCTCCCTGAGATCATTGAGCATCCTTATAAGCAGTTTTTGGAACTCTGTGTTTGGTAGATTGTTTGTCTCCATTTTGTTTAGTTCTTTTTCTGGAACTTTGTTCTGTTCTTTTGTTTGGGATATGTTTCTTTGTCTCCCCATTTTGGCTTCCTCCCTGTGTTTGTTTCTATGTATTAGGTAGGGCTGCTATGCCTGCTGGTCTTAGCAGAGTGGCCTTATGTAGTAGGTGTACTGCAGGGCCCAGTGGTGCTGTCTCCCTGATCACCAGAGCTGGGTGCTCCAGGTGTGTCCCTCATGTGGGTTGTGTGTGCCCTCCTGTTGTAGTTGAGCCTTGGTTGCTGTTTGCACATTAGTGGAAGGGATTGAGCCTCAGGCTGGTTGGTTGTGAGGACTGGCCATCTCTACAGTGTAGGAGTTGTGGTACAGGGGCTGACCCTACAGAGCAGGATTCACTTTAGCAGGGCTCTGGTGCCTGCCCAGTCTGCCCTTTGTGTGTGTCATCCTTGGAAGCAGCTGAGTGATGCTCTGGCTTGGTCTGAAGCTGGCCACTGGGCGTGCCAGACCGAGGGCTTCCTGGGAGGGGACCAGCTGCAGGTCAAGTTCAGCTGCAGTTTGTGCCCTACCTGTGGTCACCTGGCATGTTCCACAAAGCAATTCACAGATGTCTGCCACCCATGCTGGGCTTGGAGGTACCTTGAGAGGCCAAGAATTAAACTGAGGCCAGCTGTTGCTAGTGCCCAGCTTAGGGCATCTCAGCCAGAGGTACAGGACATGCCAAAGTCAGATGCTGCTTGTTTTGGTTTTGTGAACTTTTGAGAGGTTTTAGGAAAGTCTGCAGCATGCACTAAAACAGGCCATTTCGATGGAAAAGCCACTAGAAGTGGCTTTGGTGTGCCTGAAAGTTGGGTGAGGTGGGGTCTCAGAATCACCAGGGTGGAGTGAATGAAGCATTAGCCAGGTTGATGGTGGCTAACATAGCCAGGCAAATATGACAGCCACCAGCATCTGCATGCTGGGATTGGAGAGGGCTCAACAAAGAAACAATGGCTTCTGCCAGCACCTGCGTTTAGTTGATAGCTGCCCCTCCAGCCCTTGCCCTAGAGCCAGACAATTCACTTCTTCCCTTTACGTCCCTGACGTCTTTTGAGCTATTTCCCCAGTGCTGGAGCTCAGAGCGAGTAAGTTCATCAGTGAGTAAGTCTGTGTGAAAGCCCTTTACGAGGAGCTTCTGGGACTGCAGCCACTCTCATCTTATACAGCCACAATCTCTACTGGTTTTCACAGCCATGAGTTATGGGGACTTCTCTACCCAGTACTGGAACCCTGGGCTGTGGAGCCTGTGTAGGGCTGGAACCCATTATTCCTCTGGGGGGACCTCTGCAGCAAGATATTCCTCCCAATTTTTATGGTCACGCATGGGTGTGGGACCAGCCCGTTCCACATCTCTGCCCCTCCTACCAGTCTCAAGGTGGCTTCTTCTGTATGTCCTTAGTTGTAGGTCTTCAGTTCAGCTAGAGTTCAGGTGATACTCACTGATGATTGTTTTGTAGTTTAGTTGTAATTTTGATGTGGTTGTGATAGGAGGTAAGCACAGCACTTACCTATTCTGCCATCTTGAATCTATATTTGGTTTATTTAAATTCCACATTTAAATGAGATCATACAGTATTTGTCTTTCTCTATCTGACTTGTTTCACTTAGCATAATACCCTCAAGTTCCACCAATGTGGTCACAAATAGCAAGATTTCCTTCTTTTTCATTTCAGTGTGTGTGTGTGTGTATCCCATTTGCCTTATCCATTCATTCATCAATGGATACTTGGGTTGTTTCCTTGTCTTGGCTATTGTAAATAATGCTGCAATGAACATGAAATTAAATTTTTTTTTTTTTAAAGATAGGTGAAAAACAGCAAAATATGCTATTGGGAATGATTCAGCAGAGGGAAAAATTCATGTTTTGGAGAGAGAGAACTGCTGGAGTAATGCCCTGGAGGTGTAGAGATGGGCACAGATGTTGGGGACTGGATGGATAGAGTGGTGGGGCCTTGTGGAAAAATCCCTTTGGATTGCTTTCATTTTTTTCTAGTGAAGTAGGAAGCAAGGTCATTGGCCCTTAAAGAATGGGGAAGAGGTAATTTCCATGCCCTTTTTATATTTTGCCACATAGCCCATTAACCACTCTCCTGTCGATTCTAACGTTGGGAAATTCCCTGTGTCCCTCCCTTGTTTCCATTGCTGTTACTTCACTCAAGATCAAATCACACAATGTTGTCACAGTCTCTCAGTCACCAACCTCTTTCTGTTGCAGTCTGCTGTGCATGCAACTGCTGGCTGACTCTTCCTAAAATACCAATCTTTCTGTCAAGGTCCTGGTCAAAGCCCTTGCTCAGCTCCCCTTTAGAGAGAAGGAGGGCCACTTACCCAGTGAGGGCTTCAGGCCTCTGGCAACCCTTCTTTGTTCAACAGGACTGGTCATGTCATCTCACCGTGCCCTAAAGCACCGCCCTTCCTCCTGCTGCCATACCTCTCCTTGCACAGACTTGTTCTGTGACCCAAGGGAGGCTACCAGGCTTCTCTGTGCCTTCTTTTCCTCATCTGTAAAATGAGGATATAATGGTACATACCTCTTATGGTTGCTTTTAGGGTTTGATGTGACTATGTCCCTAAATTACTTTGAATAGTTCCTGGTATAGTGTAAGTGCTCAATCAACTCAGCTGTTCTTATTCTATCTGAAAAAACCCCTTGCCTCTTTCTTCCCAATCAAATCTTCCTTATCTTCTAAAACACAGCCAGCACATCTTCTCCTCCATGAAGTTTTTCTAGCTCCTCCTTTCCTCCCTACCCTGATCTCTCTCCTCTGTCTTTCCCTCATCTTAGCATGTAATCAGACACTCTCTGTAAATGTCATATTAATGCTCCAGTGATGGCAGGCTTCATATCTTCAGCTAGACTGTAAACTCTCAAGGGCACAGGCCTTGCCTCTTAACCTCTATTAGCTCTGTTCCCTAGCAAGTTGCTGTACTATCAAGACCTCAGGTTTTATAGGGGTATTTGACCTGTTTAACTTGTTGAAGAAGTAAATTCCTTTGTTATTCATCTAAACTCTGTAATTCTTCTTTCTCATATGCCTGCCTCTTGTTGCATGTCGCAAATCTGCAACCTAGGTCCTGCATGGTCATTTCCTTTCCAGAGTCCTCGTAGCAACTCTCTGCCACCATCTCCCCTTTCTAGCCATTTTTCAGGACTGTTTGTTGGTTTCATACCCATTTATGGCCCCATCTTCCTCTCTTCTGCATCCTCCAAGATTAGAAAACTGGCTTTTCCTTAAGAGAGCAGTTGGCCATCTCCAAGCTTTTTTGTTTCTTCCTTTCATCTCTTTCCCAAGGTACCCTGACTTTGAAGAGGATGCTGAAAAGAGTAGATTATTTCATCTTTTATGATCAGCAAAAAAAAAAAAAAGGAAAAAGTAGAGGCTTCATAAGGAAAATTGGCAAGATCTAAAGTATTTTGCATTTCATAAGAATCAAAAGTTTCCTAACTTTTTTCTTTCTTTCTTTTTTTTTAAGAACTTTCAAACATACCAAAAAAATTTGATTTGAATGTTGAAACACCTGCTACAGACTCGGGGGCTTTGAATTTAGCAGCTTTAGTTTGGCACCAAGAATTCTCTGAATTAGAATCTTTCACTACTAGTTGGCTTGCTGCAGCATTTCATCCCCAGTATTACTCTTCCCGTTCCTTTCAGAATACAGCCAAGCCAAAGAGCTCGTCTGTGTGCCTGTGGATGTGACAGACACTTTGAGATGCTTTAGAGAGACCTTGGAAAAATCCAAATATCATAACAGATCAATCCGACACAGCAGAAAGTTGCTTTCATTATTTCTTGCCCAGACACAAGGTAAAAGACTTCCTTTATATCAGTTACTCTTTGTTTATGTGGGGATACCACCCTGCGGATCTACTGTATTCTGCCATAGGTGCCTCCATGCCCCCTCACTGCTGCCTTTCACTTTCTCCTTCTTGCCTAGTGGATTGGATCTTCTCTCTATAACACTATGCCAACCAAGGCACTGTCTCACTCATCTGCTTTTATGCTGTCTGTGAAACTACAATACCCCCTTATATAGAGTAGATACACAAATAATATTTGTTAATTTTTTGATTCTGTACCTCTGTGTTCTTATCATTTTCTTTGCCTGTATGGCTATAGTTTTGTTTAATTTTCATAAGTAGATGAGTTGACTGATACTGAATTAACGATATAGAAACTTTTACTAAAATACTACTTTATCAGTGTCAAAGAAATGGATGCATTTTAACATAAGCATCAATAAAATTTCTTATTAGCGCCATAGGTTTTGCTCTTAGAGATTTTTTTAACATAAAACAAGATACTGTCATTGGTTACATTACATTTATTTGTTTTCTCCTTTCTCAACATCTATTGATTTCTGAACTTAATCAAAATACGGTTTTGAGTGGTTAAGTGGTAACCTCAAAGAAGAGTATGCTCAAATTTACTTATATTTAGGTTATTTAAATTTTTTAAAATCTTAATTTATGTTTATGATTCTTGCTGTTCATATTTATCAGAATAGTCAAAATAAGCTTAAAGAATAAACTTAAATTAATAAACTTAAAATAATTATACCTTAAAGTTATTAAAAGTAGATTTAAACATCTAATTAAGATGCTAATATCCACTGAATTGATCTTTTAGAAATCTGATCAATTTTTTTTACAACCACTGACTGAAGTTTTATGTATGTATGGATGTATATGTGTATATACGTATGTATGTTGTACATGTTATTGCTGCCCCCTGCAAAAAGCACTTGTTATGATATGTCCCCACAGTTTTTCATTGTATTTTCTACTGACTCACATTACATTACATTAACTCCCCATATCATGTTTGAACTTTTCTCAATTACGGCATGCATTAACGATGGTTAAGGGAATAAGTTAAATAAAGGAGATAAAATTCCTAAAAATGGTTTACACCAATTCACTCTGAATCTGACCTGGTACCAAAATATTCACTTGAAATATGAATTAAATATTTATTTGAAATATGGTTTCGGAGAAGAGCACTACAGATACCCTGGACGGCCAGGAAGACGACAAGTGGGTCCGAGAGCAAATTAAGCCTGAAACACTGCTGGAGGCAAAAATTACAAAACTGAAGCTGTCCTACTTCCAGCACATCATGAGAAGGCAGGGGCCTTTGGAAAAGACAGTAATGCTAGGAAATATAGGCAGCATCAGGAAAGAGGAAGAACAAGTATGAGATGGACTGACTCCGTTAAAGGAGCCATAGGCGTGAGCTGAGCAGGGCTGGTGAGGACAGGACACTGTGGACGTCACTCATTCACAGGGTCGCCAGAGTCAGAGCCAACTCAAAGGCATGTAACATATACCAAAATATTCTCAGCAGTTTATCCCTAGTCTTTGGACTATAGACGATTGCTTCTGTCTCTCAGCAACCTTTGACTACTTTCCCTAGAATATTTTTCCTTTTTTGTTTTTTCCTGTGTGTTCTCTGATCTTATAAGAAAGAGGCAGCTCATTCCCAGTTTTCCCCCTCATGTCAGAACTACCTATGTGTTGCTTCTATCCCAGAGGTCTCTATCCCAGCGGCAAATCAACGTCTTCATGGTGGAAGCTCTTAAAAAAGGGCAAACCCAAACAATGTAACTTCCACCAATCCCCACAGAAGCAAAGCATTATCTCAACATTTACATTCTGGCAAACCGCTCCTCTGTAATGTTCTTTATTTAACAACTTGAATATAGAGCCCATCCATACTCTCCTGGGCTCTTCAGAAATTATTCTAAATTGAAGGAAACAATGCCCCTCAGACTGCAAATAAGCCTCAGCTATATATTACAAAACCTTTCCTTTCTTGTCCCTTTCCATTTCTTCTACTCCTTTCTTCCCAATCAGCTTCCTTTCTTTTTCTATTCTAAATTTCCTTTCCTTTTTTTTTTTTTTTTCATGAATTTAGGAGACAAAGGAGGTATAAACAATTCAAAATTTACTTCTGGAAAGGTGGACTTTTGCCTGGGGGCAGAAGAGATGCATATGCCCACACCTCCTGACCTTTCTCAGGAACACTTCAGAGTTTTTAGTTCAGTGGAGAAAAGCAAACTTCCCTATTCACAACTTGGACTTGTAATTTCTTCTTATTATGGAACTATTGGTAAGATTTATTATTACGCATTCATTGTCAATATGATTGTCTGCATGAATGTTGAGATTACATTTGGCCTTTACATGTTATCGATACGAAAGAGCTTAAACAGAGGCTCTTTCATCAGACCCTTGTAGCAGTGACGTTACAGTGTCAAGACAAGATGCTTCCAGCATCTCCTGTTACCCACTTTCCCAGCCTGGCTGTCACCATTGCGAGATTCAAGGCCACCCTTCTGTCCATTCCCCTTTAACTGTATCTGTGAACCGCTTGTTGGGATATGGCCACTGTCAAGTTCTTTTGCTCTGCCCCAGCTGATTTCATTTTCCTTGCCTTTCTGCTTGATTTGGCTTTTACAAACTCAGCAGTGTATACTCAACCTATGTTGTAGACCCAACGTCTCCCATTTTTATAACAGACATTTTGTAATTTCCCCTTTACTCCTGGAATAAAATTTATATTTAATATAGTCTTCCTACATGTTTTGTTTCCCCTAAATCCATATGATGCTCTAAATATAAAATAAAGGATAAGTCAGACAAAATCACTTTGTAATAAAAGAAGCTATTGTTTGCATGTAAGTACTCAAGCAGTAGAAGGTACAGTGAAGCAGCCCAATGCTCGTATCTTGCATGTAAGGTCCCCAGGAATGTGACAGCTGCAAATGCAGAGTGGTTCCGGTATGTTTATATTGGTGGCATGTAGTATCCAGCACTGTTAATTTTGGTGACATGATTTTCTAAAATGGCAAATAAATCTAAATGAAGATCTGAACAAAACAGAGAACTACAGTTAGTGGTTGCATTTCTGAAAAATTTAGAGCAGTTGGAAAATATGCACATATGCCCTTTTTATGTGTAAAATGAAGTTAGATATTAGATAATTAGAAAGAGGTTTCTCACCCTTTTCTTCACTGAGGGACAAGGTTCTGTGCATTACAGGCCATCCGGTTTCTCGGGTCTTTACCCATGAAATACCAGAAGATGCCCCATTGGAAACAAACGAAAAACCTTTCCTTAGATTTTTAAAATACCCTATGGGGACCGGAGTGCCCTCATTAGAAACCATTGCCATGTCGGTTGGGATTTTTTGGCTACATATCCTGAATGCATGCATTTATCAGAACACCCTCCATGAGAAAAAAATTGAGGTGATATTAAAGATACGCTTTTTTTTTTGCGATTGGGTAAAAGGAAAAGGAAGAAGCTGATAGGCTGTGATCTTGTCACATCCAGCTCAGAAACAATCCTTCGAGGCTTCCCATCTGCTATAGGATAATGTCCACATTTTTCCATGAGGCATTCAGAAGCCTCTGTAAACTTACCTCTACCTCCTTCATCACCCTCCCAGGAAAACCATACTCCCGCCACACATGTCATTTCCATATGCACCCAGCCCTCGCACACCATTTCTGCATTTCTCTTCTCAACCATTTCTACCTGCCTGACTCTTATTTCACTTTCTCCATTTTCATCCCTGTTAGATCCAATCTCCCACTCTGCTGTATTCAAATAGAAAACATCGTTTGCTCTCTTTCTGTGTGTGTGTGTGTGTGTGTGTGTGTGTGTAGTGTGACATTTGAAGGCACTGCTAGCTTGCCGTTTGCTTATGTACACAGTTAAGGAATAATGCAGTTTCAAATATTTTGCGAATATAAAGGAAATATTTTCCAGGAGTTGATATTTGTTCTTTTACTTGATTAAAATACAGATGTTCTCCAAGCCAGCAATCAAAGAAGTCTTAAAGTTCAAGCGTTGCATGAACTTGGAAGTCTCCTTGCCTTCGCAGGAAAAAAAAGGTAGATTTTTAGGAGTCTATAGAATGAGGGAGAAGTTTTTGTTTGTTTGAAATTTTTTTTAAATTACTGTGAAAAAATACCGTCTTTCATAAATTTCAGTTCTTCAATAATATTGCTACATTTTATTCATCGAATGCTACCTGAGAGATGGTTATGAGTAATGCATAAATTGTATAGATTTTCATTAAAATGTTTCTTTAGTATATTCGCTTTCCCTTTTGGAAACATTGACATAGGTCTCAGAAAATGTGCTGCTGGTTGCTCTGTTTCTGTTTTAGGGCTGCTTTTAAATGTTGGTGTCAAGCTCTTGATGACATATTCAGAAAACAAGATGTGCTACATACGTGGAAAGAGTTGGGCACCTCGCTCACCAGTGCCACCGACAGCTGTTCACCTCCCGGTTCCAAAGACTACAGTGAGGAATTTCTGTCAAAAGTTGGCATTTGGGGATGTTTGCAAGGAGCGGTTATATCGGCAAAGATAGCCCAGTGAGTGTGATGATGGAATGACCTGCATAATAGCTAATAGCTTCCCTTTGTGGGGTGCCCACCTGTGCCAAGTACAATGCCATGCCTTAAACACACTGGATTCTTGCAGCTACATCCATATCATAGGGTTATACCATTTATTTATTTGTGATGTTTATTGTTTATGGCCCTCTCCTCTTTCTATAATACCTCCCACCCCCAGAATATGAGCAGCACATGGGCAAAGATTTTTGTTTTGTACACCGATGTATCCTGAGTGCCTTGGAGTTGGCATTCAATAACTACATGTTGAATGAATGAATGCGGGAATGGACAGTTGGTATGGGAGTAAGAATAGTGCTGTGGAGGCAGCCGACTTGGGCCTAATTCAAGAGCCTCCTACTAACTCATTCTTTCTGAGCCTCAATGTCCTCATCTTTAAACCCTGGTGGTGACAGTTACATGACAAACTGTATTAGTTTGCTAGGGCTGCCACAATAAAGTACGAAAGACTGGATGGCCTAAACAAAGAAATGTATTTCTCACAATTCTGGAGGCTAGAAGTTCACAGAGTTGGCAGGGTTGGTTTCTCCCGAGGTCTCTTTTATCATCTCTGGATGGTTGTCTTCTTGCTGTGTCCTCACATGTCTGTGTCCTAATGTCCTCGTCTTATGAGGGTACCAGTCATATCAGATTATAGCCCATCCTAATGACCTCATTTTAACTTAATTACCTCTTTAAAGACCCTATCTTCAAGGACAGTCACATTTGGAGGTACTGGGGGTTAGGAAATCAACATATGAATTTGATGGATGGGAAGGAAAGAACACAACATTTAGCCCATCACACATACCATATTAATTTCCTACTGCTGCTATAACAAGTTACCACAAAGTTAGTGGTTTACAACAACACAGATTTGCTATCTTACCGTTATGGAGGTCAGAATACCTAAAATCAATGTGTTGGAAGGACTGTCCCTCCAGGCGCTCTACGGGAGAATCTGTTTCCTTGTTTTTTCCAGCTTCTAGGGCTGCTGCATTCCTTGGCTCATGGCTCATCTTCTGTCTTCAGGACCAACTGCCTGTCATCTTTCTCTCTCCTCGCTCACTCCTCACCCACACGTTTCCACCTATCTCCTTCTCTGACCCTCCTGCCTCTCTTTTATAAGGACCACTGTGATTACACTGAATCCACCTGGATAATCCAGGATAACCTCCCCATTGTAAGGTCCTTAATTTAATCACATCTGCAAAGTCTTTGGGTTTTTTCGCTATGTAAGGTAACATGTTCATGGATTTGGGGAATGAAGACGTGGATATCTTTCGGGGGCCATTATTCAGTCTACCACACATAACATGTGAAAGTCTATTACAGTACCTTATACCTGGTTAGCATTTACAAATATCTTAAATGTTTGATTATTGTGAAAAATGTAAGACGTATGGAGGGAGTAGAGGTACAGGTTTCCTTCACCTTTCCAGTTACATTTTTAGCTTATGTATAGGGTGTGGGCCAAAACTTGCATAGTATTTTGAACTGAACAGCAAATTTTAAAAAAAAATTACTAGTTAATAATCACATTGTTTTCCAGAAATTAGCATCTTTGGGCAGGGGAAGTAAGAAATAACTCATTAAAAAGTATTAAACAGCACAGATTTTTAAAATTTTTGTCAGGTTTGATCTTTTTTTGCACATCTGGAAAGGAACGCATCCTTACATGCATATGCGCGCATACACACACACACACACACACACACACACACACACACACACACAATTGACCAATCAATCAATCCCCACACATGTCTGAGCTTATGACTTAGTAGAGCTTGGCAGCAGAGAATACTAGAAAAGCTGAGAAAAGCTCACAGCTTGAAAAAGAACCACTATAGCATTCCTGCCACTGGGCACCTCCGCTTCTCTGAGTCTCTGAAGTTATTATCTCCTGATTTTCAACGGAAAGTAATTTCCTGGTTATCCGGCCAGAGTCTGACTTCCACAGGATATATGATGCTACGGGGGCTTTGGCTGTTCTTGGAGACTCCTTGAGTAGAAGAAACTCTTCTTCCCACACTCTCATAGACACACAGAGAAGCTGAACTCAGACATTAGTTAATTAAGTTAATATAGTAAAGATGACTGGTTTTATCTAAATAAGATAGAAGGTAACATGGTTTATAGCTGGAAATGTGAGTTTCAAGACCCATGTAAAGAAAACTCAAACTCTTCTAAGGGACACAAAATGAGACGGTAGTAACTTCAGAGACATCACCTTAATCTTATAGCCTTAATATCATCAATGTGTCCATAATATACTGCTGGTGAGAAAATACACCCATCTTTTGGAGGGAATTATTTAACCATACACATCCAGAACTTTAAAATTGTGCATCTCCTTTCCCCCCAAAATTCCACTTCTACTGATTTATCCAGTAGAACTAATAGGACAAGTGCTCAAAAATGTAGGTACAACAATGTTTATCTTAGCATTGGAAAACATCAAAACGGAGATGAGTGTTTTTATATTATGATACATACATATGATAAAAATATTCAAGTTCTGTAAAATAATAATCTAGCTCATTATATCCATGAATGGAAAATTTGTTTATAAATAATACATATTGCATAATTCTAGTCTTAATGTGTGTATATAATTATATAGAAAAAAAAATCTAGAAGGATATTGACCAAAATGTTACCAGTCAGTAATCATGTTTAGGTGGTAGGATTATAGGTGACTCTTCATTTTATTTTTTGTGTTTTGGTGGTCTAGATCTTATATGAGAAAATAACACTTTTAGAATTGCAAAGACTATTATCATTTTGGAAAATCTATGAGTATTAGAGTTGTATTTATATAAAAACATTTTTGAAAAATCGTCTATGAATCTGTTTCTTTTTCATATTTAGATTTATTAAGATGTTGGATGTTGAGAAGAGAACTGACTGTTGCATTTTGTCTGCATTACTCTTTCAGGTAACACTTTCTGTGTATCTTTCTATAGTAGCATGACCATTCACTAGTCAGTAAAAAAAGTGCAGTAGTTTATCATATTCATAAAATAAAATTTCTATTTATATTCAGGTAGGAAAATAGCATGAATCTTGATTAAATATCATAAGCTCATCTTTCCTTCTTTGGCTGAACCTGTGTGACAGTTGCACCTTTAATATCCAGCAGAGTCAGTTTTTCCATTAGACTATGGAAGAAAGAGTTTTACAGAGAAGTCAACTGAGTCTGCTGTCATTAGGAAGGTCATGTTGCTAGCAGGCAACGAAGTCAGTCTGTTTGGCTCCAAAGGGTTGCCGTGGATTACGTCATCTCTAAATAAAGCTTTGTTCAATTGCATGATGTACCATATAATGAAAGCAAGAAGTAAGTTGATGACTACAGAAGTACATAGAGTGTTTGCAGTTCTTAGGATCTGGGTTTGACTCTACTGAAGAAGAAAGGAGCTTTTATCTGAAATACAAGACATTTTCAGATTCAGAAATGTAGCCGGGACCTTTTCAACCTACTAAAGGTTCTGTTTACTTTGAAGGACGGACACCCTTGCTCTGTGTATCAGAAGAGTCTGATAGCTTAAGAAATCTGGATAGATAAGATCTTTGGAAAAGTATTCTCTGAATGTAAGGCTAGAGTTTTCAATTTTCTTATGTTCTATTCACCTCTTGCCTGTGCTTCAAAGGGAAGAGGTAGATGTCACAAGGGTGCAAAGGGAATGATTACCTGATTCTCACTCCTCATATTGCATTTTTTTACATTCTGATACTCTTTGTTCAGAATGCTGTTTATGTTTTAGGAAATAAGTATAGTTGACCCTTGAATAACAGGAGGGTTGGAGGCATAGTTGAGAATCTGCATATAACTTTTGACTCCCCCAACACTTAGTTGCCCCCAACACTTAGGGGATTGGTTACAGGGTTCTCCACAGATACCAAAATCTGTGGATTCTCAAGTCCCCTATATAAAAAAGCATAAATCAATACACATTGTCAGCTCTTCACATCCATGGACTCCCAACGGCAGATCGAAAACAGTGCAGGTATTTATTGAAAAATATCTGTGTGTAAGTGGATAATAAACCTTCCTTGTAGGGATAGTTAAATGAGGGTTAAATGAGGATTAAGTGAGATAGCGTTTATAAAGAATTTAGCAACATTGTGACAATTATATAAGATGTCAGAAGGGTAGAAGCTTGGGAGAGGAGGGTTATCACTTTGTAAGGGGAGTAAATGTCTAACTATTATGTTGCTTTGTACACCGGAAACTAATACAAAAATAAAAGTAAAGAACTTCGCAATAGTGCCTAATATAAAATTGCCTCCCAACAAATGGTAACCTAAGTAATGATAATTTCTTCTGAAAATAATAAATATTCAATGACCATGGAATTTAAAAGGCCCATCTTGAGGAATAAAAGCATTTGCAACCTATAATAATATGAATGATAAATACAGTTTATTACAGGGTCCAGTGTGCTAGGCATCTGCTAAGCACTTTAGGAAGTACTGTGTGTACTTGTCTTTCTGTTTCATTGTTACAAATACAATTTATAGCTCTTTATTTCACCTTTTCTTCCATTATCAGGGTTTGCTGAGAACCACGCTTCCTCACCCCAAAGCTGAACGTTGCTATGCTCAGTATGAAATCACTCAGCTTCTCCCAGGAATCGAGCTCTTCTCAGATAGCTACAGGGCTAACATATGCTCTGTAGTTGCAAGCCTGTATTACATTATACGCGAACTGCACTTTGCTAAGCAAAATATCATAGTAAGTAATTTGTAAAAATCAACAAATCTAAGTCACTGTGGTATTTTTTTGCCCCACTTAGCTTATACTTTTCAAAATTTGCTAATATTCTTTCGGTCGGTTCTTGTTTAACTTTTAAACTCTATATTCAGGATTCTTATCTGTATTTCAAAATGAAATAAATTAAAATTCTTTCTTTGATGTTGTTTGCATCGCATTTTGCATTGCATCCACAAGCAATGTCTGTTTGATTTTGTTCTTTTTTTACTGTATTTTTTCTTTTTTTTCTTAAGACGTGGTGATATTGATTAGAATGTTTAGTGAAACATTCACAAATAGAGGAATCTAGTACACATGTAACTCACTACAGTAAGTCACGCATGTCATACCATGACCAAAACTATGAGACTATTTTTTTATTGAGATAAATTTATCTTTGTGTCTCTTGTCTTTTCTTTGTTAAGGGTGCATCTAAGAGAACAACCGATTCTAACTGTGAAATAAAAGACAGACACTTCTTAATATCCTAGGAAGTAAAAATATCACAATACAATTCTCTTTTCCTTTGGGGAAATGAATCTCTCTCTCTCTCTCTCTCTCTCACTCTCGCTCTCGCTCTCTTTCTCTCTCTATATATAGAATATATATATATATATGTATATATATATATATTCTATATGTTTCCCTGAAAATAAGACCTAGCCAGACCATTAGCCAGACTGTCAGCTCTAATGCATCTTCTGGAGTAAAAATTAATATAACACCCGGTCTTATATTATATTAAAAGAAGACCAGGTCTTATGTTCATTTTTACTCCAAAAGACTCATTAGAGCTGATGGTCTGGCTAGGTCTTATTTTGGGGGAAACACGGTATATATACACATGTATATATATATATATATATATATATATATATATATATATATATATACACACACACACACACACACACACACACACACACACACACATATGTATACAAGTGGACACTTTTGTCAATGTTGCTCAAGCATTAGTTCACCATAATCAGAAGTGTCTGGATGCTGATAGTAACCACTTTGAGCACCTTTTGTAATTGCAGAAGTCAAACATGACTTGTATTCATCTTTTGTTATTGGTATATATTGAGTATTACAGTTTTAATAGAGTTTTTTCCTTTCTTAAAATGTGTATACATTTTTGGCACACATATATATATATATGTATAATGCAAGCAGCTTCAAATTTATATACATATATACATACATATATATGCATATATGTATGTATGTATGTATATATATATACATTTGAAGTTGCTTGCATTTTAAAAATAAGTTAGTATGTCCTGTTGGTGGTTTTGTATTTTGCTCCTTTATCTTGTTTTTCCTATTTTCCTCCTTGATGCCATTTCCTTTATTTTTGTTTCTCTTGTTTCCCTGTTTGCTCTTTAACATCTATTTTGTCTCTTTTTCTGCTTCTTTCCCTTTTCTTCATACTTTTCATACCTGCTTTCTTTTTTCCCATATATTGTTTTCTATTCTCTTGTTCTAAATTCGTTCTCTCTTCTTATATTGAAAAGATTTATTTCTCCCTGCTATGAGTTGTTAAATTATAAAGCTATGTGTTAAAGTGAAGAGACTGATAAATGCATTTAACACTTGGCAGATTTGGCAAGAAATTGTTTATTAGAAAAAAATAACAAAAACGGTGCTCCTCTCACTGTTACAGGGGCTCATTTCTGGATTTAGAAAATAGTTCTATCCCTTGGGTAACCTTTAGCTGCCTTGTCACATTCATATATAATACATACCACTGCACTGGAAAAGAAATGAGAATTTTTTCTCTCTGAAGCTTAAGAAATTGAGAACATTTTTCTGAATAATCAAGCAATTGGCAGCAATAAAATGGTGTCGTTTTATTTCTTACTAAAGAAAAATCTCAAAGGTAATAGACAGCTCATTGTTTTGAGCTGCATTAATTGTAGAAAAAGGTATTGTGTTATGTTTGTAGCACATAACTGTACAAAAATGTATTACGTTTGAAATCATTTAAGATCAGTTCTAATCCTTTTTAAAAGTGTTGCTATTAGCAGCTGCCAGTTGACTGACAATTAGAGTCTCCTTAGCTGAACTTGCAGGACGTAAACAGTTTCCACTTTGTATTACACTACCCTTCATCAGAAGTCCGATGGTTAAGGAGACTGATGTCACATAAAAAGTTTGCTATGGGATCCACTGCCGTGGAATCATGGGAAATATTTTGCTAATTAGTAGGAATCCCAAACCTCCTTCTTGCTTTATCTCCCCTTAGTGGGGCAGGAGCCAGCTGTAGGAACTGAGCTCTGGAGCTGTTCCGAAGTCTAGGCAAAACTGTCCCCTCAACAGCTGTCTCTGACTGGAGCGTGGCTAGGTCAATTGAAATATTATAGTCTTTAAGTCTTCGCATATAGCCATGATTTCCAGAAGAGTTGAACTTGGGGTTAGTTCTAGTAAAATAAAAATATTATGTGAAGCGTAAGCATGGGTTTCAATGAGTAGAATATATGTTCTATGAAGGCAGGGATTTGTTAGATTTTGTTCTTATTCAACAGTGCCTGAAACATAGTAGGCATATTATAAATATTTTTTTGCTGATAGGGATATTCCAATTGAATACAAATAGCAGCTGACATTGAGGTGAATAAGTAGAAGCTATCAAGGGACATGGATATGAGTTCCTTTGCTTTAAATTTTGCATTTATTTGAAAGCTCATTTGCTAGAATGTTTCCACAGGCCTTCGTGATTCATGCATATATATTGAATTAATTTTTTTCAAGAAAGATAAATAATTGCATTTTCACTTTTTCAATCTTAAAAAGATGTGAAACCTAGGGTTTGGGTACCAAGTGGCATCTATTTGAAACTGTAAGTCCCTGATAGCACATTAAAGTGCTGATAAAATTATGAAGCATACGCTAGGTAGATCATTTCACTTATACCAAACAGTACAATCTCCTAGCATGGAAAAATCAATCACTGTTTTGCATAACATTTCCTATATTATTTGGCTAAGTTTTATTATTATGTTATTAACTTGGTAAAATACGTTTTAAAAATAAAATGGTTTTCTGTTGGTAGGTTCTGCCTCTCCTTGCATTGTACCAGTATTTTGTTTTCGGAGTTTGCCAAGACCTAGTCAGAAATCTAGAAGCAAGAATCCTCAAGGTATGTAACAAGCTTTCAAGACATTTGCCATTCTTGAACTATTAAAGATATTGTCATGAATTAATTTGGTTCTAATATTCATAATAATAATAAGCTGGTAATAATATGGTGTTATACTGATATTTAAAAAAAACCAAACTTGCCCATCACTATAATGAACTATGAGGAAGAGCAAGTCAGAAAAGTTATCATTTTACACTTGGGCCACAGTAAAGTGAGAAGCAACTCCACCTGATAACAAGGCTCACCCACCATCAGTCAGCCTGGAGATGACCACTTCTGAAAGATTGGTTTCCTGGAAGACGGGAGACTTAAAGAGTCAGTTTTCTGACATTTCTGTGAATGTTTTTTGCTGAGTACACTTATGTATATCATGGTATACAAGAATTTTTCATTGCACCGACACCAAATTATGATTAATTCTGGAACCTAGAAATCAGCAGAGGGTCTCTGCCTTCATGATTCACGTGCAGTTGGCTTGAATCCCACGTGGAACCTCAAGCACCTCATTTTCTCTGCCCCTTTTCCTGGTCACCTATGGTCTCAGGCTCCCACTGTTGTTGAATTTGTTTTGTAGGCAGATCATCTCAACATCCAGGAAATTTGCTTACTATTCTGCACTTCCTCATCGCTAATGTGGAATTCAACCCTATTCCATATTAAACACACACACACACACACACACACACACACACACACACACACATACTCATTTACACATAAACCATAAACACACACAACACATATTCACCGAAGGCCTTTATTTCTACCGTGTTTCCCCTAAAATAAGACGTAGCCAGACAATCAGCTCTAATGTGTCTTTTGGAGCAAAAATTAATAGACCCATATTATATTATATTATATTATATTATATTATATTATATTATATTATATTATATTATATTATATTATATTATATTATATTATAATATCATACTGGGTCTTATAGTAAAATAAGACTGGTCTTATATTAATTTTTGCTCCAAAAGACACATTAGAGCTGATTTTCCAACTAGGTCTTATTTTAGGGGAAACACGGTATATTTGACTTTACTGAAAATTGGGAACACAGGGAAATTTAAGTCGAGGCAAAAAAATTTTTAAATAGAATTTTTGACATTCTGAACTTAAAATATTTCTTGGCCGACATCTCGTGCTTTTGCTTCCCATACCATGGCTTAGTCAGCTGTGTGCTGGTAAGTGATTCACAGCTCACTCTAAAGAAAAAAAAAGAAAAAGAAAAAAACCTCTGATTTGTAGCATTTGCATTTTCCATGGTGTAAATGGTCTCATGATAGCTGACTTCAGCCTACCAACTGGGCGTTACTGAATGTGGAATGTGGAATTGGGACAAGATGTGCACAATTAGCTCTTACAGTAGGGAGTGAGTGGGCTCCAACATACCACTAGCTTAACCCTCCTTCTCCTTTTTGGGAAATGTACTCTTCCCTTCTTCTCCAAATCTTTTCCTTTTTCTAATGAGGGAAAATTAGACTTCTTTTAAACTGGTTTCTCCGTCCAGACTCTGCCCTTGGGCTTATGTTTTCAGACCCAAATATTCCATCGCATTCTGTTTCTAAATAAAGACATTCTGGTGCTGACTCTTAGTATATTTTAACTCAGGAATAAATAAGTTATAAATGAGAATTTCTGGATCACCCTTTTTGAGTTAATTGAACTCTTAAGAGTTCTCCTGCTTTTGAATTCTAATAACACTTTTTAAAAAATGCATGCAATCTTTTCTTTCTCTTCGATTGCAAAATTCTTGAGGCTTGGGCCTATATTTATTCATCTTTTAGTTCTGTATCACATCTTGAGTGATACATTTATATTCTTGATATTCAGTAATTAATTACTGAATTGAATTTAAAATCTATAGACATTTATCAAGGGGCCTACTATCCACACTCTCTTTAGCGTTTAGTGGGAACTCACTTAGAAGATATTTGGTAACTGTTTATTACTTTACCTCTGAAACAGCATTTATTGAGTACCTCCTAAATAAAAGCACCATGTTAGTAACTCTAATCAAAGAAATGTAACCCATGGTCCTTGTTTCTAAGGATGTGAAAATAGGGAAGAGGAAATGACATAAATGCAAGACAATAACTTGTGCTGCTGCCACTTGGTCGTTTCTAATTGAGGATGATGAGCACCGTCTCCAGGAGTTTTAAAGAGGGAAACATGGCATTGAGTTTCTAGGCTTCACTAAGTAGATGCGATTTAGGCTTGAGAAGAGTAGAAGTAACTGAGCAGGAGAGAGGAAGAAGCGGACATTATTGGCAGACAGTAGTGTGAAAGATATAGAGGTGAGAAAGTATTGACTTCTTTAGGGGGCAGCAGTGGTTCACCTAGACTGGAGTGGAGGTTTTGCATAGGGAGGTTGGGGAAGATAACATGAGAATACCAGAGGTCTGTGATGTGGGGAATGCGAGGGGCCCAATCTTGAATTCTAGACTGAGACATAATGTGGAGGCTGAGCAATGGGAGGAATGAGGGGACTGTGGAATCAGAATTGGGTGACAGTTTTATTGTGGTCTGTGCTAAGAGGCAACCATGGAAGGGTCGTGACGACCATTAATAACATGTCAGAAGGAGATCAGGAGAGGCACTGAAAGAAGAACATTTTTAGTTAAAAGACTATTTTTTTTTAATTGGATTGTTAACACTTGACAACTGTTTTTGTTCTAGAGTAGCTTAAAAGCCAGTGAAGAAACGTCGACCCCATTCTGTAGCTTTGGGTTGGCAGGGAGAATTAATTACAGAATTTTGCTCAGGAGAAGGAAGTGATCAGATGTATCTGGTAATAGTGTCAGGAGCAGACTGAGATGGAAGTGAGATCTTACTGGCATAATAGGACTGAAAAACCCAACTAGTGTTTTAACAGAAGTAATGAAAAAGGGCAACCAATGGTTCCTTCAAAAGAAGGAATGACAGCCTCTGTGAGCAGAGTTTGCCTGACCTTTCTGAAGTAAATTGGGGTCAGTGAGTTTCCACTCACTGAGAGAGAAAAGTCATAGTCGGGAAATAGCAAACAATGATGTTTTGACAAATCAAACAGCAATAGATCATCCTGTTCAGTTTCTATAGTGTGCTAATGTCTTTCAGGGAAAGCTGTAAGACCTCTTTCCGATCAACTTGTCTGGCTTCACTTTAGAACTGCCAACATCTTGAAAGATTTGCACTCTCCAAATATCCAACATTCCTGGAAAGGGTACCTACCGTTTGCTCTGTATTTGTGTGAGTGAAAGGTTGATATATGGGTAATTCTTTTTTTTGATCAGGCTTGTTTGTGTTCATGGTGTTTGTCATTTCTGAAAATATATGGTCTATTATTGTCACCATTGCTTTTTCAGATGGTCATATTAGTGTGATAAACTGAAACCCAAAGTAGCCTTAACAGTTATAGGTAGTCCATGTATAGCAATCTTATAGTCCAGACCAGCGGAGACTAACCTCACACAGAGATGAGGAAGTGTTTCCTCCCTGGAGCAATGAGAAAGATGTTCATGGAGAAGTCAGAAAGAGCCTTCTTTGATGTGATACAGCGCTAGTACGATTAGAACCCAAGGTGCCGTAGGCCAGAACCAACGTATGCAACTCAATAGACAAGAAGTGTTCTCTTCTCCATTAAAAATACTCTCCTGATCTTTAATGATTTATTTTCATGTTATTGTCACATCTTGTTTTCCCCTAACTTACCTTCTTTTTACTTCTTTCAAATTTATACACTCTTGAGATTTCTAAGATAGTGCTTAAAGGAAAAGAGAGAGTAAAATGGGATCCATGTTGAGGATTAATTGAATTTATTTTTACTATGTTATGTATACATACATCTGTATGTATGTATATATATATTTTTTTTCATCTAATTTTGTATTTCATTTCCTGCTTCCATAATTTATCCTTCTCTATTCTTTAGAAAGTCACTAGATGTCTTCAAAACGTAAGTTAGGTTAGGGCCCTGCCCTGTTCGAACTTTCCACTAACTTTTTATCACCCAAGAATAAAATCCCAAGCCC
This sequence comes from Rhinolophus sinicus, assembly GCF_057876585.1. NCBI lineage: Eukaryota > Metazoa > Chordata > Mammalia > Chiroptera > Rhinolophidae > Rhinolophus > Rhinolophus sinicus. The sequence continues at coordinate 23,125,528 of NC_142501.1, read as the reverse complement.
CCACTTGGCTGTACAGGACACCATTCGCACCTACCTCCCAATCCTCTTTCCTTCTCTCCCTAAGCTCCAGTCACACAGGCTGTTCCTTGAGCACACCAAAGTGGCTAGACTGCTTCTGCCACCATGTGACCTTTGTAATTGAGGTCCCTTCAGCAGATTTTCATGTCTCTCTCCCTTACATCATTCCCAAATCTCTTCTCTTTTCCTCAGGGAAGTTCTTCTTGACCACAGTTTTGAAAAGAACATTTCATCAGTAACCTCTACCCTTTCTCTTACTGTGTATATCTTTATGTATCCCTTAAATTTGGCTAAATATATATATATATATATATATATATATATATATATATATATATATATATATATATATATATATATCGTGCTGGAATGTAAGCTCCAGAGGGCTTGGCGAATAAAAGCTGTTCAATAAACATGTTAGATGAATAAATGATTTTGATCAAGAAATTTTCTTCCTATAATTTCCTGATTGAAAGTCCTGCTGGGTTATATTCAAAATGAGACTTGCATAGTGTATAGTTAACAATTAACTAATGTTGTTGAGTATATGTCTTTAAAATTGACAGTGCCCATTAATTATGGATAAGAAAATGAATCGTTGTCTCTATGTTGATACATTGTGGAGTTCATCCCCTGGTGTGTTTGACTCTCCTCAGTGTTAGAGAACATCAGGAGTGTTTTGGTTTGGTTTTTCTTTTAGACCATAATTCACCATGGGAACACAGAAATAAATTCAATTATTTTTAACTCTTCTATGCCTATCATATTTTTATGTGTTTGCCTGTGATGAAGTAGCCACATCTGACAGATGTCCATTGTTTTGAACAGCGGCCTGCTGTTGTTTATTAGTTCTTACTGAGTCCATTGCACATGTAAACTGGCTTACACACATACACATGCATCTCCATTACCCTTGTTTACTAAACTTTAATTTATAACAGGTTTACCAACATTGAGCAGGAGTTCTGGATCTCAGTGGTGATTTTTCTCTTTAAAGTTTTTATTTTGTAAGTGAAACAAAATGTTTTATTTTAAAAATTCATTTTTTTCTTTCCTTTAAAGATAGAAGTCCTTATAGATTTAAGATTCTTTTCTGAAGCCTTTCATGAGATGTCCCAGATTTTTCATGGAAAAAACATGCCTGCCTTAATACCCGCTGGTTCTAAAGCTGCTGGAAAAGTGAAGGTAAACCTGCTGATTTGATTCAAAGCCATTTCTTTACCTTTTGAAGGCTGCGTTCCTAAAATCTAGGGAATGCGTCCACAAACGTGTATTTACAAGTCTCTGGTGTGGCAGACCTCATTGGTAAGCATGGCTATAGCTAACATCAGGTTTTTACAAAGTTTCACTTGTCTGGAATGGAAGGATGTCATGGGGGGAGGGAGTGTGGTCTTGGAGGAGATTTTTACAATGAAATTCTGAATCTGTATTATAGTTACCATGGACTGTTTCAGGAGACGCATTCATCAGCCATTAACTGTTAGACTGTTGAGTCTAATCGTATAATTTCTGGTTAGTGTTCTTACTCAGACAGTCTCGCTCGTGTTTTATTTGGATGTTTTTGACTTACATACTTTATATGAAAGTGTTAAGCCTGTGTTCAAATTTCTCCTGATTTCTGTAAGGAGAGAACATTCCTCTAGTTTGTCTCATCTTTTTTGACTTTGGGAAGTTGCTTGCTTAATGTGTATTTGTAAATTGTAAACTGAAGCCTCCTTAAAAATGAATACTGGTGTTTATATTTAAATCAGAATGAGCTGTTATTTTCCTGTGTTTCCGTTTTCATGGTGATCTGGAAATCAGTGAGTGATCTTGTTTTAGGGAGATGCTTGGACCCTCATGGGCCAGCAATAAAGAAAATAAAAGGAGATAACAAGTCAGTTTCTTGGGGGAGACTGCATGTGTGAGGAGTGGAACTGACAGACAGCTACATGCTGATGGGATTCCAATTTTGAGAACCTAAAAGAAGCTGGGGAATAGGATGTAAGTCTTGAAAATTATTTGCATAAGCTGACATTATATTTACATATAATGCATTCAACATATTCCCCTGAAATACAGCTGCCTATTTCTCAATATGATTATAATTATTGTAATAGGGTAAGATCTACAGAAAATCCTAATAGGGACGCTCAGTAGGCAATAGGATATGTGTATGTGTGTATACACGTATCTGTCTATTTATAGAGGAATCAGTTGGGTTTTGTTTATTTTCTGTGACATGAATGAATTCATTTTCTTACCTCAGTAAAATTAGCAGTATTTCCTGGCTTGCTTCTCAGTCGACAGCCTTTCCCTATTGTAAATGGTTTCCATTTTGTTATTAAAATCATATTTTAATTTATTTAAGTGTTTATTGAGAGTTTACTGAATGCAGGTAGTATCCCAGGCATGGGGATGGGGCAGTAAAGAGATAAATAGTTACAGCCTTCCTGGGGGCAGTCAAGTGAGGAAGGCAAACAATAAACGTATTAAGCACGTAAACGTGCCAGGCAATGATGTGCTGTGAGGACAGTCAGCTGAGTTAGGGGGACAGAGTGACCAGAGTGACAGGTGGCTGTTTTAGTCAGAGTGCTTTGGGAAATCTGGGAGTTTTGAGGGTGAAGAATTCAAGAGAACAACCTTCCCAAAAGGAGGAGCTGCAAAGACAAAGGACCTGGGGGAATGCCTGCACGGTGTGGCTGAAGAAAACCAGGAGACCAGTGAGGTTGGACAGACAGGAAGCTGAGGAGGAAAAGAGGGCCGGCCCTAGGAGCTAGGTCCTGTAGAACCTCACAGGGCTTGGTCAGGTCAGGAGTTTACTCTAAATGAGATGGAAATCTTGCAGAGCTGTGAGCAGAGGAAGGACAGGATGAGTATTCAATTTCAAAGGCCTGCTTTCCTTGCTGTTTGGGCTAGACTGTGGGTGAGCATGGGGATAAATTGGGAGACCAGTTAGAAGGCCTTTGCATGTCATCTGAGTGAGATGGGACAATGGTTGGGGTAAAGGTGGTGGAAAGAGTGAAAAATGGTCAAATACTGGG